>NW_027137828.1:707375-879231 GCF_000149305.1 Rhizopus delemar RA 99-880
CAAGTTACCTAGACTTAAACGGTTACAAAACCTTTTTTTTGAGACAGTTTAAAATTCAAATTGGATGATTTTAATCTTTTTTTCAGAAAACTGTGGTATTAAAAATTAGACAGTACGAATTTCTTTTATGAACATACGAATTATGCTGTGAACAGTCAGTTTTTATGGAAAATTAATATCATTTTATTTACTATTTACAGTGGACTGTACAATATATAATCTTGTATTTGAATGTTATAAACATGATTTGGAAGCAATCAACCGCTTGCTTGGATATGAATAGAATTGTAGCAGAATTGCCTCTCCTAATTTTCAATCTCAGATGAACAGAAACCTTAATCTATTATTCAAATACTTTTCATTTTTCAAGATATCAATGCTTCAATAGAATGACGCTACAATGAATTTATGAGTCGATATACTGATACTCAATGCTCCATATTTTCAAAAAGCCACTTTTGAATTCTTATACTTTTGATGAGTTTCAATAAGCACAAGAAAAAAAAAAACTTTCTTTTTATTCAAAAGGAGCGATTGCTTGTGATCGTTTCACACAAATGGGGCCCCGTTTATACCTTGTGTAAATATACTCCTTACCAAACCACCATTCATGTTGTCAATAAAAATAAATAAAGAAAGCTGTCGGAGGTATTTAATAAATTGTAATTGAATATATGCAATTACTATTAAATTAATCTCCTCTTCATTTCTGTAATAGACAGAAAACCCCATTAAATGTTACAAAGTAGATTAAAGGAATGCTCATTTAAAGTAAATGTACGCACAGAGGGTGTTCTATTTAGTAGTTTGGGGGGTTTACATTGGATAATACATACCAGACTTGAAAGAAGCAATTATCTCCAACGTTATCTTGCCTCTACTCTTTCTTTTTCACTGCTAATTTTCTTGTTAATGATTCAGCAGCAAATCACTTTGGACAAGTTTCCTTCTTCTTGAGAGATTTGTGCCCCCTCTCGAAACACAGTGCGTTTATCAAGCAAAGCAATAAAGATTATAAATGATTACCTGAACATCAATTCAACTGTGTCTATTCCCAGAAGGATCCTAGCCTTCAGGGTATGGAATTGAACACAGAGAGGACTTACTCAAATGATGAGTAGTTTACAAGCCAATCCTTCCTTTCCTCTAAGCTTCATTAGCTGACAACAGTGAAATCATTTAATTTTTTCAAATTCTGAAAACAAAGCATTATTGTTACTATTTTTACTATGCGAAACAAGCAATACTATCGGTACATTCAGTCTATAGAAATCATATTAAGAATCAAGAAATCCTTTTTATTATAAGATAAAAGCAGTGGCTACAATCACATTGAGTGCTCATAAAATATGCTTACTTTTAAATAACTGACTTTTAAATGATTATAACGTTATATCAGTCAATTCATCTTCATCCTTTACGGTTTAGAAGATGAATTCTTTTATTAATATTACATTGCACAAGTACTTTTTTTTCTTAATAAAAAACCGTTTAAAATTCATCAGCATCATCAAGTTCATCATCGTCAATTAAGTGTTCTTCTGAACCATCGTAATCTTGTAATAAAACATCTGTTTGTTCATCTTGTCCTAAAGCACTGTAACCTGCTCCTCTGCTTCTAGAGAGGAAAGAAGGTAAACGAATATTGCTAAACATACCAGTGATATCTGATAGCGATCTTGGAATAGGAATACGTGATAAAATGCCAATGATAGCTACTGGAATTACAAATGCAGCTGCTGCCATCTTTGTAATAAGAGGACTTGAAAGTATATTGGATCTTAATTGATGTGTACCATCTTGGAGTCGAATACGACTATAAAAAAGAAAGATTAAAAACCATCTCTTCTATTTCTAGCATGTGTCTTACCCGAAGCTTCCACGTTTACGATAATAAAGGACGGCAAAGATGATACCAGCTCCAAACAATGGCAAAAGAAGGAAGGCTACCCATCCACCACCACTTCCACTCGATCGTCTTGCGTTAGGACACATTACTTTTTCTCCCAACTTGTCTAATTCATCACCACCTTCACATGTAGACGCAGCAATCTTTCGATATCTATCATAATTGATTGGTCTCAAATACATACATTTCAGCAGCTTATTTTACCCTGAAGGAGTGTAATAATGATCTATCGTGCCATCACACTTTGGTACTAGAGGTGATAACCCAGGAACCAAGACACATTTGCCATTTGAATCCCTCACATAATTATAATCACTATTACAAGTTAGTTGTGGCCATACAAAGAAACCCAATCATTTACCATTCAAAGTCTTCTTCTGCACAAGCACAATTACGAATTACTTTTTCTTGAATTAATTTAGTGCCAACATAACAATCGTGATCTCTAATACGACGGAAATAAGCCGTCTCACGACCAAACAAACACTTTTCACCTCTAGTGTCTTCAGGACTCCAAAGTTCAAAATCATCATTGTTTGGATTATCAAGATCCAAGACACCTACAAGAGATATAAGTTCATCTGTTTGCTACATGTATTCACTTACATTGGTTGGGACGAAGAGGACTGAAATCAATATGAATAGCAATCGTCTTACCACCCTTTAACCCAAACAAAACATACTTTTGGCTTGTGCCATCAGGTTGGGTGATGATGTCCTCAATGATCACACGATCACTCTTGGTCGTAAACTCATAAGTGTTCCAACTCAATCCTTCTGTCATCGTATACTTGATGCTGTTGGTAGGTTGCTCATTGTCTGCCAAGATCAAAAGAGAGCCTTGATCAGCGAATTCCCAAAGATGAGCTCCCTTGGCAATCTCAGTCCAAGTCTTGCCCGCATCACGCGTCAAAAACATGTCACCATCGCGATAATTTGACAAACGATCTCCAACGTTACCCACACCTACCATCAAACCAACCGCACTTGATAAACTAAACAAATCACGCGAGTTTTGTCGTTCAGAATAGCAGTGCAAGTTTAGGAAGCATGCGTCACGTGGACAGGAGTATGCATTTCCATTGCTGTCCCTTTTGGGTGCTTGAATTGGGTGCCAGTGTCCGCCAGCATCTGCAGTCATTTGGGTCGATAAAATCTTGTGGTCACCTCGGTTGGCTTGGTTGGAGTTGGTCACAATGTTGGCAATGGCGATACCTTCGATACCTTGCATTTTTTCGAAATCAACAATGCCCATCTCATTTCGATTTGCGTTCTTTAATGAGTCAACATAGTATGTTCCGTTTGAGTTGGAATTGAAAATTGTACCATATTCGCTACCTTTGCGTGCATTTGTTGTAACGTGGATCCATAATGAATTGACTGATTCCATGATTGTGAACGCCTTTAGGAAAGACCGCGTTTAATGTTTCGAATAGCAGTAATATTAAAACTTACCTCGGTTGATAAATCAAAATCGGCAGGGAAACGAGCAGTAGCAAACGTATTGCCATCCAAACTGACAAGTAGTTGAAGATTTGCTCCACCGTTCTTTGAAGCAGCGACAACCATGTACTTACCAAACACAGTAACTCCAACAATGTTCTCGAGCACAACTTTCTTATTGTGAAAATAATCTTGAGAAGATATAAACTGAAGTGATGAACCAAAAAGAGCCATTTGATTACCAGACTGCTCTCGGTATTGCTCACAGAAAATAGAATTACGGTGTGTGTCCTTGATGCTTCCTTCTCTACCCCAGATACAGTTGCGTACATAGGTGCCCAAAGAAGACCATGTACGACCATTATCATGACTGTAATATGCTTCAGAATGACAACTGGACCCAAAGCCACCCTGGCAGTTCTTTTCGCCAACATAAATCAAATAGTCAGGGTCATCATTATGGAAGTTCATGATGGTGCCTTGAAGGTTCAACAGAGGGCCCACAGGAACCTTCATTTCAACATAATTGGCTCCTTTATCGGTTGTCATAAAATGAGTAGTGCCTTCTGTAATAAAGTAGGTACGTTGATCAAAGTGTGGGTTTTGATACATGGATATGATTCTATGACCTTCGAAGAGTTCTCTCCAGCTGTAACCGTCATTGTCGCTACGCCATACCTTTCCATCCATCGTACGAACAATCACACGATCAGTATCACTAAAGTAAATATAGTCCACAACGCGATCGGTAAATGCAAAGGTACTCGAGATGATACTGCCCTTCTCACCACAATCCCACTCAATATCTCCTTTGAGATCAATGCCTCCAGTGCAACTACTCTTTGAGATCTTTTTATAACCTGATCGACCCTTGAATTTACTACCAGGTTGACAAGTTGGGGGTCTATCGGGATGAGGGCCAATACTGATACAATTGCCGGTTTCATCTCGCCAAAATCCAAAGTCGCATTCATAATCAATATCACGACATTCACAGTTCTCTAATATTGTCTGAGGCTCATGGAATTGAGCATTTACCTTGCAGATACGATCCTTCTTGCGGCGCCAGTAAGCTGTCTTTTTACCCAACAAACAGGCGTCATCATTTTCATCGTCCTTGGGCGTCCAGCGTTCAAAGTCACTCTTTTCTTCATTGTTCTCTTGCATCACGCACTGAGGTTGATTGGTATGCGTAAAATCAACCGTAACCATCACCGGTGACCTTTCTCCTAATCGAGAATGGCCTAGGATTACAAATTTCAGAGTAGAAGACTTGGGGTCTGTGGTCAATGTCTTGACACGAATAGGATCATCAGCAAACTGATAGGAGTGCCATGAGCTTCCTTGATCCCAAGAATACAACAATTCATTCGTTGGCTTTTCATCCGTCACAAGCACCAATAGAGATCCCTGATCACCAAATTCATAAAAGTGTTCTCCATCCCGAATCTTGATCCAGTTGTGACCTCCATCACGCGTCAAGAACGTATCACTCTCTGTATATTCGGTGAG
Organism: Rhizopus delemar RA 99-880; assembly: GCF_000149305.1. Lineage (NCBI taxonomy): Eukaryota > Fungi > Mucoromycota > Mucoromycetes > Mucorales > Rhizopodaceae > Rhizopus > Rhizopus delemar. The sequence continues at coordinate 712,240 of NW_027137828.1, forward strand.
AGCAGGTCCCACGTTACCAACGCCCATCGCCAGACCAGGGGCACCAGAAGAGGAAAAGATGGCACCCATGCCGTGGATATCTGTGCGGCTGTGAAGGTTCAGGGTACATTCTTTAGTGTCACAATCGATATTGGTGGGTGGTGCAAGAGGTTGCCATGATCCACCGTCATCCCAAGAGATCATGGTGCGCACCTTTTTCAACTTGTCAGGGTTGCTCACCAATTCATCTGCGTTCCAGACTTGATTGGCCAAGATGATGCCATCGAGGTTTTGAAACTTTTCAAAGTCGACATAGCCCACACCATCGACGTTTGTGTTATCGAGAGATAAATGATAGAATGTGCCATTTTCATTGGACTTGTAAAGTGCTCCAGATGATCTTCCATAACCAAGCGTTTTGAAGACGTTTAATAAAATAGAGTGTGTTGTTGATTGAAGAACAGTAAAGGTCTATAAAATTATGAATTTTCATCGGGATTTTTTTTTTTTTCATCTTTGTCAACTTACCATACGATTCACATATTCATCTGGAGGGAATTTTGCTTCAGAAAATTCTGTGCCATCTATGCTGACATACAAGGCAAGTTCGCCCTTATGGCTCGATGCAACAGCCATAAAATCTTCGACCACAAAGAATTCAACAAGATTTTCAAAGTAGACATCTGTTGTCTCTGCTAAATATCTTGTGCGTACCAATCTTAGACCTGCATCTACATCATTTTTATTGTAGGCAGAGCAAAAGATGACATCTTCGTCAATCTTGAAGTTGACATCGCGTCCAAATATACATTTTTCAACATACAAGTCCAGGGCCGTCCAGTCACGTCCATGGTTTCTAGATACATAAGCTTCATTGTGAGGCACAGGTTCATTTGATTTTCCAATAAAGAGCAGCCAATCCTTTTGAACAGGGTGGAAATCGAGTGTCTGAGGCACACGTTCACTGGGTGGCGCTGGTACCTTGATTGAGTGCCAGGTTTGACCTTGATCCTCTGTGAAATAGATGCCATCTTGCAAGATAGCATAGGCACGATTGTTATCAAACTCATGCAGAACCACATTATGAATGATGCCTTCATTTTCAAGCACACGCGTCCAGTCTACTCCTTGATTTCCTGATCTCCACAATTCACCTACTTGAAGACGAACCAAGATGGCCTCAGAATCCTTGAAATAGAGAAACTGTTCGATCTCGCTATTGAACGTGATTTGATAACGTGAAATTTCCTTTTCACCCTCAGCGATATTTTGGTCCTCAGGAGATGGAACAATACCTGCGATGTTTTCACTGCATTTACGTTCTACTGGATAATCAAGACGTCCTCGGCTTGGTGGTATACATGTGTTGCCAGAAATAATACGGTATCCACTGGATGCAGCATAGTAATCATCTTTGGAAGTGCATTGATTAGCAAAGATACGATCAGGACCAATACGTACACAATCTCCATTCTTGTCACGAGCGAAATTGTAATCACATTCATAATCGGCTCGTGTACAAGGGCAGTTCTTAACCTCTACCTCAGGATCTTGGAATTCACGGCCTACATAGCAATCTCTATCAGCCTTGCGACGATAGAAGATTTGTTCATGTCCCATCAAACAATCAGCTCCTTCTGTAAGGTCACGAGCATACCATTTTTCAAAATCGCTATTAGCATCATTGTTTTTGTCCAATTGACACTGACGAGAAAAAATGTTTGAAAAGTCAAGTTGGAAGATTTGCACATTCTTTTGATCAGAGGAACGAACAGAGCCAGCGATCAAAAGGAATTTACGTGATGTGGACTCAGGATCAGTTGTGAGTGCCCTAGCTCGGACTGTCATGCCAAGACTCAATTTTTCCCTGTTAAAAAAGGAGGTTTTTTGTTTTAGTACCAATAAAAAGTTGATATACACTTTGCTTTACCAATTCGTTCCTCGGTCTTTACTCCACCAAACATGATCTGTTTCTTTTTCATCATCCACTGCCACAATTAATGTGCCCATGTCTCCGAATTCATACATGTGTGCTCCTTCACGAACCCTCTGCCAACTAATACCGCCATCGATGGATAAGAATGTGTCACATTCGTCATAATTTAATAAAGACGAGCCATAGCTTCCTACGCCCATCAAGACACCCACTGCAGTTTGTGAAGAAGCCACTTGTCCAAAATTATGATTAGAAGTAACGGAATGTAAATGAAGTGCGCACTAGGATATAAAAGGAATGAGCTTCTTCTTTTTTTTTTTCAATAGCAAAAGACATCACTTTACCTCACTATCGTGACACTCCAAGCCTTTTACGTTAGTTATAGGTTTCCAACTTCCGCCATCATCAAAACTGATACGTGTCTGAACCACCTTTTCAACCATCTGGGATTCTACTTGACGAGGATTTATGATTTGATTTGCAATCAATATGCCTTCAACACCAGGAATACGTTCCACATCAATATAACCCATACTGTTTCTATTCGTATTTTCTAAACTTTTGACGAAAAAGGTACCGTTCGAATTCGACTTGTACAGTGATCCAAATTGAGCATGAGCATCGCCTGCCAAGACATCGACCATCAAAGCAGGGTTCGAGCTCTCAATCAACGTAAATGACTTTTCCTGGAGTGCCGCACCCTCAGGAAAGATAGCCTCGTGCCAAGTTTGACCGTCCATTGTCACATAGAGCAACATGTCTTGTTTATCAGTTGGATTGACTGCAGCCACAATAAAACGACCTACAGCACTGACAGCAACGACTCCCAGCATAGGTTTACCTAATCCAAAATCGACTACTTTATGAGTATGAAAGAAATTATCGGATCGGATGAGTTGCAAGTCGTTGCTGTTGAGTAATCCAGTTTGGCCGGAAGCTGATTCAATGCACATGATGTCATTGGTGGGAGCGTTTCGGAATTCAGAACTTGATAAACTCCAAATACAAGAGGTGACATGGCTACGTAAAGGATGCGTCGTCTCAAAATTATCATATGTGTAATAAACCTATAGCTCATGTTATCATCATTGAATCAATATATAAAAGTGTATTCTCTTACTGTGTTTTGACAATCAACACCTGTCCAAGAACCGAGTTTACAAGAAATGCCACTAAATAAGATGTATCCAGAACGTTCAGCATGGAAAGATAAATGAGAAGAAGAAGCACCGGATTCACTACGAGTATGAAACTCTTGCCATGTCTTTCCTTTATCTGTGGTTTTCCAATGTGTTTTTCCTGAACTCAAGACATAAGCCTACATGAAGTAATTTAGTGCATGACGATGGATTAGTTTCTGTATTATTTTTTACTCTGTTGTTATCATAAGGATGTTCATATAAATATTCAATATTATTACCAATACCGTTTACTTGGTACCATTCTTTTCCTTGGTTTTCAGAACGATACAAGATGTGGCTATTAGCATCAAACCATAAGATAACCTATACAGATAAAAACGCTAAGCCCTCCTGTTTATCTCTTTCTCTTTTTGTGGACTAGTCTTACTTCGGAATCTTTGAAATAAAACAATTTACTTGGTAATCTGTCGATTCCATTTTTTGTCACAGTTTGAGCCAAGGTATGTTTTAGCAACAATAAGGATATCAAAAAAATATATAATAAAGACAGACCTCTAGAGGTCTGCCAAGTGTTCTTCATTTTTGTATGTTGACGCGCGTGTGTGAAAGAGAAAGATATATATAGCTGAACTAATAAAGTACAGGGGATATTTAAATTATTTAACAGAAACAAAAAATGGGGTTTTTTTGCTTGACAAAAGGAGAAAAAGAAAAGAAACCTCTGTGTCCTTTTTCCAATGTGGAATAAAAGAATACACACTAGTAAAAAGTCACTCATCGCTTCAATCTCTGATTGGCTCAAGATGTTTAATTCAAGCAGAGATTATTATTTTTTTTCCCAGAAAAAAGGGAATTTTTTATTAATCGAGTTGTTGTAGGATAGAAAGAGTGTTGTGTCTTGATTATTAAGATGATAAATAGTTCATTAACATTGACATGTCCAAGTTGACGCGTAACAAAGCATGGATATTGAAACTAATGTCTTTGTGCATTGCACTCTTTCTATTTCAAACCGATTGGTCTAGGCCATGGCATACTCAAAAGTAGAGCAATTCTTTCTCTAAAACTTGCTTTGTTTGTAGAAACTGAGAGACTTTTAATTTCATTTTCAAATAAATCTTGATTATACCCAACAAATAAGATGAAATGTAGAATGAAATATAGGAAAACTACTTTTTATTTATAAAGTATAGATGACACGCGTAACAGTCTATTTTTTATGACCAGTTATCTTGTTTGCTAAATTATGAAGCATGCTTTCAATTTTATCGGCTGCGTTTTTACCATAAGTATGGTGTGTATCGCTTGATTGCATTTGGTCACCAGTAGAGCTCATTGTGTTACCGCCCGTAGGATTCATATTATCACCGCTCATGGGATGAAAATTGCCACCGCTCGTGTGATGAAAATTGCTACCGCTCATGGGATGCATGTTGTCACCGCTCGTAGGAGTCATATTGGTATTACTACTACCCATATTATCAGATTGTCTCATAGCTGTATCATTAGCAGCATCTCTAGTGTTGGCGCTATTGTCATAACCACCGCCTTGTTGAGCAGGTCCCATATTATGATCATCAGACATAGCAGTCTTGTGGTCGTCAGGGCTAGGCATATTGTAAAGAAATAATAAGGAAGAAGATTCTGCATACCTTGTCTTTTTATATTTACTTTTCAAATGAAAAATGAAACATTCTTTTTTTTTTTTTTTTTCTAATGCAAAATTTTAATGAAAACCCAAGTTGCATAGATAACGCTAAAACTTGAATATGAAAGGAAGCCGCTCGAGCAGTAAGTATAATCGTGAGCAGATTGGTTTCTTGATTAAATTTGTTAACAAAATTATTCTTTAAAATAGTGCCTTATTTACAGGCGTGACTAATAAGTAGTAACTTGCTGTATGCTAACATAATATGTCAATTGATCGCTCATATCCAGGGTTTCAGTTATTGGACAATATTTTTATTTTATCCAGTCTATCCCATGTAAATTACTTATCAAAAACAGTCAGCGGATGTGGTGCTTAAAAAGCACAAAAGGGTAAGCAAGGCTAGCATATGTTTTCAATAGCACATTGTCCATTTTTTATTCTAAAACGCTTGTACTAAAATCGTATTGAAATAGCTATATGCATATATTTCTTTTTTAATGTATTGACGCGCACATACACTAATTTACTACTTCTATACAAACATTGTTCTTAAAACTATAACAGAGCTATGCTATTAGTTCATATTCATTTAAAATGCTTTACTCAAACTCTGTGTTCAGAAAATCTTACCATCCTCACATAATAAAACTCATGTCTGCTGATAAATAAAATCCTAGTTTTTTCTTTGTAATTAATTGTTATTGCTAAAACACATCTATTATCGATACAGGCATCACATGCATTTTATTGTCTATTAGAAAATCATAGTTTTCATTTCATTTTAAGAACCCAAAGGATTATCTGCCATTTTATTTTATTCATTTTGGGCTTTAAAGATAATATTATTGATTTTTTTTAAAGCTTTCCTTTGTGTTTGTTCATTCTATGTTGTGAATAATTTGAGTTATCAATATAATATCCTTTAAATGCCTCTTGCAAATATCAGAAACCACATGTTACGAGATCAAGAAACTTAAAGAAAACTGAATCGCTTGTTTTATGCTTCACTTTTTTTATATTAATAATGGAAGACAAAAGAAAAAGTCTTTATGTTTCTTATCCAAATGCTCCTTTCTTCATGTCATTTTCATCTATGATACACGTTACCTGATACAGTACAATGTTCTTTTCTTTTTGCAATGCTTTTATATCTTTTTGGCCACTTAAAAAATATTTATTGCTTTACGATTCTTATTTGAAGTAATTGTATCGTTTTAACACATGAAGTCTGAACTAAGCCTCCTTATTTCTAAACTGAATTTTGATTTTTCTGGCTCTTTTTGATAGCATGCATTGCAAAAATAACTAAAATAAAGAAACAATTATACTAAAATAGACCATATTAGTTTGGTGTAAATTAAGAGGTTTTGAATCATCTACTTGAGGAAGGGGATGGTATATACAACATTTTGATGCAGAGACTGTATATTATCTCTCGAACAAGCTGACCGATATAAAGGTATTAATAAATATTTATTTATTTAAACTGCATGTTTACCCGTATTAACTTGAGAAAAGTATAGTTTTGCTATAGGAGGCTAGTCTCTTATCAAGATTATCAGAGTATGTGATGTTTATGGGGAGAAGCGTTAGTTATTACGAGAGAATTTAGTAGACGTTTGCTCAAACTTCACTGAACACAGTTTTGGTGTAAAATTTGTTTTCTCGTGTTAATACAAGTTTTCTGCAGCATGAGTTCAGTAATAACTGATGTTTTAGCTAAGTTACAGAAATTAATCTTTTATTATTATTATAGATGTTACAGTTGACAAGCTATAGCTTGCTGTTGCAAAGCTTGAAACTTCTTCTAAGAAAGAAATACATAAACTGACAAAGATGTAATTACTGCCTTTTTAATATATAGCTTGTATTGTTACTCATGACAAACTGTCTTAATGAGAGGATGGTGATACAATCCTTGTATAAAAATGAAGGATTGAGATATAAAGCTTCTCTTTTTATCTACAAATTCCCTTATACCTCTTCATATCCTATATTCATGAAATATACATCGGAAAAAAAGAGCATAGGGTGGCATCTTTTAATACGAAAGAATGGCAGCAGTGATGGGTTCTGCGATTTGAATTTTTTTTTAAAAAAATATACTTCAAACCTATGAAAAAAGATACGCATTTTTATGCCGCAATGGTTATCTGGCGTTTAAATTAGCTTGTAGCCCTGAGGACATACGCAGCTTTTCTGCGGAGATTCTACTCAACGGCTGATTTTTGGAAAGTTAAACAGTTTTTTCTTTTTTATAGTCCAAAAGAGATGTCTTCATTAGAAAAAGAAATGTTTAAAAAGTCTAAAATGTTGCCTCCATTGGGATCATTAAAAGAAGATGAAGTTTCTTTAGGGTACATGAAAGACGTTATTACCTTGAAAAAGCTATGCGTTCCTTTCCTTACTTTATTTTTTTTAGAGATAGTGAACGGTTAGAGATAAAACAGAAAACTAATAAAAAATACAGTCCTTACAGTTGGCAAGACTATTTTGAGAAAAGTGAGGATATAGAAATACAAGAGGATCGATTCCGGGTTTACAAGATAAATCCAAACAAAGATAATGGCCCTTTGTTTGTTATGCATCATGGAGCAGGTTCCTCGGCTCTTTCGTTTGGATTGACAGCTAAATATATCCATGAATTGACTGGAGGCGAGTATGGTATTGTTTCCGTAGACTGTAGAGGACATGGCGCTACAAAGGCAGATGATTTGGATTATTCCTTGGAGCGTTTATCAAACGATTTAATTTCTATTATTCATGCAACTGTAAAAGAAAATCAAGACGTTGTATTAGTCGGCCACAGGTAATGATGAGATTACTTGTGTAAGGAAATAGAAACTTACACTTAAAAAGTATGGGTGGTCCTGTAGTAGTTCACGCAGTACAAAAGAGAGTAATAAAGAATGTGGTAGGAGTGGTTGTATTAGATGTGGTTGAAGGATCAGCTATGGAAGCTTTAGTATCAATGACGCGCTTCTTAACCTCGAGACCTGCAAGGTTTAACTCATATGAACAAGCCATTCAATGGAGGTAATCATATAGTTATCTCTCTAGATTAAAAACTTATTCTTTACACAGTATACAATCAGATACTTTACGTAATACAGAATCAGCTAGACTTTCTATCCCTGCCCTACTTGAACATGACAAGGATAACAAGCTGAAGTGGATCACAGATTTATCCATGACACAATCATATTGGTCTGAATGGTTTACAGGCTTGAGTGAAAAGTTTTTAAATTCGGGTACTGCCAAACTCTTGATTTTGGCAGGCACAGATCGACTGGATAAACCACTTATTATTGGACAAATGCAAGGTAAATTTCAATTAGAAATATTCCCTGATGCTGGACATTTCTTGCAAGAAGATACACCCATGAAGACAGCCAATTGTTTAGTTGAATTCTATAAAAGAAATCGTAGATTGATTTTACCCATTAAAAAATATTAAAAAAAAAAAAAAAGAATTACGCGACTGCATAAATCACAATAAATAAAAAATTTTTCTCTCTTTCTCTCTTGTATTGTTCAAATGGGAATTCACGGTTTAGCAAGATTGATTTCTGAGCATTCACCTGAAGCTATCAAAAGCTATGAAATTAAAAATTTCTTTGGACGTAAAGTAGCTATTGATGCTTCCATGTCCATTTATCAATTCATGATTGCCGTTCGTCAACAAGACGGTCAAGTGCTTCAAAACGAAGAAGGTGAAACTACCAGTCACTTGATGGGTATGTTTTATCGTACAGTGCGCATGGTTGACAATGGCATTAAACCTGTCTACGTATTTGATGGAAAGCCACCTACTTTGAAATCAGGAGAAGTACGAAATATCATTTCCCTTACGCTCTAGTCTGATTTTCCTTATCATATAGTTGGCTAAAAGAAAAGCGCGTAAAGAGGAAGCACAAGAAAAAATGGAAGAAGCCAATGAGATAGGTACAGCAGCAGATGTGACAAGATACACTAAGCGTACGGTCAAGGTCACTAGTGAACATAATAATGAATGTAAACGATTATTGAAAGCCATGGGTATTCCTTATGTTGAGGCACCTTGTGAAGCAGAAGCACAATGCGCTGAATTGGCAAGAGGAGGAAAAGTGTACGCGGCTGCCTCTGAAGATATGGATACACTCACCTTTAAAGCACCCATCTTGCTTCGTCATTTGACTTTTTCAGAAGCTAGAAAGATGCCTATTGACGAAGTTAATCTGGAGAAGGCGTTGGCTGGTATGGGATTAGATATGGATCAGGTAAAGGGAGGGTTGTCCATGGAGAGACAGGAACTAACGTGAAAAGAGCAGTTTGTGGATTTGTGTATTCTTTTAGGTTGTGATTATACTGAAAGTATCAAAGGAGTTGGGCCTAAGAATGCTTATAATCTCATTAAGGAACACAAAACGATTGATGAAGCAATCAAGCATCTCAGCCAAAGGTTAAAAGACGGTATACCTAAAGAGTGGAATTATGCCGATGCTCGTGAATTATTTACAAAGCCTGAGGTCACACCAGCATCTGAAATCGAGGCAAGTGCAATAAAGTGAAAACAGAGTAAAAAGCATATTAACAGATAAATAGCTTACTTGGGGAGTTCCAGATGTTGAAGAAGTAGTTCAATTTATGGTGAAAGAAAAAGGATTTTCGTAATTTATCCTCATTTGATATACAATCAAATATTAAATATCATTTTATAGTGAGGATCGTATCAGAAAAGGATGTGAAAAATTAGCAAAGAATTTAAAGCAAGCAACTCAAACAAGAGTACAAGATTTCTTCAAGACAATACCATCCACAACTCCAAAAAAGGTACTTTATTGTCATCATTCGCTCTTTTACTTATAATTGTCAATAGAAACGTGAAGCAGAAGCAGCACCAAAGAAAGGTACAACGTCAAAAAGAGGTAGAAAGAAATAAAGACAGTGTATAGAAAGAAACATAATAAAAAGCATGCTATCAAATCATTTTTAAACAAGTTTTCAAAGTAACACTTGCGTTTCACAGTACAAGTTGATTTCCGAGATTATAAAAATAAACATTGTTTATAATCGGGAAAGTATCTGAGTATGTCCTAAAGACTATCGTCCATCCAGAACTTTCCCCTCCCCCCAATGTCTAACCATCTGCTTTTTAATCTATATGTAAAAATGATTATAATTAACCCATGTGCCATGATTAGTGTACCAGACATTTGGGAACGAGTCATCAATCTCAATGCAAATTCATCAGATCAAAAATATATATATCCTACTTATTCAATAAATAGTGTTATATATCATTCGATCGGATATCACAATCAATCTGTTCATCTCAATTGAGTACACATTGGTTATAATTGAATTTATCTGATTCGAGTTATTTGATAGCTTTTGCTTTTTTTTTATATAAGCCTGCATAAAGTTTCCACTATTCTGAGATTAAATATTTCAAATTTCAAATGTAGTGATACCAGAGTGGTTTTTTTTATAAAGGCAATACTTTCTAGAGCAATTCGATTGTTATAAGAAAGAATAGTATAAATCAAAGCATACTTATCATTTGGATTGAGTTTGAATAATACGCGCTTAATTGAACTTACTTCTTTTCTACAGATTTAAATGAGGCTAAACAGCAGCAAGTAAAAGAACAGAAAAGAGTTATTTGGCAAATTCCGTCGTACCCGTGATTAAACTTAATTTCTAATAATCTTACAGGCGATGAAGGGCAAAGAAATGGGTTTCGCTTTGATTAATTAAAGCAAAAAATAAAGCGAAAAAAAGGATAACTAAACAGTTTAAATGAACGTACAAAAAAAGAGGGTAGAATTCTAAATAAATAAAAAAAAGAACTCATTTTAATGATCATCTCTTAGTTGTGAATAATAGACTTTTGGGCCTAGGTCCTTTGACACAAAATAAAAAACCAATAATAATTTTCCCGCTCTCTTTTAGGCATTTTTCTTTTCTTCTTCTTCTTCCTTTCTTTTTAATACAGAAAAGCCATGAATAAAACATCTGACTATTTGTTAGAGTGCGATATTAATTTTTATAGAAATTATGCTTTACAAATTATAAAAAGTAACCCTAAAGCATTTGACTTGGATGGATTTGAATCAGTCTTGGATGAAAATTCATCATTACTTTATCAAAATATACAAAACTCATTTCATCAATTTGAACTGGATAAGTCTTCACAATATGAACTACACCCAAAATATGGACGCTATGTAAGTTAATGGTCATCTTATTATCTATTGCTCATCATTTTATCTAGGTGTGGGACATGGCTGATCAATGGTACCAAAAATGGTCAGTTGTGATATCCATTGAGAACATGTGTAATTGGGTCAATGAAAGTTCTTTAAGATTAAATAGGCTATTCAAGACCTCAGATTGGTTTAATTCACTTTCGACTAAATACCACATTCATCCTGATCATTTACAATTGTTACAAGACATCTGTTGCTATATCGCTCACTGGCATCAATCCAACAAGTCACTCACTTCAAAGGGAATCATCAAACTCAACGCAATCCCTTTCTTTCCTCCTACTTGGTTCACTAATAAATCACGGCAAAGTAAAAGTGAAGGACTAGCTCCATCTTATCTTGCGACTTTTGCTCCACCTTATCGTTTACCAGATCAAAAAGTGCCAGAACGTTGGGATCAAGTCTTTCTGAAGGGTATCACTGTCAATCCGAATCAAAAGGTAGAATGACTATAAGCTTATACACGCCTTAACATCATTCATAGTTCAACCTTGATCCAATACTCACTCATATCACAATACCCATCCTTGGGCTCACCGTACATTATGATGAAGACGCACAATCCAGTAAGCTTATGTTTGTAATGCAAAAGGCCAAGTTTGGTAATCTCGAAAGTCACATTGAAAAAGAAATACCCAAGGACTATTTAAAACCTTGTGAATTAGCGCTAAGCATCACAAAGGATGTCAAAAATCTACACTGGAACTTTATTCATGGCAACATTCATCCTCGCAATATCCTCTTGAATTATGCAGATCATGTAGGTGAATTGGTAGATGTGACATTCATGAAACGAAACAATGATACTAGCACCATATCTTGGGCAGGTCGATGGCCTTATGTTGCACCTGAGGTAGTCTCAACTAGTTCAAGTACTCCAGCTGATATCTATGCGCTAGGTATCATTCTTTGGCAGCTCATCTCAAGGATCACCTTTCCTGATGATGCCCTGGTAGACCCAGACATTTATCGTATTGAACCCATACCAGACGTACTCAAAGAATGGCAGGATATCTACATTGACTGTCTGAATATCGACCCTTCAAAGCGACCTACAGCTTATACAATCCACAGACGACTTACTGATCTTTGTTCACAACTCAAACAGTGTCCCGTGCCTCTGTCGGATATAACTCTGGATTACATCAAGTCAAGAAGAAAAGAGATTGACCAATTCTTGTTTTCTTATCGAAGAATGTCGCCTCAAGAGCTCTACTTTTCTTCTCCGGCACCTACAGCAACAAACAGTGCTGAAAGTCATACGAGTAATAATCAAGAATCAAACAATACGTTATATCAAGTAGGTGATCAAGTATTGACAGCTTCTGTAACAAGGCCCTCTCATCAAAGGTTAAGAAGTTACCCTAGTCTCTTTCAAAGCTTTCCTTCTCAATCATAATTTTCTTTGCATCTTATATAAAGTGTATGTGTCTATTTAATCATTACCTTATTCATTTATGTTGTAAATTAACAACCTCCCCTACCCTTTTTTTTTTGTTAAATAAATCAAAATCAAATTTAACTTGTAAAACAAGCAAGCATTGAAGAAAAATCAATGTTATCCTGTCAAAACTTCTCTTTTGTAACAATTAAATAAATATCCATGACGAATTGATGTAAATAATTCATAATAAACTGAGAGTCTATTGTTTTATTTATGAGCTTTTACGGAATCCTTCGACTTTGTGAGTCTTTAATGTTGCTAAGTACATATCGGCCAAGTGACGGCAACTTTGATCTATTGTAATGATATGTAAGGGCTCTTGTCTATCTATAATTCAAACAAAAACTTACAGTGGTTGACGCCTTCAGTTCTATAGCATTCATCTAATTTTTCTTTAATCAAACGAGCTTCCATGGCCTTAACCCAATCATCACGGATCTTTTGGTTACGGGCAGCATAAACAGCTAAGCTTTATCATTTAGTTTTTTTTTTTGTTGTGCTATACATTAATGAATGATCCACATACCTTTACGGTCAGAAGGGTCAACTTGGTCCAGTGTAGGGACACTAATAAAAAACTTTTAGTTTCTTGATAGTGTTCTTGTTGTTTCGTTTTACCGTTCGAATTGTCTGTGTTCAGGGTATTCCCAAGATTCTGCTGTAGACATGATTAATGTATGAAAATAGTCAAGGAAAAAAAAAAAAGACGCACAAACACACCCAGGCGTGTATGACTTGTTCTCTCAATGGTGGACGGGTGTTGAATGAAAGAGAAAAAGGATGACGTAACAGTTTTTGGCGACACGCTCGTTGCAAAATAAATTAAATTCTCCTGGAAAGTGGAGTATATTGAACAGTAGATCATGCAGTTACATGAAGTCAATACAGAGATGAAACAATGGAAGAGAAAAACGTTGAGCTTTAAAAATCCCATAGTAATACCATGAGTATTACAGCAACAATAAGCTACTTTTTTGAAAACAAAGATCTGTAAAAATAATTATGAGAATAGAGCATTCAATATGCACGAGAACACATATGTCTAATATATTTTGAAAATGGATAAAGTACGACTAACAAGAGAAAAATTGTAAAAATGAAAAATGTGGGTTTTTATGCAAGATAACTGCATAAATGTTCTTTTATTCAACTTGGTTTCCCGAGAAAACCATCTTGTAAATCTATATAGAATGTGTATTTAATTTGCTCAGAACCTTCGCCTATTATCGTCATACCTCGAACACCTTCTCAATAATAAAGGATCAAATAGTTTGTCCCTGAAGGGTTGAGGAAGAATACTATTATTCAAGCGTTTACCAAAGTTCTCATCACAGCAAATTTTATTGAAAAAAGAAGTTTACTTCTTTCTCAATTGAACTAAAGTTAAGATAGTGTGACTATCTACATTATTTTCACTGAATTCAGACGATTTTAAATTTTTTTCAGACAACGTAAACGAAATTTACTGAGCATCTCCAACGGTTCTCTAAACGATTGCTTTTTCTAAAATAGAGATTGTCTTCCAACGAGTCTCTTTTTGTTTAGTCACAAATGGAGTCATATAAAAATATATGATGTGCGTACAGAACGATAGTGGTAAGAGAATGGGCCTGTTTATTGCAGCATTCTTCTTGATCTTGAAGACAATAGATAAACATATTTAAGTACCAATTTCCAAAGTGTGCAGTTTATCGAAATGATTACATGTATGATGATTGTTGTATTTTTATTTATCATTATCGTGAGTGTTTATAATTTGAAGTGAACTGTTATACAATAAATCATACCAACTACTGTACTATGCTTTTATTCGTTATCATTGAATTGATCAATTTTCTTGAGCACAAACTTTTGATTTTGCTTTTTTACCCTATTGACATTGTGATTGCTCAGACCGTTGGCAAGTGATTTGTTCTATATCGCAATCAAATCATTCTTTACTTGTGCTTCTGGCAATAAGCTGAATACATGATATTTATGATCCCTCAAATACAAACAGCTTTTTTCTTTATAAGCTTGTTTGTTGAGGTAATACTAAAATCAGCCATATGCAAGATCTGAAGAACAAGAATACCCATGATTATCAAATCAATGTTCTTGTAAGCATATGAATTGACTATAAATGAAAAAGCGTTATACCTCAGATTGACGTTTTGAAACGAGAAAGGGCTCTTGAAAGAGAACTATTCATCTTTAAATTTCTTGCTTAGTAACCCCACTTATTTACTGAACGCGACTTGAAGTACTAATTCATCATTCTATTCTTGAGGATGTGATCGTTTTGTTGAGTAGAAACAAAAATCATGTTTGTTAAAGATGCTTTGAAATTTTTAGCGATCAATTTGGGAGGATTATGTATGTGGTAGCCAAGAAAAGCAGTATGAAGTCTTCCATCAACCGATCCAAAGAAACCATTTGTCACAACTAGTTCAATCTATCCAAATCGGATGACCAACTCAAAGCAATCTTTGTTATAGTAAGGTTTTCGTGGAATAAACGCCATAAGATTGCTTTGATAACTGTAACTAACCTGTCGACACAGTCATTGCCTTTGGGATTGTTGTGCTTGAAGGAAGAAAAGCTCGCAACAAGAAACCAGTGGTTGACTAATATCACAACAGACTCAACAAATACTGAGCAATATTTTCTAACTAAACCTGTTGCCTCATCAGCATTCAATTCGTTGCTCTCTCTCTCTCTCATTAGATTATCATTCTGATATGTGTCAACTCCTGGTACTAAATGGTTTCAAAAAACTGTTCACTGAACAAGCAAGAATATGAGCAAGTGCACTTATAATCTCGATTGCAACATACACACAGCAGGCTTTGCAATTTAAAGATATTTACAAAAGAATTGATAATTCGCTCTGTTATCCTTGTTGTTGTCAATAGCACTGTTGCTCACCAAGAGAAACATAAGGTCTCAAGCAAAGTTTAACAATCACACCTTTTGAGAAAACCTACTACTTGCATTTTATAAAAGCCTATATTTATAGCTTATACTAATATAAAGCAACAAAAACTTCGTTTAGCTCTCAAAATAATTGATTAGTTATAATGATTAACAGGAATAACCACTAGAAGATAGAAGTTTATCTATTTCAAAAAAAAGAGTGGGGCATTTACTTTCACGTATTTGCAAAAGCAACTGAGGCAATTCATTTAGGTTCATGTAAAAGATCGTTTGATACTGTCTTCCTGCCCCTTTACCAATGTCTCTTTTTCAAAATGACTTGAAGACCACATTAACAAGCTCAGGCTAAGTCATCTGCTTTCCACAGGCCGCATTCCCACAGACTTACGACAAATCGCTATACAGAAGCTTCTAGCAAAGTGAAGAAGAGAAAAAGAGAAATGTTTTTAAAGGATTTACGTTTTTGCCTATGTCACTTTGCGTATTTAAACATAGAATTGGTGTATGGAATAGAATGCAAATAGCAAAAACTGTATTGTTAAGCGTCCTCATAAGCTTATTCAGCATTCCGTAAATCAATTTGACAATCGCTTAAAAGACTTATTTAGTTGCATTGCTATGCCTCTATTACATTTAGCATAACTAAAAGTATCTGAAATGAAAATTTTTTTGACCAATTTGTTCGCCTTACTTTTTTTTTTTTTTACATCAAACTACTTTCAAAAAAGCAATCAAGTTTTATCTAAAGTTCGACCATCTTTTTCAAAAAATTGTTGAAGTAATGATGAAACCGCTATAAGTTCGATCAAAACAAAAACCTATTGCAGCGCAATTGATGAGATTTTGGGCCCAAAACATTGGATAACAAGAATGATCACAACAGCAGGTATTGATGTCTAGCAACATTGATGTAGATTGACATAGTTTACAAACAACATCAAGAGCAAATCGCATCTTTTTGTATATAAACTGAAGACAATTTCTCTTTTAAAGAACACTCATTCAAATAATAAGTTTTTTTGGATCACTAAATATCTTTTTCTTTCTGATCTGATACTTGAGTTATCGCGAATCAAGAAAGATTCCTTTTATTTTTATATTTTATCAAACAATCTTACTCTTAACCTTATTGATCTATAAAGATCTGGTCGTCACTACTCAAAGTCAAATTACTCTATCAAAAGCACTGTTAAACATCCAATTAAGTCAACTAAACTCAAGTCATTCAAGGCTTCAAAACCCAAACTAAACAAATCTACTTTAATTTAATACACCCCAATACCCAAATACTAACATGTTATACTATTTGAACCAAATTTTAGCTGCTGAAGGAATAATGCAACCAATGTGATAACTGACAATAATCAGAAAGAATAAATAAAGCCAATGTTTTAATTGATAACCACAAAGATGATGTTCAAATGCTTGAACCTTAATATTCTTATGGAATGCTTGAAAAAGGACAACAAATTTTCAAAAATGGTTGTTTTTCCTGTGCCTCGAAAGAGTCTGATTCGAGTCAAAATCGTCAAATGGAAAGGTAAAGGTGAATCACTCCAATCCATTTCGTCATCTCCCTTCCTCATCAATAATTTTTCTTTGTCTATCTTCATAGAAAAAACGTGTACTTATTTTTAAATGTATTTGTTAACAATGGTAATAATAAAAAGTGCCTTGAGGAAAACCAACCCGCCTTCTGAGAATAAAAAAAATCGCCGTTTGGTTTTCAATAATCGCCCTGTGAACAAATTTATTTGGTATTGGAACGGCTGTATTAATGAAAAGTATTTGTTATCTTAGTAGCAATCTTTTTCCAGCCAATCTCCAGTAATAGCTTTTTATTTTAGGTAAATGTTACTAGCTCTGCTTTAATATACAATACTTCAAATCATCACTAATGCTGGTCATTGGTCATTTAAATTTATTTGCTTGTCAAATCTACTGAGTTTAATTTCTAGGTATTCGTATTTAAATTCGGCCAATCATAAACTGACAGACAGAAAATCTAAAATTCTCCTTTTGTTTTTTATTCATTTTTTGCTTCTTTCTCATCGTTGAATCATGTCTCAGTACACGTACGACGAGCAAGGATTTAATTTCTATTATTTCCTTATATCCGTACTATCACTTTGCTTAGTACCTGTTACTATACAGTCTTTATATTCTTTATTTAAATCAACAAGTAATTATAAAATTAAAGAACAAACTGAAAGATTAAACTTTTTTTCGTTAGCTTCTAAAAACAAAGATGTTTGTCACTGTCAAACATGTGAAATAGAACGAAAGATTACAAATAGCGTAAAGCCAAGTACAATTAAAAAACTATTAACAAGTCCAAAGTAAGAACAAAAGCTATCAGAAAATAAAAAAAGTTATTCATCTATAAACAACATAGATTCCTCTTCTTGGTTATTGGATGGATTGGTATTGTGCTTTTAACAATGCAAGTAGCCAACGCTGAAATAAAAACTGCTACTTGGGATCCTTATGAAATTATGGGCATTAAAGAGGTAATAAATTAAAATAAAATATATTAAGCTTATCCTCCAATACGTGTTTCTTAGAGCGCTACATTGCCTGAAATTAAAAAAGCCTATAAGAAATTATCACTTGTTTACCACCCTGACAAGGCAAAAGCAGGAACTGAAAAAGAATCTGAAGAGCGTTTCATTGATATCACAAAGGCTTATAAAGTGTAAACAAATTACATAAAGAGAAAAGAAGGTAGTAAAACTAATAGTGTCTTATAGATTGACCGATGAGGATGCACGTAGAAATTTCCTTGAATTTGGTCACCCAGATGGTAAACAAACATTTACTATGGGGGTTGCTTTACCCAAGGGCCTTGTAGAAGGCAATGGAATGTATGTCTTGGGATTTTATGCTCTTGCATTCGGTTTAGGTTTACCTTATTTCATTGTGAGTATTAGACGAACGGATACGACAAAAAGAATTTAACATTAATTGATTGTAGGCTCGTTGGTGGTATAGATCGCGTCGTTTAACAAAAGATAAGATCTTAAACAAGACGATGGGTGTCTTTGTAAAAGGATTAAAGGAAGAAGATAGCTACAAAGATATAATTTACACTTTGTCTGGTGCCATTGAATTTAAGGAAAATGCTGATATTCGTCCCAAGGAAGAAAAGATGTTGAATGCGATCAATGGTTCTATTGCTGAAGAAATGGAAAACCGATTTGGTGAGAAGTTTGATCGTTTGAGCGATAACTCTATTGCTGCTTATCGTCGCAAGGCTCGTACTCTTTTATATGCCTACTTGCTTCGTGTTGATATTTCCAAGAAGGGTGCAAGCAACCAATTGATCAAAGACCAAAAGTTCATTGTAGATAAGTCTATTCATCTCCTTCAAGGTTTCATGCAAATTGCTACCGTCAAACAGTGGCTTAATGTTTCTTGTGCATTGATGGAATTACAACAAAACTTGATGCAAGCTACATTCCCAGGTGAGCCTAATATCAAGCAACTTCCTCACATCACCACTTCCCTCTTGCGCCGATATAATCGTAATAAGAAGACACCTGTCAACACTGTTCAACAATTATCTGCCATGTCTGAAGATGAACGCAAAGGCATGTTAAAACCTTTATCTGATTCTGAATATTTGGATGTCATGGAAGTTGCTCAACGTATCCCTAAATTGGCTGTTGAAAAAGCTGTATTTAAGGTCATTGGAGATAAGATTGTGACAACAGGCGCAATTATTACTTTTATTCTCAAGCTGAGAAATGGCGAGATTGTTAGTGTTGAGGTAGATCAAAAAGAACAAAATGAAGACGATGACGAAGAAGAACTTTTAGAAGAAAAGAAAAAGAACAAAAAGTCATTACCTTTGGCCCATACTCCATATTACGCAGGAGAAAAGAAGCCTTGTTGGTGGATTTTCTTGGGTGATCCTAAAGTGAACCGTATCCTTGTTCCTCACAAGAAAGTCACTGATATTGTTGATGAAGAAACTGTCAAGATTCCCTTCCCTGGTCCACCCAAGCCTGGTGTTTACACTTTCTCTTTGTTTGTTAAATCAGATACCTACATTGGCACAGATATTGTACAGGATGTTAAACTCAAGGTTCATGATCCTTCTGATCTCCCACCTGAAGAAGAAGTCGATGATAGTATCTCTGAACCTGAGGAAGACTCTATTGCTGGTCAGATGAAGATGATGAGAGAACAAGGCCTTGCTTCTGCATTAGCTGGTGGATCTGCTGGAAAGAAAGTTGAAAATGATGATTCGGATTCAGATTCAGACTCTAGCGATGATGATAATGATGCCAATTATGTTACTGAATCAGATTCAGAATAAGCATGTTTAATAAAGAAAAGGATTTGTAATTTTTCATACAGTAGCACTTTTTTTTTTAAAAAAAAATTGCGCTAAGGAAGCTCTCACTAGGGATTATATATAAAGTTTTCTTCTCTTCCATTTAGTTGCGTGCACCCATTATCCTTTTTAAGGTACTAGTGCCTTTTGAATATTCATTTATTAAGTACTCTATATGTTTGAGCTTTGAGAAACTATACATTCCTTTGAAGGAAGTTGATGTCATTTTTTGTGAAACGTTGACGCGTAGTAATCAAAACAATAAAAATATTTTTTTTTGATTATAAGGCAAATATTGTATCTTATACTGAGTCTCAGCTGGACTTATCTTCAAAAATAATGCTATAATATATATTTATAAGAAACATGAAAGCCCAAGACATAGGCGGATGCTTTTTCAAGAATAAAAAGCGAACAGTAAAATAATTTATATATAATTGCATAATGTTTCTTAAATAAACCATGTTAACTTTTATGCTGAAAGTTTATTACAACACTAAAAGTTTTTTTTCATGAGAATAGGGATTACAAAATTCAAGTAGTACAATAACCTTTCGTGATTGGAGTACTTTTTGCCTTAAAGAATTAATATTATATATTCAATTTTTAACTATCGCGAGCTTTTAAATAATGATATTAATACATATCTAACCAAAGCGCTGTATTTAAGATATTTTATTCAGTTTTTATGAATCTGAAATGCTTACAGTGATTAAGATTTGAAATATAACTTTATTCAAATCAAATGAAAACAATAGAAGTAAGGTTAGAAATCATGATATAATACAACAGAAAATTGTAATAAAGCATGCTTGTTAGTTCATTAGCAATAACTACAATAATAGCGAGATACGGGAACAGAGAAAGAGGTGAAGGAATGAAGCTAGTGCCAATCATATAAGAAATAATGAAAATACTGATACATACAACTCAGTGAAAAACGTTAGATTTATCTCCCAAAAAGAAATAAGACTTGTTCCGCAGCTTTTGAAATTAAAAATTTGGAAGTTAACAGCTTTGGTAACGTTCTCGAAGTTATCAAAATTGTATATGCTTTGGAATGATACTGATTCTTTGATAGAGTGATTTAATCCATAAAACATTCCAAAAATTTTTTTTCTAAAAATTGCAATATTATACTATGATAGCAATACGATGGTGTGGCTCTCCTCAGCTATTAGAATTTTTGTTACTTGGCTTTTCTGTTCTTAAAAAAATATAATTACATAGTAATAATACAAATATCAATTTAAGGTTGTGGATTTTTGATTTAAAAAAATATTATAATTCCTATCTATCGTATTTTTATATTTCAAAATTTGTTTGAACTATAAAAAGGAAGTTCAATACGTTCTATCAATAAAAATTGCATAAGAACCGTACTTTATCTTTTTTAATATCAGCCCCAAATAGAAACACGAAAAACCCGTATTTGCATGTGAAAAAAAAAGAAAAAAACGCAAAAAAGAAGAGTATTCATTGATCATTCCATCTGTTTTCTACTTAGCAATTAATGTTATAAAGTAAGGTTGTACGTTTATCAAAAAAAAATAGCTTAGAGTTGCATTGTCAACATCTATTTAGAAAACTTTTTTATTTTGTGTCGTGAACAATAGGGGTAGGTTAAAACTTTTCCGTGTGACATTCGTTACACACGGCATTCGGAATAGATCTACCCCCTATTTTTTTAAGCAAATTAAAAATAACATTTACTTTTATAGCAAAAGCAAAGAAACGAAAAGAAAAAGGATCTTTTAATATAAAGTACAATCAAAGTAAAAACAAGTAGTTTTTTTAAATCAAAGGAATGAATTTAATAAAAAAAAAAAGGGGAGGCTGTAGGCCTTTAAATTCTACGTATCTTTTATGCAGAAAACGGTTGTACAAACAAAAAACAAGCAAACGACTACCTTGTCTACTAAGATATAGAGCTCATTTAAAAGTATAGAAAAAACTATTATTTAAAGATTTAAATAAGAGGACCAAGTATAAAAGAAAGATTAATAGCTATAATCAAACAAATAGCCTTTTTTTTGCATTTGCTTACTCGTTAGTCTAGAATGGCTTTGCCCTTTTATTTACCATCTCTTTATGGATAAATAAGTTTTTAAAGTTCTTGGAGATCTAAGAAAAAAAAAAAGAAAAATGCCTCATCAAAAATGTGAAAAAAAAGGAAAATGACTCATCAAGAACACGAAAAAAAAAAAATATTTAAAGAACCCTTTTGCCAAAACTTTTTTCTTTCTTTCTTCATCAAACAATCAATCTTCTCCAAAACTGATGGCCTAAATACTTTGTCTTTTTCAAACCTAATCTTGGCTCTTATGGTCTTTTGTCAGAAACTCCTCTTCTTAAACAAAATCTTTGCTACTTTTATACTTCAAACATCTCTCTCTCTCTCTCTTTGGCCTCTTAAAATCTCTTATCTGCTATTAACTTGGTCTTTAATCAACGTTCAAACATATGGCCCACATAATACATCTATTCTCTGCCTCTTTATATGGTCTCAATTAACATCAAAAGTTGGTGTGCTCTCTTTTGTTTATCTTTCTATGGTCCTTTTGGTTTCATTTGGTGCTAAACACATCATTCCATTGATTTCGATGGTTAAAAAAGAAATCGTATCTTGGCCTCATAAAATGGTAAAATTGTTTTTTATATAATTATTTTATTAACATTCTTGAAATAGCTTACTCTGCCTGTCTTTGTTTGCCTTGGTCAAGATTCCTTCTTTGCTGCTCTTTTGGCTAAAAAGTAATGTTCATAATAGAATTATCCTTTTTATTAATTATTATTCTAGTTCAATAGTTATTCTCTTCTGTGTCAATATAAATGGCTCCTTTAAGGCTGCCTCTGTACTTGTTTTCTGTGTGCATGGCTCATTTGGTAGCAATCCTTTCTTGTAAAAGCTCTCTTTTGGTAGTCTCTTTATTATCTCTGTACTCTCTTCTCTTTCTATCTCTTTATGACCTCTTTGCTATGCTTCTAAAATCTGTGGCAGGATGGGACGATGATCTGCTGGAACTTGTAAGCTCTAAAGAGGAATGCGAACTCAAGTAAAGTAGCACCCGCTCTGTTC
The DNA here is from genome assembly GCF_000149305.1 of Rhizopus delemar RA 99-880. NCBI lineage: Eukaryota > Fungi > Mucoromycota > Mucoromycetes > Mucorales > Rhizopodaceae > Rhizopus > Rhizopus delemar. The sequence goes on from NW_027137828.1 coordinate 734,977, forward strand.
GTCCAAGTGACATACGGAAGATGTCTTAACATTCGAAGTACAGACCCGGTCACACTTTGCTTGAGAGAGGGTGATCCCTAGAAACAGGGTATATCTTTCGCAGAACATTCCAGACATAGACTTAGAACCTGACAGTGAACGGAACGCCCTTCGGGGTACCACTCATATCCTATAGACTTGAAAAAGTGTTTATAAGAGTAATTCAAGGGTGATTCTTTATTATTTAAAAAAAATACTATCTTAAAAAAAAAAAACTATACTTTCGAAAGAGGCTATTTACAAAAAGGTTGCTACTCATCCATGGTTTATTATTTATACAATTTTAATATCAATAAATTTTCGTTTTTCTCTGTTGACGACTTCCATTTAATTTTCCACATAACTCCCTTGTCCTTAAAAACAATAATTTTAATGAATGCAAACATTCCCATAGTATTTTCAAATGCTACTATCATACAGATGTAATAAACAAAAGAAAGTATCTTTTCTTGTATTATAATTCCAATAACAAATGATTACTATGATATTTGTTTGATTTTGCTTAATAATAGTTAGATAGTAATAACTGTAGATTGTACAAAATGTCCATGCCAATATCTTAAGTTTTATTTTTGCTCATGATCAAACATGTTCATAACGTTTTGGAAATTAAAAAAAGAAAGATATATTTATTCTGCTTATCATTTATCGTGTATTAGAAGAAGCTTGCACAGTATTATTTATAAAAGCCGATAAAACATTTTGAAGAGAGCAGTTGTTTGATAAAAGCTACTTATAGTTTTTAGTCTTACAGAATTGGCGTTCTCAAAATAAAACGTTCTTAACTTTCAAAGCTAGCTACGTACTGCATATCATAATAATCGTCTTCAACTATAAAATGTCTCGCATCTACAAATGATAAAAAAACTATTTTATGGCACCAAATGAATTCTATTCATTTCGATTTGGAAATTATCTTTTCTTCTATTTCGCTTCCATGTAAAACAAATAGAATTAGTATATTTTAAATTTCAGAGCAAAAGCATAAGTACATGCCAACTTTTTTTTTTTTGCCTTTAATTACAGCTTTTAGCATAGAAGATGATGTAGTCTTAGACAAGCTTATTTTTCCAACAGGGTAATGCATTACAAAGATTGGCAAGATTAAAGTAGCAAAGTGGAATCTCTTTTTTGTATTACAATTCAATATTTATACAATAAAAAAGAAGGAAAAATAAACCTGGATAAACTATATGGAAAGTTTTATCATCACTTACTATCCTGTTCTATATTTCCAATTATTATTAGACATGTTTAGTTTTTTTTAGTACTTTTCTTTTCAGGTATGGGAAAACTGCATCCTTGATTCATAGTTATCGTTCTTTGGTGAGCTTATTGGTGTACAACATATTTCATGAATTGCAATAGAAACACAAATATCCCCCTTATAAATGAGATCATTTATTTTATTTATATTTCTGTAGTCTTTCTAAATGTATTGCGTTCATACATATATACTGTATGAAATGACACTTAAAAATAAATTTTTCAAATTTTTGCACAATTTTTTAACAGTTAGATCAAATATAAACAAGATAATACCTCACCCTCTTATCTTTAGCTATGATTACCCTAAATATTTTATCCAACATGCTTTTGCTTAGGTAACTTCTTGATAGCTTCTTTGCTTTGCTTGGCTACAGGAAGCCTATATATCGTGTTGAATGTAAAAAAGCTAGGTCATTAACAAAATTATTTCTAAATTCTATGGAAACCCTTGCTACATTTCAAGTTTCTTGGTTGAATCAAAGCAAATAAAGTATTATATTGTAATTATTTACGTTTTCTAGCTAAGGTCCTTGCTATAAGCGCTTAATTAAGTCTGAAATTGCATTATAATTATCAAAGACAATTGTTTATAATCATAAGGTTGTATTTTATTTAGTGTACTCTTGTATTTTCAGTATAACAATAAGGGATAATGGACTGCCTAAATGAGCTCCAGTCATTTCACTCATCAAATACGGTTTATTGTACTTTGACTAATCGGATAGCTTGTGATGGTGATATAAGCTAAAGTATATGAATGAAAACATTGTAATAAATAACTTTTGTAAACTAGTAAAGGATTCGGAACAAGTTCATTGTTCAGACCTACCAATTTCAAACATACAGCAATTTATCTCTGTAGAGCACATTGTAGCTAACCTTACACTTCAATTACACTACTTGTATTATTATCTCAGAAGAGCATCCATGGTTTTATATAATTCATTACGCTATTACAAAGCTTTAGGAAATACAAGCAAACCTTTCTTTCATTACGCAATTTTATCAATGTTGAGTTTCTTATTATTTACATATGAATGATTTTTAAGAGAGTATAATAAAATAGTTTAAAGATAAACATTCTATAAAATCCAAATTGTTCTAGAGAGGCACAGAGATTTTTTATTCTATAAATCTGACATTTTCTTTTCAATTGCAGAATCAATCTGTTCTAATGAATTTGAAAACTGAACTTTTTTCAAATCTCTAATAATTGACTTTGGTAAACCCAACTGTTTTACTTTTTCTTCATTCTCTACAATCTCTTTAACAGATAATTTTTGTGTTTCTGTAAACTTCTTTGCAAGTAAATTGATAACTAATTCCTTTTTAAGATCTGTAGGTCCGTCAATATATTCAATGACTGCCATGGGAGCATTATCACCGTATCTTTTTCCGATTCTTTGAATTCGAGTGTATCCTCCTTGTCTATCGGCAAAACGAGGTGCAAGTTCATTAAATAATTTCGGTATCGTCACATCACGGCTCTAATTTTGTATTTATTAATTAAACAAACGCAGTTTTCTTTTTCTTTTCATACGTTAAGATAGCCAAGTGCTTGCTTTTTAGCTTCAACATCACCTCTCTTGCCAAGGGTGACCATGGCATCAGCAATGGGTTGAATTGTTTTAGCTTTGGCAACAGTTGTTTCAATACGTCCATGTTCAATAAGAGAAGAAACAAGATTTCGAAGTAAAGAATTTCTGTGTCCACTTGAGCGGTTTAATCGACGTACGTGTTTTCCGTGATGCATGTTGAATAATAATAAAAAAGTAGTGCTTAGAACAGGGTCAGGATTTTTTTTTTCTTTTTTACTTTCCGCACTTGATGTGACTTTACTGCTACTTTCATCTGCAAGTTAGTTCCTGCAAAATTGGGAGAAACATTTATGCATCTTTTGAAGCTTAATCATCAGATGAAAAGATAAGGGGATTAACTATCAATAATTCATGTCTTCATTTCTTGAAAACGACATAAAAAAGTATAGTAAATTTGTCAATGGTATTACGTATAGAATGGCTACAAAATCCAACTGTATAGATTTAGAGCAATATTCAATTCCATTGGCTTATCCAAACTCTTAATGTACCTGTTAAAAATGTATATACAAGTATAAGCTATATTTATTATTGAATTGACCTTGATAGTCGGAGCAAAATAATGATAAAGAAATAAAATTTTCTATTTTTTTTTTCTTTTACTTTTCTTTAGAATGGAAGGACTATCACTTGGACAATTATTCAGCTTTGGACAAAATCTCTTGACAGAGTTAGAAAACACCTCGCTTTCAAGTATTGACCCTGAATACCAACAAAAAGTAAATCAAGGTATTGCCTATTTGAATCAAGCACAGGCACTTGTTGCCAAACTTCACTTATTCAGTGACAATGAAATTATTGATGACATTAATACCAATGACTTGAAGTTTATATTAATACCAGCTTATCTTGGTGACTTGACCTTAAAGTTAAACGGGAAAGATAATAGGGCCAATATACTTGAGCAAGCCAAGGTATTTTTTTTTTTACTTTTACTTTTTTTTATGTCTCATGTGTGTATACTTTAGACATTTATACAAAATTTCCTCACTACTTGTCAAACACATGAACTTGTCAATAAAGAAGATATCACTGTGATGCAGCAACTTGAAGTGAATAAAAAACCTACTGTAGCACAGCAGCGAGAACAAAAGATAGCAAGATATAAACGCGAAAAGGAACTTAAACAGACAATTCAGCAGTTGCGTCAACAGTTGGATGGAATCAAACAAGATGATGAAGATCGCGATGTGGACGAAATGGAACGAGATTGGGTACAATATTTAATTCAGTTGGAGATCATGAAAGCATTAGAAAATTGGAATGCTATTGAGCAAGAGATGGTCATGTTGAAAGAAATGGAAATTATGCGAGAAATGATGCAAAAACGTGGTCAATCTTCCACTACTCTCGCTGCTGTCGATCAAGTTAACAGTAGGGCCAATTGGGGAAGAGATAAGCCATTGCTGAATAAAGAGGGCCGGCCCCTTCAACCGTTTGTGATTACTGGTAAACGGGAACAGTTGAAGAATCAAGTGTTTGGACCAGGCTACAACTTACCAACAATGACGATCGATCAATACCTTGAACAAGAAATGGAAAGAGGAAACATCATTCAAGGAGGGTGAGTTGAAAGAAATAATAAAAAAAAGGTAAATCATTGAAACTCTCTGTAGAGGTGAACCACCTGAAAAGGAAGAAATTGATGATAATGACTACGAAGCACTTGATGCTGAAACAATGAAAAAGAGAGAATGGGATGAATTTGTTGAAGCTAACCCAAGAGGAGCAGGAAATAGAGGCAATAAAGGATAAAATTTAGCCATTACGTTTTCTTGTTTGTTTGTTAGATTGCTCCGCTGAAAGAAAAAATTCTCTGGTAAAATAAAATAGAGAAAGATTGTTATTAGTGCGCTTGTTTGAAGTATACATTCAGAGCAAGCATAAAACAACGTGTATCTTGTTATACCTTCTATTTTTTCTTACTGTTTTTTCTTGGATTTGGTGGAACCACTCTCAGATGATAATATCTGATAAAGCGTTTAAATTATTAATTCTCAAATAAAGCTAAATCCTATAGGTATTTGCTTATTTGATAACTTAAAAGATGAAAAATACACAAGAACAGTAGTCTTATTAACTATGATTTATTCTTTTGATAAAACCCACTGCTTATAAACATTTTGATGAACCTGTTATCGTTAATCAAGCTGGATTAAAAATATATGACTAAAATGGAAAAAACGCAATAAGCAGCCACACGCACAAAAGAAAAAAAAAAAAAAAAAAAAAAAAAAAAAAAAACTTTTTAAACCAAGAAAAAAAAGCTTATTTTTTTTTTTTTTTTTTTTTTTACTTTCTTTTATCCAAATGAGCAACTACGACATTGAACGCATCAAGAACCTTCTCGGTACTCATGAAGACTTCCCCAAGAAGGTTTGTAAAAATATATATATTAAAATTATGGTTATGTTGAGCTTACACAGCATGGACATGTAGGGTATCGTCTTTAAGGATATGTTCCCTGTCTTCCAAGATCCCACAGCTGTTGAGGCTCTCATTTCCAACATTGTTCACCACATCAACTCTACCTACAAAGAAAAGATTGATGCCGTTGTTGGTCTTGATGCTCGTGGTTTCTTGTTTGGTCCCTTGATTGCCCTTCGTTTAGGTGCTGCCTTTGTGCCTGTCCGCAAGCAAGGCAAATTACCCGGAGAATGTGTCCAAGCTACCTATGTCAAGGAATACGGAGAGGATGTTTTCGAACTTCAAAAGAGCTCTCTCAAAGAAGGTGCTAATGTCGTCATTGTTGACGATTTGATTGCTACTGGTGGTTCTGCTGCTGCTGCTGGCCAACTCGTCAAGAAGTGTAATGCTAAGACTATTGAATACGTCTTTGTTATGGAATTGGACTTCTTGAATGGTTCCAAAGCTTTGGATGCCCCCGTTTATTCTTTAATTCATTTGTAATTTTTTTTGTATGTATCTACAGTAAAAATAAAAATTGGATCCAAACATATTGTACATGATAATATGATGTTTGCATTCAAATCTTTATCTATCTTTTCAATGTACAGGTATTTAGCTGTCTAAGATGTATGGTCTTTTCATGACATAAATAGAAAGAACAGCTTTATATACTGTATTAGCGAAATCATTACACTTGGCAGGAATTACTAATTCATTTTGTACTTTTATACCCAAAACAGAGCGGTGATAGCCATGTATCCTACACATATAGTTCAACAAGACAATCTTACAAAACAGAGTTACAAAAAAAAAAAAATCCTAATAAGCCATTTCTTTTTTTTTAAAATCAACTTCTTTAATCAGCATATGTAGAACATCAAACTCTAAGAGCTTGGATCGTTTTACCAAAACCAACGCCAATCCAATCTGGACAAGATTTACTCCAAGTAAGTGAATTGACTTCGGCATCGGCAACATAAGCCAAGAGTGGATCCTGTATAACACGAGGAGGTTGATGATTGTAACGTGGTTGGTTTGCATAATAATTTCTATTATTGTTATCAGGTTGATTGATATTCCAAACCAAAACTTGAGAATCATCTCCACCTGTAGCAATCTGTCCGGATTCATTGGGTGACCAAGAAAGACAGTTGATGCTTCCACTATGACTCTTGGATAACTCGGCAACGGGTGCACTTGGGTAACGGATATCTAATATCTGAACAGCAGAGGAGTCCATATGAAATGTGGCCAACAAGTTTGAATTCATTCGACTAAACTGCAGACGCAATAAAGGTACTGAATTATGCATTCTGTTGTTCGTGTTGGGTGTAGGTTGTGTTTCGTATAAAATTGTAGAGTGTTCCAAGGACCTTAGATCAAAAAGTCTTACAGAACCATCTGCACCGACACTAGCAAATGTATCGGCTGAGCCATGCATAAAAGCAACATCATAGACATCACTATCATGTGCAATCAATTGAGTCTTTGCTTGATTAGTTTCTACATTCCAAACTGTACAAGTAGTATCGATACTGGATGTTACTATTAAAGAAGGATCTGTTTCGTTCCAATCAAATGAAGTAAGTGGTGCACAAAAATCAGATTGCTTCATCTATAAACCAAAGAAAAGTTATGATACCCTACAACTATTTATATTTTAACACGTTACATTGACCAGCTCTGCTTTTTTAACTAATTGTTGTGTATGTACATGGTTACTATTTCTTGTCGTGATGCTATTGGTAGAACCATATCGCGGATCATCCACAAGTTCCCATATTCTCAAGATGTCTCCTGTTGTAGCTAAAAGATCGCTGTTTCTTGCATCTGCCTATTTATTATATAATTTATATATGTGACTTATATAGATCAATATATGCTTGTCTTCTTACTTTTCTTGGTTCCCATAATACTTTAGTAATAGGATAATACGAATCAGCCTCTGCTATTGCTGTAAAATCACTTCTTGAAGATGGAACATTATCAAGTAAATCAGTACGTGATATAACTTGTAACTATAAAAATCATATTAAATTTAAATAACTTTTTGTGATATATTCTTACTTTATTATTGCTATCTTCAATAAAACTACCAATAGCAAGTCTAAAACTCTTTTGTTCAATAGGTGTCTTACACCAATCTAAAGCATATATTGACCAAGGTGCATCATATTGATATATTTCTTTTGTAGGTGTAGGATGCATTGTATCAGATGTATTTCGGTAAGGATAACTATTATGTTGTCTTGATGTATCCATTTACTATGATTATTTAAGAAGCAAAAAGAAAAAGAAAAATAAAAATAAAAAGGGGAGATAGAAAAAATCAATCAGTTGTACAAAAAGTGTGTATTCTCATCATAAACAAGCGGGACAAGAAAAAAAAATTATACCGATTTGGGATGAATTGTTTTTTTTTAATGTTTATTAAAACTCATCAAATAGTATAAGGGTTAAAAGTGATGCAAGTATATGAAATAGTGATTTATAAAAAGATATTAGCATAGAGAATTGTAAGCAGATAGTTTCAATAGTTCCTTTTGGATGACAATCTTATTCAAGATAGGAGTCTGTTTAAAGATTTATTGCCAGTGGGCTTTTATTTTAACCATCAATCATTTTTTACCTCTTTAGTATGCTTATCTTTGGCGTAAAAAATAAACTTTTGTTTTTTTTATATAGTTTCTTTTAAATTCATAAACCAATTACATACATAACCTTGATGTTCTTTGAATGTGATAGTAAGAACTTTTAAGAGTATCAGATGATTTATATGATTTGAAGAACCTTTTTGCTTTGCTTTTGTCGAATATATCTTTCTGCTTTCTATTCTTTCCGGGATCGCTTAAATTTTCAATGAATTTAACATCTTCGATGGTATATTGATTTTCTGTATCGCTTTGTCCTTCAATTCTGCTGTTGTCTTTCAAATCCTTTTGTATCTGTTCGATTGAAAGCGGCCCTTCTTTTGCATGACACATTGCTTTTTGTTTATTGCTACTGCTTTCTTGATCACCGCTTTCTTCAATGATTTGCTCCAAACTTATTTTAGCTTAATTGAGAAGATATTTAGTGTTTGATTTGTAGATCATCCCATTGTCTTCTTTTTGACAAAATATCCTTTACAGTTGAAAATAACAATATTAACATCTGATTTTGCCAGTGATGTCGAGGTATTTGGTGAACAGTGTGATGAGTAAAAAAGTATCCTAGAGTAGCCATAGGATCTAGTGTTGCTTTATGAAAATGGTTTGATACAGAATCAGCAGTCAACAGAAGACATTGTTTGCCCCAGAGTTTGCAATTTTGAGTAGAAATCCCTTACTAGTAGTGGTAAATTCATTTTGAAATATAGCGCTGGAAAAAAATTTGGTGACAATAACAAGGACAATGGACAATACTCTGTAGCGCTTAGAGACATTAGACGAGTAACGCAAAAGCCTGAATATAAAATCTTGATTTACCTGATATTAGATTTCAATTAAAATTGGAGGTAAGGGTTCTGTTGACGCGTAAACCATGTCCGATCGACTACCATCAGGAACTCCTTAACAACCGTATATTGCAGCAGATACACTTTAATGAATGCTTTTTACCTTATTCGCAAATACCTACTTTTACTGACAAAAATGTATCAAATGTTGTCCTCTTCATCTATCAACATTTCTCAATACTTTTTGTTCAAAGAAGCACTCCTGAATTCTGTAATAAACCTTTGGTCAATATTCCAGTTTGTAGACAAAATATAGTTTGACACTTGGTATTCCAATATTGCTATTCATTATAATTGTGGTGACTGCAATATATGGATGTTTAAAGAGATTCTCCAAGTACTTTTTCGGATTTTTGTTCGGAGTATTCTATTTTTTTTTTTTTTTTTTTTTTTGTGTACGAATAATACGTGAAAAAGGTGTGTTTCATGCATAAAGTCTATTTTGATTTGGAAAAAGATGTTGTTATGGTAACATTGTGTATCCAAGCTACAAGGCCGATTAACAACAAATATTTTTTAGTAAAAATAATTGAACATGTATTTAATACTTTTTTTATCATTCCTTTATAGCAAAAGAGAGCTATTTTTCACGTGTGCTTTAAGAATACTATGTTTGTTTTATTATTAGATAAATGTCTAGCACAAGCATATTAAAAACCCCGTGATTAAAGATTTTCAGGAGACAAACAAGTAGCATTAAACTTTCATGTTTACTTTTTGTCCAGACCTTGCGCGCTGATCACAAGCCAAAAAAGAAGTGAAAAGGATTTGTACCTTTTGCTATACACAGGATAATGTAAAGTATACTTGATACGGTAATGCGTCACAGATGTAACAATAGTAGTGTGAGATATTATTAAAAAAAGAAGTCTTTCCTTTACACTATGAAATTTTTGATTTATTGTCGTCATCGCCAACTTCATCATTTTTATTCTCTGTTGTAATAAATCTAAGAATTAAGTATCGAGCCCTTTGGACCGATTGTGGATAACTCTGTCGCCAAGAATTTTTCAACTACATTAAATATCAACAAAGATTTAAGATTGCCCAATACTTACCGCAGCAGTAGCAACAGCAATGTAATGGCATCCACAGATCTTAACCGATTTTTTTTTTTTTTTAAAAAAAAAAAAAAAAAAAAAAAAAAAAAAAAAAAAAATTTTTATTGGGTTTTGGCAAAAATCGTTCTCAGATACAATAAGTATCTCGTACATGTCTCATTTCTTTCATCTAATATTGAACTAATTATTTGTCAGGTAGTTTTTATCACTGTTGCCAGTCTGTGGTAGAAACTCAATTACAGCAATTTGTAGTGAATAACATGTTGATCCTAGCATGCTTTATTCTTAATATAGATACGAATGGTTCAAAAGAACGCTAAAAAAAAGGATATAGTATAATTTCTTTACCAAATATAAAAGTCCATATTCTTTACTCTTTTTGCAAATACAAAAGATAATAAAGCAAACAATAAAAAGATATTTTATTGATATCATCTACAGCTCCTTTTATAGTAATAAAACCATTATGCTACAATCAATCATGGCACAAAAGGCTCTAGTATAGTACACTATTTTACAGAGCAAAAGATAAGCATCTTGTAATTCAAAAACATTTTTCCGATAAAGCTGCCAAGAAGAATGGTGGATTCAATAATGAGGCATGTATCTTTGAAATAATGAATATAAGCTTTGTTTATGACTAGAAGAACAGAATCTATATATTATACACAAGTTGGCACTATATATTAATTTTACAATATCTTACATTATATCCAAAATACTAATCTTTCAGGTAATCGTGACCTGTTATTTCAACTGGACTGCACATCACCTCCTACACTTTCCAATGAAGGAAGCTCGGTCCATTCTTATTCTTTCAAAGGGTAAATGCTTCACTGAATTATATATGGCCATGAGCAGTGCAACAAGGTCCTGAGAAAATAAAGATAAAAATGCAGTCAATATTCATCTTTCTGACCCTTTTGTTGTATGAGGACTTTATCTCTAATCAAATACTCATAGGGAAGATAGTCTTTACACAAACATTTAAACTTGACTGTGCTTGTTGTTCAACAAGGGAAAGTAAGAATAGTATAACTGTTTTTACCATGTTATCCTACATCAGCACAAACAATGTTAAATACTTTGCTATGATTAAAATAAAACGAGTTCAATACTATTCTAATGAGAGGTTTTATTTACTAATGAAAAAAAGAAACTTTTTTCTTTTTAAATGAATTATGTGAAGAAAAGGGGAGAATAAATATTGAAAAAATAAAAAAAAATAAAAAAACTACTTTTCGTTGTTTCTATAATGAATTAATTAAGCATACAGCCATAAGATTCACGCAAATTATAAAAATGAAATGAGCCAATATAATGAAACTATAAAGAACATCAATAAAAGCACAGGTTATGGTAGGTAAACTTACAAAGATGCCTAAGCAAACAAAGATATGCCAAATAGCATGACTTGTCATACCAGTAAAATCAAATTTACCAGGAAAAAACTTTTCTGGAAACCGTTTCGCATAGACTGTCACACCACAGATATACATCACACAACCCGTCAAAGCAGGCTTTAAAAATTCAAATGAATCCACCAAGCCTTTTACGGTAACTAAATGCAAGAGAGGGACAATACTTGAGAATGCCATGGCAACAAATAAACCAATGCGTAATGGCCTGTATCGCTTTGTATCAAAGAATCGAAAGAAAGGCAAAATGACACCGATACTTCCGATGAGTGAACTGAAGATCATGTAACGATTTCGAGAGGTTGGATCACAATAAAATCCAAAATGAACAATGATTGAGATGGAAGCTGTAATTAAAAAAGTAATACCGATGTAATCCAGTGTGGCTGTAAAGCTTTTGACATGATGAGCAGAATGACAGATGAAGGTGTGATAGATACTTGAACAAAGAAGACATAAAAGTGACGCAAGACAAAATGCAGTAAAGATCAAGAGATCTGGTTGTGATGCTTCAGGAAATTTTCGCTATTTAGAATTAATTAATTATTTACGCAGTACACACGTGTGTAGCATCATTATTTACTTTAAATAAGTGAATAGAAAGAAAGCTAAAGAATACAAAACCTAAAAGATGACTCCAAATGTTCATTGTTTCATTGTGTAATTTAAATAAAGATTTTAAACAATCGTGTTTGGATTGATAGAATCGATAACCAGACAAGACATATTGATTCTCTCTTCTGTCTTTTGGTAATTCTTCAATTAATAACAGTCGCCTTGATCCAAGTAAGAGTGCCCTTGTCACTTCACATATCTCGTTCATTGTATGTTCTTCCTTTTTGAGTTTATTATTAACAGAAGATATAATATGGACTGCTAAACTGGATGGGTCTACTGATGAGGTGGAAAATGATCTGCTTCGATGATGTGGTGTAGTCAAATTATCTTTTGTTGAAGATGAAATTGATACAAGATGAGATTGTGAGTATCTACTGTTTGAATCATCCTCATCAAAATATAATTGTTCTGCTATTTCTGGTGGAGCCATTGATAAAGAAGAAAAAAAAAAAAAAGAATGATAACAAATTTATTCGTATTTATATCTGTTGACCCCTCTTTTATTAATTATTATATAAAGTAGGTTTAAATTAAGGAATAAAAATAAAACAAAAAGGGGCAAAAAGTAAAAATAGTCTCCTGTATGTCTTCCCCAGTTTAAGCCATCTATCATCCAATCGGAATTGGACGCAGAATTTGAAAATGAACAGACAAGCACAATTGATCTTCTTTTTTATAACTCAGAAACATTCCTTTTTAAAAAAAAAAAGTAGAGTGAAGAGTGGATACACGAGGATTTGAACGTGTTGAGGTACATATGGTGTAACAGCAATGGTTTTATGCCTTTTAAAACAGACTATGATTAAGCAGATCAAGTAAGCTGTATGCTATTTTTATTATTCAGCAGGATGATTTGCTATGAACTATAGAAGCAGGAAGGTTGGCTTTTTTTTTAAAAAAAAAAACAAGATCAGGAAATGTGTTCTTTGGTTCTAAATGGCCTGATAGTACAAAAGATATTAGGTTTAATATGTTGTCAGTTTAAATGAGAAAATAATACATTATCGCGTGTAAAGAGAGTCAAGAATTGTTTATGAAAAAGTCATTAGAAGCATAGAGCTCACCTAATAAGGAAATATGTATTCATACTAAAAACTGAAAATGTTTCATCCTTACTCGAAATAAGACTTACCATTGAAAAGAATATAGAAAAGAGCAATAATCTGGTTAAAAAAAGAGTGATTAAGGATTTGATAAATGACAACAATTTGTCATGTAAATCTAGTCCTCCTAAAGATTAGTACTTGCCCATTGAGGAGATGAGGTCATAAGAGAGGGTTCTCCTTTATCCTCCCTTTCTCTTCCTCCCTTTTTTTTTTTTTTTTTTTTTCACTTAGATTTGGCTAGCCATCATATATTCAAAAAGGCTTATTAAAGAAGATTTATTTTCAGGGAGTAAAATAAATAAATAAAAAACTTGACTCTTTATCAAGTCAACTTTTTATTTATCCAAAAGCATAAACAGGGTCTTTTGTTATTATCTTTTTAAATATAAGTCTATTGAATAGAGTAGTGAAACGTAATGATTACAGTGGATTCGCTCAACATGTGTGATAAAAAAAAGGGATGGAGAAACACGGTTTGTTTGATTGGCCAATAAAACCTATTGTTTTCTTCAGGTACACAAAAATAGGTTTTACAGTAAAGTTGAGACTTTATAAAACTATCTTCAAGTATAACATATGTAAATAGTCCCTATTATTCTATTGTAAATAGTCAGTATAATGCAGTATAACAAAAAATACCTTGAATTTGAAAGACTGTCCACAACAAACAAATTTCATTTCAAATTACAATGTGTTTTTCGTACACTCAGTTCGTCAGATTTTTGAATTTAATTGATCAACTTTTCAAACTCAATTGGCCGGGTTTTTGAAGCCTGTTTGGTCAGCTTTTTGAGAACCAATTGATCACTTTCTCGAATTAAGTTGGACAGGGTCAAAACACTGTTCTTTCTGTACAATCTCAAACTTAGCAATGGGCTCTGAAATGACTTTTTATCACAAAGATGGAAGAAGCGAGCCTTAGTTGTAATCTCGTTCGTACTTCGGTCAGGGTGGCCAACGAAAGGATACAGAAATCATTTGTCAACTCTTGTAAGAGAAAAGCCTCAGAGTCAATCGAAAATGCAGTTTTTTTTTTTTTTTTTCAAAATTATATTTTTTTACTGACACGTCTTTTTGATAGGCTACTGAAGTAGGCAAAGTTCGTGTGGGTGTAGAAGGCAGCTCTGTGGGAACAATTAAAAGAGAAGCCACACGTCTATATGAACGGCATTATATCTGAAGTTGTGAAGACAAGTCTATTGTAGCGTAAGTTGAGTGAGAGTTTTTTGTAAATAGAATATTTCAGTTGTCTGGCAGTAGCAACAATTAGCTTGGGACTCAACTCTATCCTTAACTTGTCCTACCATGTTGCTCCTTAAAAGAGGGGTTTTAGTCAAGAAGTTTGGCGCCCATTCCGCAGCATGTTCCAAAAATGCTTTGATAGAGAAGCTACATTGGACGGTAAGCTGGAAAAGGAGATTTCAAAGATTGAAGAGATTTGTGCCATTAAAATCAAAATGAATCTGTTGCTTTTAATAACAGTCTATTTTAAATCGCAAAAGAAGAAACCCAAAAAGGTCGCACTCTTTGCCTCAAGTATGAAGCAAAGGCCAAAAGCCTAATGGAATCAGACATCTTCAGTACTGTAGCACAAATGATGAAATTTTTAGTTCCGAAACATTGGAGAACAATGATGATCACAAGAACAGATGTTGATGTCCAGCGACATTGATGTCGGTCGACATAATTTGCAAATAACATCAAGAGTAAATCACACTTTTTTTTATATAAATAGGATGAGCATTTTTAACCAAAATAACAGATATCCAATAAATCAAATCTTCTTGCGCTTAAAAAGCGATCCTTTCTTATTGGGTCACAATTACCTTTTCTTTTTCTTTTTTTAACTTATTCTTTTTGATCTGATACCCGAGTTATCACGAATCAAGAAAGATCCCTTTTATATTTATCTCTTATCAAACAATTTCACTCTTAATCTTATTGATCTATAAAAATCTGGTGGTCACTACTTAAAGCCAAATTACTCTATCAAAAGAACTGCTGAACGTTTAATCAAATTAACAAAACTCAAAACCCAAGTACTAACAAATCACAGTATCTATTACCAATAGCAAGCCACATATACTTGAACACCAAAACATCAAATCTTACTCTTTTAAATCTATTTATTTTGGAACTTCTTGAGTTTCACAGCTACATATTTGACAAGGATGCTGATATAACAGAAAATGACATTGCTAGGAAGATATAGTCACTCATCTTAGAGAGGTTGTTTAGGAGGACAGCCCTTAGAGCAAAATGGTACGTAATAATACATCTACTTGATACTGAGTCTATATGTTATAAAAAATTATTTAGGGGCGAGAGTGTTGGTGACTCCAATGAAATATCAAGTAGTTCAGGATTTAAAGTTGATTTAAGAATTCTGAAGGATACCATATCATGAAGAAAGGTGACCAATAAGGATTATATGGAGATTACGAGAATCAATTCGAGCTTGATAAAGGTCATCATTGACAGAACAAAGATGCATATTGAATTTAAAACAGTTCTTGACAAGCTGGTAAAAGAAGTCTCAGAAAGAGCCCAAGACACCTCTATCCCTGGCCTACAAATAATAGGTACATTGATTTATGCAAATGACTTGTATGTGGGTGTGAAGGAAGATGTAGCAGTCATCTCCAACCATGCCTCACATATCAAGGATCGCAGAGAAACCATCATGTTGCTTTATAAACTCAAAGTAAGTATAAAAGAGTTATGCTATACAATAAAGTGTTCTAATAAAAGCAAAATAATGCAGTTTGCAGATTTTGATTGACTCAACTTGTATCCTGTCCACTATTAATTTGCAGTTTAATATGTCTCAAAATGGAGGTGGAAGAAGTAGGGCTATTTCACCCATTCAAATGACACATATCCAACTAATCTTACTACATTTAATTCTAATGGTAACAATGGCCATCCAAAGCTTGGCTAATGTATATTTACAAATCCAGCAACACCTGCTGCAGATAGCAAAGTTCCCGAGTTAATATAAGAAGACTAGAGTTCATAGAGCAACAGCTTTTGAAGACAAAGATACCAAAGCCATGTCTCGCCAAAGACGACATAGGTGCTTATGGATTAAATCGTCAGAGAGAAATAGAACTGTTTCCAATTTACAATCATTTAACGTTTCCAGTCTTGTCTTCTTGAAATCCTTGTCATTTTAATATCCATAGACCAGAATGGTGTTGACATATAAAAAGATTCGCTTAATGGCACTGTTGTGACATTTGGTTCTATGGACGCAAGAGACAAAGTTTGCTTGTTTGGGGTAGAGATTATTTCCTTTATCATTGTTGGAATGGTCATTTTGTTCAGTTGAGGGCAATATTTATTGAAAGTTGCTGAATAGACTGCCCATTCAAAGCCTGCTGAAATTAGTCCTATGATTCAAAGAGTCTTTAATCAATACGGCAAAGCATTATATGTTGATCTTTACCTTGATAACATATCATTAATTGAATTAGATGTGATAATAGGAGGCAGAATAAAAAATAAACATATAGATTTATGAAAGCTTTTTCAACTTAATAAACCAAAAGGCTATTGTGGTGTATATAACATTAATAAACTATGAAAGATCTCATGCTGACTTAATCTTCTATATACAATACTTCGCCTTGAACTAAATCCCACATTTGTCTTTCTTTCAAATATCTGGAAGCTCAACCAACCTTGCTTAATAAGGAACAATGAAAGTAGTTTTAAAAGATATTCTCTTGTACTAAATACGAAAACAGAAAATGCAATTATATTCAGTCAACCATGTGCTTTCTGTTATAACAACTTTAAAGGATCACCAATAACCTTTTGGCTAACAGGCTGGTGTATTCAAATGGGACTTTGTGGTAAAGCTTTGGGTCTTTTGACCAAATGACCTTGTAAAAATAAAGAGAGAGAAAAAGGACTATAGCTAAAATGGTGAATGCATCCGTAATACCATAGATTATTATGTATCTGTTATACTGTAAACATTTTTTGGTGGTGATGATATTTTCACGATGAATAATGACCACAACGACACATCGAAAGTCGATTTAAGGGTAATAAATGATGCGTTTCTCCAGAAATCCAATCAAGATTCTGGTGGAGATAAATACCAATTTGATAGCTACAAACTCAACAATAAAAATAAAGTCGTTGTTGATAATTATCTTGATGAAGGTACCAACATCAACGATGTCCACTTCTTATGATCTTGTAACATAAAAACGATTGCTACAGAACTTGATTCGGAAGCTCCTGGCTTATATGTCAATTCTGAGCACTAACATGAATGCATCCTAAACTTTATTAAACATATCTGATTATGTTGGCTTGGCAATACAACTGTTTAGCTTAGGGTGATTTGTCAATAAGGGTCTTTCTTTACCTAAATTAATCTTTTTTTTTTTTTTCTTTGTAGGGCAAAGCTCTCTCATTAAAAAATAAGCTTGACTCTTTTCGCCTTCTCGATAAAATTGCCAAAGAATCAATAAAAGAGTCAAGATATAACAAGAAAAAAGATGGAGCTTATATTTGTTCATAAAAAATGAATGAAGAAGGGGAACATGGGCTCCTTCATGAAGAAGCCTAATAAAAGCAATTGTACTTTGAAATAGTTCAACAGAAGCTTAGTACAACATGTTTTTCATATAGGTTTTATATTATTGCTTTGTGCTGCATTGTTGTTTTTATTGTAATTGCTACCAAATGTCACTATTACATCAAGCATATTAATTGAGATCATGTCATCAGTGGTACAAAACATGCATACTTTTGTCAATCTTGTATACTTTCTGTTTTCAAACAAACTATCAATAGTATCAAATAGCATATTTTGGGTCGTACTTTTGAGCACCAAAACATGATGGCAGCGTCAATGGATTTTGTATTGTCATCACTATCTAGAAATCCTACACTAGATACAGCCGCAAAGCTAAGTTACAGCTACTCTACTTGCCTGGAAGCGTGGACTATATTGTAGCAAAAGGTATTTATAACTATTAGGATAAAACTATGTCTACTTGTGCAAAGTTAGATATTTTCTAAAGTAAAATAAAAGCATAAAGAAGTATTTTGAACTTTCTTATGGATACTACAAAATGTAATTTTACATAATACATGATTATAGTATTGTTACTCTAATTTGTACAACAGATCTTTATATGATTAAAAGTGTAAAAAGAGTAATACAAATGTAAATGTATTTTTCATAAAAGAATATTTGCTTTATTTCTTATTTTTCTTTTACACATCTTTAATCATGAATTCAAAAAGGACGCAAGTATCAATGCTAAGAATATTAGAAGAAAATAACAATCATCTACGACATGAACTCAATCTATTAAGAACGTCTGTATCAGATGCCTCTACAAGGTAATACCAATAGAATTTTACACATTTTCACTTATATTTATTTGAAAAAAGCTTAATAAATTATTGTAATAATCATGAAGATCCTTTATTACCTTCTATTTGGGGCCCTCTTCCAAAGAAAAATAATCCTTTTGCATCACCCGATACCGAAAAATGCTGTTCAGTCATGTAATCAAAAACATTTCTTGCTTTTAATTATATTTTAATAGACTTAATAAAGAGCAGTATAGTTTTTTTTT
Organism: Rhizopus delemar RA 99-880; assembly: GCF_000149305.1. Classification (NCBI taxonomy): domain Eukaryota; kingdom Fungi; phylum Mucoromycota; class Mucoromycetes; order Mucorales; family Rhizopodaceae; genus Rhizopus; species Rhizopus delemar. The sequence continues at coordinate 753,597 of NW_027137828.1, forward strand.
ATGGACTTGCTCATAATCTTTATTTTTTGTTTTTATTTAGTTTGCTTTTATGATAATCAGCAATTGATCTAGTAAATTCCTTTGTCACATCTTTCATTCTATTTGCTGCCTTAATAATATGAAATAGCTCCTTTTGCTTTACTGTAATGTACATACTCATCTGCCTACTCTTTTCTGAATTTCTATATAAAACGAGTTAGAATTGATCTTGTTTGTGCGAGTTATATTACTTTGGAATAATAGTTGAAGTGAGATGTAACAGTTGATGGTATTGAATAACTAATTCAGGGATATAAATCTTTTGCAAGCTTAATTTAGAAATATGATCTGTCTCCACCGCATCTTTCCCTAACCAGCCTCCTTCTAATATGAACGTAAACTCTTTTTCCAATCTCTTGGTTTGTTCCTATATTCTTTTATAAGACTCTTTCTTTGTTTTCCCTTATTCATTTTTACCTCGATTTCTTTTCGCCATTTCGCTGTTTTTCGAATATCATTCGTTGAGTCACTGTAAATAGGTTAATGAACTTGTGAGAATACATTTAAATGAGAATGCTTACGTATTATGTGGAGCAGATTGAATAAGCAAGTTCCAAGGCTTTTGCAATTCAAATATATTTAAAAGCCTTTTATGTGAACGATATTCAGACAAATTTTGATCTACATCAGGCATTCTTGAAACAAATAATTCTATTTCCATAGGGATCATATTCAGTATCTTTTTAGCAAAATACAGATGGCGTATGCCCATAAAGAAGCGAATAATATAATTGGCCGCGTTGAGTGCATCCAACCAAAATGCCTTGTCCAACATAAGCCAATCCATAGCCAGCTGGAAAGTATCCATGAATGGTTCCTCCATTTTCCCGTCTTCTGTTTGAAAGTGCTTGGTTTTTTGGATTTGTGAGGATTGTGCAATCGCTTTATTGATTAGACTGTAACTTGTCTGCTTTAAGATCTTTTTCATTTCCAAGTTGTACTGCTTGCCTAGCAGAATAAGAATCGACATTTCCTCTTTATCGCCAATGAAACCTATAATTAAGAAGACGTTAAGAAAATAAAATAATAACAACTAGGTTATTTTTCACCTTCTAGAAACTGAGAGTAAATGTTTGTTTGCTCAGTCTCAGGCAACCTTGAGGCATAGGCAGCAATAGTAAGAGGTCTAAAGTTTTCAAGTCTAGAACTCATTTCTGTATAATATGCTACTATAGCAGTCGATTTTTCATCTTCTTCCCAATCAAGATATTGACGACCGAACAAGATCAGTGTTGATATAAATCTTAATGCTTCTAATTTATATTCTTCACTAAATAAAGAGTTATTATATAAGCAAGTCCTTTTATTATTGTTATCTTTTTCCTTTGTTACCTAATATAAAATGCAGAGTGGCTTCGATTTAATACTAGCATTTTGTGCATTTCTTCAATAAGGTTGCTAGTGTTATTTTGAAGGATGGTTGATTGAATTTGATGGAAAAATATCCTTGGGTCACCTCTAAAGTATACAAAATACTTAACATCTAGACCTTCGTTTTTCTCTTTCATTATACAGCGTTACCTTTCTAAAAGAAAATCTTTGGAAGACGCTAATTCAAATGAAGCAATAGAAATAATACTAGATGTATTGTCTATTCTATTCATTTCATTTTCTAATAACCCGTTCAAGTTTGCCCAAATCACATCTTCCCATGTTTGACACATGTTTGAATTGACTATACTATTGACATCTCCTGCAAGTGTGTCGTACAATAATTTCTCATAATGTCCAAGTAAAGCCTTTATTTTTTGTAAGCCTTTTCTCCTTGGAATAATGCCTCTTTCCCTTCCCTATGAACTTACATTTTTTGCCGTATTTTGAACACATGCATGCCAAGCGATCCATTCGTTTTTGGTATATTGCGAATTATCCTTTCCTACAATTTTTCCATGAATACACTTTTTTTTTTTTTTTTTTTTTTTTTTTTTTGACATCTACCAAGTGCTATAAGGTTGAATCGAACATATTCATTGTACATGTAAACAGCTGCTGGATCCTCATCTTTTCCTGCTTGAGCGAGTTCATATTCGCCTGCTCTTAATTTGTCCCAACGTTGCTTATAAATGGCATCGATATCATGCTCATAGGACATTCTCCTCTTTTTATTCGGTGGTTCATGAAGGGATGGTCGTAGTGCGCGGTTCTTTCGTACAATATGCATAATTTCTCCTTCCAACTCTTCATCGTCTAAAGCTTTTTTAGCAATTCTGTCTTGTAGATCTTGGGTTATTGTTACTTTGGCTACCCAATCTTTTAAAGCCTATACAGTTAACGATAGGTTGGAAGAATTGTATATTGTCATGAATTTTAAATATGTTACTGCAAGTTTATGTAATTGTGATTTGTTTTTTGATCTAGTAAAAATGATTAGAATCCAAAATATTTGAAGATGATGCACAGCATCTTACGAAGCAAGAGTAGCTATTAATTTCCAAGTATTGCTTTCTGTTTGTCTGAAAATATTGTATTTACTAACAGGAAGTTAGATTATAATTTATAGTGATTGACAATATATGTACTCTGCTGAGGTAAGGGAAGTATATTTGCCAGCAATTTCATGACCATTGTTGACATCAAACGACTTTAATATTCTTGCAAAATTATCAATAAAGTTGTCGTTTAAAGTCATTTGTAAAACGCGTTTTTTTTGTGGAAGAATTAAAAATAAAAAAGATGCTGACTTGAAGAATTCTCTTTTTTAAATGTGACTCAAAGTTTACTGAGTGATTCAATCAATATTGTGTAATGAGTCGTAGAAAAAGTGATATTTATTTAAAAAAGAAAACACCTCTTACTTCATTTTAGAAAAGACAAACAATAGATTCACAATTCAACTTGATAACTATGAGAAACACATTCAGGTAATAAAGGGGAATTATATTATTTGGATTTATCCTATCAACACGATTCAGAGAAGAATAGACAGTCGTTGTTTGAGCTTCACAAAAAACAGCAATAAATATTCAAAGAGAACAAGACATATAGTCTACCCTTACTATGTTATCACTTACAATAAGCAGAAAATTAACATGGATAGGTTCATTAAATCAATATCCCAAGCAATGAGACTAGCAAACTGATTAAGTACAAGCTGAATCTTTCTGTTCTTGATCATATGAAGACAGCATGCGTTTGATATTTGAGTAACGACTATATTTATATAAAAACCTGGATATCTATTAAAGCAATCGCCAAGCTATATCTAAGAACGATGAAACATAAGAGATAGCAGTAAACGCCGCAAAATAAAGAAGAGAGTGACTCAAAGCTACTTTCCTTTATAAAGTCTCCAGCAAGAGTCGGAGAAACCTACAGATTCTATTCTCTAAATTAGATAAAAGAGATTCTTGAACTTGCCATTAAGGGAGGTCTTTTTGCAAGAAAAATTAGAGCAATTGTTGGTATTGTTAATAGAATAGCTTGCATTATATGAAGATTTGTAAGGGCGATGAGGAGAAGCGTTTGCCTGGTACAAGAAAGCCGCGAATCAAGTGGCGATCAAAGCTTGAACTACATCATACAGATTTTCTTTGTGGTTTCTATGGCGAAAATCCGGAAGCTATACTCTGACAGGCAAGGAAATGCATTGATTGAATCAATTCCACTTTCTGGTCTTCACAAGCATCTTGTCCATTATGCCTCCTTGGCACTCAAAAGCTGGAGTGGGGTTTAACTGCAAGGACATCTCTCAGCAACCTCAATCAGCATAGAGAGAAAGTTCTTAAAAGGAAGGCGGATAAGGATATGGTTAGGCAAAACAAATGAGGCAGGTTTCAGCATGCAGATTTGTAAAATTTTTTTGCACTTCAAAGTGAAGGACACCTGCAAGACACTTTTTCCTTTGAATAGAGGCCTCACTATGACTATGGTCCACGCTCTTTGCGTAATGCGAATAATTGATATAATCCAGCGAAAGCTAAAGGTTGTTCAAAAGAAAAAAGAACAATAAGAAAAGAATGTATAGGTTGAAGCAAACGTCAGGATCTGTACAAATAGTGTGCATTCCATGGAAACCTTGAGTAGTCTCATGGACACTCTAGATCATCATAAAATGAATATCCATTACCTTGTTATGGGTAACGCTTGCAATTATAAAGTTTCTGAAGTCCGAGGTTTGATTAACACTCGTGGGTAAAAAGCTACAACTTGCCGCTTTATTGACTATTTTTAAACCCTATTGAATTATTCTAGTTGAAAGTTAGATGTGCCATAAGGAGAGACTACTTGACTGTAAATGATAATTTAACTACTAGAATAATTGAGTCAGCTAAAAAGAAAGTGCATGTTAACAGCTGTGTAAATTGGATAGATCATTTTTATTCGTTCTTCGATAGATATTTGGCCCTTGAACCAACTCCTTAATTATGCAAAATAAAAAGAGATGAATAAGATTATTTATTAAAGACCCTACTGGGCGTGTGATATGTGGATCTGTCGGCCCGGACCAGATCAATATAAAGGAAAGTAATGAGTGGCTAAAAAAACCTTTTGCAATCAAGGCAAGAAAGGCATGTGAATAAGGAAAGACATAGGGATGTCGTGTTTGACGGTGATGGAGCAACTTTTGCAACCCTTTGAAAAAATGCTGAGCATAGATAGAATTAGTCTTTGCTTCTGTTTGATGACCAAAAAAAAACTTGCCCAAAATAAACAAAAAAGCCTGCAAATTTAGAGGTTACAAAAAAAAGTAGTGGCAAAATCTAAGTTTAGATTGCTTCTCAACAGTGAAAGATTGATATTATTCTAAAGTCTTTTTTTAAATATTAATTTGCTATTCAATTTTTATTTCATTTGGAACACATTTCACTTGAGATATCTGCATATTCTATTTACTTTTTTTACAGAAAAACTATTCTTATCGACAGTCATCTTTCGAACGATAGAGGGCGTATTGTACTGAATATGAAACCTTATCTCTTTTAACTTGATTGTCATCTTTTCAGTACCAGTGTACCATTAAAGATTGTAATTTTCGCGATAAAAGATCCCGCAATCAGTGGTACGCGACTCAAAGGATTTTCTTGGTGAATTTCTATGATCAAAAGCTCCCACTGCTTAATAAAGTCTGCAAAAGTAAGATGAACATCGAACAAAGTCTTGATGGAGTTTATTTTCTTATTTTGGAATAAATGTTTTGCCATGCCAAGATAGAGGTTATGGATCGGGTCAATTATTGTAAAATTTTCTTCGCTGGAATGCTCTAAAATAGAATAAAAATAAAATGGGAGGCGCTTCTACTGACTTAAGAGTCTGAATGAAGCAGGCCTAAGTATCACAGAAACTGCTTCAAGTAATTTGTTGGCACCTCAGGGGCGACAAACATATTTTTTTAGTAATGCGTTATTTTGAGAATATAAACACCAGTGCAGCTTAGAAACTGTTGGAAAGAGAGCAGTAAAGCACGAGGTGAGATGTACAACAAAAGGAAATCCTACATTTGCACAAATCTTTGTGCGATATGAACAGCCCCTCAGCCATAACTATCTAAGCCTTTTGTAAATAAACTTTAAAATCAAAAAAAGAAAAAGTTTATTTATTAAATCAAGAATGTTTTATAACATATCAGCATAAATCCAGAATGTGTACAATTCATTTTCAATAATATTGAGCTAGTTCTTCCCCAATTAAAAGTCAAATATGGTAAGATTTGAAGATCACCAGTTGGTGAGACCGAATAACTTTTTTTTTTCTTTAACGGACCATGCTTACAATGTTTAAATAAATTGATAAAAACGACAAATGTATATTGATTAAGGGTCTTATTTGCGTGTATAAACAACCCAATACCTTTATTTTTTTATGGTTACTGCATTTCTTTCTGCAGGGACATTCCTCTAGATCATTCTTGAAACCACTCATGATCTCACTACGAGAGAATTCAATTGATTCAAACTCCGTTTTAACCTCGTAACAAAAGAAGGGGTTTTGGTGTCCTTAGCAAAATGGAAATGATTTCGTCAGTGCATGACAAAAATAAAATTGACAAAACTTGTAACAATAAGATGTGGAAAATGAACAAAAAAAAGCTACTAAAATGCTTCATGGTTTACATAAAGAAAACAAATAGCTACATAATACAACCACATCTTGATCATCCAATACATATTCCAAAAAATAAAGCATAGAAAAAGAAAGGATGATAATTCTTGTTTGATAGTCAAAAATTAACATGAAAATAAATAAAATCATTGCTCAAAAGGGAATTGCCATGGTGAATAGACGTCAAACCATGCTTCGAATGGTCTTGTAAGACTTATATGCAATGTGTGTTGAACAAGATCGCATTTTTATTATTTTTCTTGTACACTTGTAATGAGCTCATTGTGTTTTATAAAAGAAGTAATTTCAAATAAATAAAAAAGCCGTTCATTAGGCTTAAAATGCATTCATACATCATACATGCTCTTTATGTTTGTTTCGAAATGTTTGCTCTATTGGGTAAGTTTATCAAATTCGGAAAACCTAAAAAAATTACCGCATGGGGGTCATACAATGCTGGGATAGATGATCTGCTCTTTTTATATACTTTTATTTTGAACCTATCCTCTTTTCCTTTTCTTTCTCTCTTTTTCCTCTTTTTCCTCCCTTAATTATTGGATTCTTTATGTCAACTTCTATACTGACAGCAACGATAGCATTACAAGGTGCGGCTGTTGCTGCTTCGGGGGAACTGGCTGTTCGTTCTTTATCTCCAAAGAGAAACAAGCTGTTGATAATTAGAATCAGTAAATTTATTTTGGGATTTACTATGGCAGTAAAGACCATGTTCTTTCTAGCATTTCATTCCAGGTATAAAAAAAAAATACATTAATTTACATAAACAGTAAGGACTCATTTTTTTTAGTATAGGAGATACAGCTTGTAATATTACCGGCAGAATGGCAGATATATTTTATCATATAGCAATGACAGCCGGTACAGCAGTATTAGTATTTCGTGTTAACTCAATTATACCAATTCACTGGAAAAGAGTATCATTAATAGCACATATCTTAATGGTCGTCTTTCGATTGCTTATTGGTATTGTTGATACTTGTGTGGTTACTGTTGGAACCTTTGATGATGGAACATGCGATTATGATGACCCAAAATATGTACGAGAATAGAAAGAATGATGATAATAACGATACTAATTTATGATTAGTGGGGACCAGTGTATACATTATATGATACATTGATTGATCTTTATGTGACTTTTGTCATTAGCTTAATACTTTTATCACATATTCGCTCTCTTGCATTGGATGACATGCGCATCAATATCATTCTTTATACTTCAGTCATCTATCATAATGTAATCAGATCCGTTTTATTGACTATTGTTAACCTTATTTCAGCTATTTTTATGATTACCGTAAGATGTCGATCAAAAAAATATATATTTATGCCACTTCATAATAATCATGGTTATAACCTGTAGAGATACACCAATGATTATATTATGCTAGTATGGCCAATCATTAATATTGTTTTTGTTGTGTTAGTTGGGTATGATTCTGATGTGACAAAAGCAATACGGAAACTTCAACAAATGCGCTGGCAACGAAATAGTAATAGTAATGTGTCCAATCACGCATCAATTGCACAACCTGTCAGAAAAGAACGAGAAATATCATTCATAAAGGAAACAACCACTGAAAATCAATCATGTAGTCAGTCATTACATACCGAAAAGTATTCTCTAGAAGCATATGAAGAAAAAGCCTCACAAAGTGTACCTGCCAAATCAACCAGAAACACATCTTATGATACTGATAGCACACGAATAGAGACTTGATAAAAAAGGCTTCTTTTATACCCTTACAATCACAAAAAAAAAAAAAAAAAAAAAACACCCACGCACACAAATCATTTCATAATAATGCTTAATTCATCCATGTCTTTCATTCATTCAATAAAGTCAAAATGTATCTTTTTTTTTAAATTCTCCGTCCATCAAACAAGTCATTTAATCAAGATATTGTATTGATTCCTTTTTATGCTTTAAATGAGGATTTAAAGACAACTGATTTAAGTTATTTTACTTTAAATTCCGATTACTTTGATTGGTCAAATCAGGTCTATCAACTTGACACCAGTGTTTCTTTTTTATTTTATTTTTTTCTGTTTTCTTTTTTTTTTCTTTCTTTCTCTCTCTCTTACAAAAAAAGATGGAACAATGGACTGAAAATGTAAATCGCATTTGGTTTCTTTTATTTTAAAATGAAAAATTAAATAAACTTTTTTTTTTTCAAACCAGAACAGTTTACTTGCTAAAAGTACTCAAGGAGATAGCAACAATGGCTCACCTATTGCTTCAAATAGTAAAACTACACCTCCAACAATACAAATCAACACAACGCCATTTGTTGTATCTTCACAAGAATCTCCTGTAAATAATATAATAGCTTCTCTATAAAGTATTGATGATTTAATCACATCTACCTAGCTTCGCTCTCCTTCACATAGGTCAACTGGAGATATACCAAAGGCTAATAATACTATCAACCGTCTAAGAAATACTCCCAAAGATAAAGCCACTGTTGGGAAAATAGCCAGACGTCAAAAATCTTCTCGCTTTTATTCTAAAGAAAAAATACCTTTGGAAAAAACGCCAGCATTCAATGGTAACAAAAAACATAAAAGAATAATTGTGCACGAAAGTTGACTTACACGTAAGAGCAGCTGTTCCGCCTCAAGTAAGGCCTGAATTATTTTTGCAGAAAATTCGACAATGCACCATTATATGCGATTTTAGTGATCCTGCTGCTGAGTTGTCAGAAAAGGAAATCAAACGCCATACTTTACATGAAATATTGGAATATATTAGCATGAATAGAGGTGTACTTGGTTCAGAAATATTTTATATTGAAATTGTCAAAATGGTAACTTGGAATAAGTGTGAAAAAGTACATGATAATAATATCCTTTAGTTTGCTGTCAATTTATTTCGTACGATTCCTCCACAAGTGAATCCAACAGGCGATGCTTATGACCCAGAAGAAGATGAGCCAATATTAGAACTTGCTTGGCCTCATTTACAGATCGTCTATGAATTCTTTCTTCGTTTTTTGGAATCGCCTGATTTTGATCTTCATTATGCTAAAAGACATATTGATCAAAAGTTTATTCTTCAAGTACATATCACTCATTCCATTTTTTTATATTTAATTAACCAACATTTTTTTTTAGTTACTCGAATTATTTGATACAGAGGATCCACGAGAAAGAGACTTTTTAAAAACTACTTTACATCGCATCTATGGCAAATTCTTAAATTTGCGTGCATTCATTCGACGATCCATCAACAACATCTTTTTCCAATTTATTTATGAAACAGAGAGACATAATGGTATTGCTGAATTATTAGAAATATTGGGAAGCATCATCAATGGATTTGCTTTACCTTTAAAAGAAGAACACAAAAACTTTTTAAGACGCGTCTTGATTCCACTTCATAAAGTAAAATCGTTGGCGCTCTATCATCCTCAACTGGCTTATTGTGTTGTACAATTCCTTGAAAAAAGTCAAGCACTTGTACCAGAGGTGAGTAAGCTTTGTCATACAAAACTTTATATTTGACATAGTTGTAGGTCACTCAAGGTTTATTACGTTATTGGCCCAAAGTGAATAGCCCAAAAGAAGTCATGTTTTTAAATGAATTAGAGGAAATATTGGATGTGATTGATAATGTAGAGTTTCAAAAGGTCATGGTGCCACTGTTTACAAAGTTGGGTCAGTGTGTATCAAGTACCCATTTCCAAGTTGCCGAAAGAGCACTTTATTTCTGGAACAATGAATATATTGTGACTTTGATGTCTGAAAATGTCAATGTCATCATGCCAATCATATTTCCAACGCTTTACAAAGCATCTAAAACTCACTGGAACAAGTAAAAAGATACAAAAAACTATAGTGAAATCATGATTAATTTCTCTCCTCTAGAACAATACTTGGCCTGGTTCATAACGCATTGAAGCTTTGCATGGATATGAACCCGGAATTGTTTGATAATTGTGTTAGTAGATATAAACAGCAAAGGCAGACGTAGGCTAAAATTACATAAGTAATATTTTTATATTTATGCATCATTCTTAGAGAAAGAAAACGACAGAGAGAAAGAGAAGAAAATTGGAAGACATTACAACGGAAAGTTTCAGGAACAGGTGTTGTCACAATAACAACGACAACAACTACTTGTACTGAAGAAGAAAACCAAGAATTTCATGACTATTCTTTCCCACCAAGACAGTCATTTGATGGTGAATTAGAAGAAGAAGAAGAGGAAGAGGAATACATGTCAGATGAGATAACTGATGTAGAGCACCATGAAGAGCAATACGATGTGCTTCATCCTGATATGGTATTGTCAATAGAGCGTTTTGAATAATAAACTAACCCATAGTTATAGCAACAGTTTGATGTTGGTCCACAGCAACAATACCAACAATTTAGAAGAAAATCCATTATACCCGTAGACGAAACTGTGAGTTTACTGCGCTTATACTGTTTACTAGTAACTAACACTGCAAAAATAGGTTTATGATGAATTATCTCGCCATGTAAGCCTAGAAGATGTTCTTAATCAAGCTCCAAGTTCTGTATCCAGTCCAGTATCAGCAAATAGCCCAAGCACACAATAGATGCTAGTATTAAATAGATTTTTTTTTATAAATTTGGTTGAACGCGCGGCCAGCTTACGCGTCCAAATCATTCACCTGTTATTAAAGCATAAAAATAAAATTTAAAAAGAATTATCTTTTTTTTTTTTTCGTTTTCTTTAGTATTGTTTGTAATGAGTAACGAATTACAGCTACTTGGTACATACATATAAAACAAAGCATTTATCTCACTTTTGTACTAAGAGTCTCAACAGAAAATGTCGAACTAAAGTTGGCACTGTCCAAGACGGATGCTCAGCTGGAAAAGAATATCCAACTCTTCCTTCCTCCAGTACTACTTAAGTTAGCAAGCACTGATGCCAACATCAAAAAGAAAGTAATGGAGATCCTCTCCCACATCAATAAGCGAGTCAAAACAAACAGCACCATCAAGCTACCATTCGATGCTCTTCTCGCTCAGTTTACCAACAATCAAGTTACAACTTTCGTAAAGAATTTCACGCTGATTTATCTTGAAATGAGTGCCCAGCGACAAAGTCCTGAAGAGATTGCTGCTCGATTACCCGAGTTATTAAAGGGGATTAGTCTTAGGCCAAGCCAACAAAGAATACAACTTTTACATATCATTTTGCCAGTAAAAAGAAGTATAAATGATGGCCGTTTACAATGGTAGTACTAACGTTTGATTGCAGGTACTCGGAAAATGGAAAATAGACCACGCAGATCAATTGAAAGCAAGAGATCAGATATTCAAGGAAAATCCAAACGATATTTCAGTCATATTAGAATTCTTTCTGGATGTTATGCTATATCAGCCTTTAACAGCAAGAGATCTTGAAGAAGAAGATCAGTCAAATAAGCATCTCGGCTTAAGCAAACAAGCAGTGGAAGATGTTACAAATAATGGAAAAGTGCAGTGGACCACCACTAAACTCAAGGACGCAAAGGTAACTTTATCTTTTTTTTTTTTTAACTCTTTTGTATACTTATGAATATCGTCTTAGTTGGGAATCTTGAGCTTCATTTTAACACCTATTTTTACCGATAGCGAGCGCTTGCCTCTACTCATTACTGGAGTCTGTGATTCAAACCATCAAGTTCTCTCTGCAAGTGAAGATGGGATGCGAAGATGGACAGGCAGTGTTGATTACGAGGATAAAAAGACAATTCAAACACTATATAAATTATACTTGGGTTCAAAGCCTAAATCAGCGGATGGAAAAGATGCAAGATCCCAAGCACCAACGGCCATCAAAATTCGTCTCCTTCAGAACTTGGGGAAATCTGTTGCTGCTGCAAATATGACAACTCAAATGGTACAAGTCGTATTTGATGGTATTTATGGAGAATCAACAACACCCAAGTTACAACGAGCAGCATTTTCATTTCTTCAGTGGTGCGCCCGAATTGTAAATGAGCATTTAAATTATTCTTTTTCTTTATTTACATCTTTCATATAGGCTAACGAAGCAAGTTTGAGTCCCGTTGCCCCAATCATTGTATCTGGACTATTAAAGTTCATAAATCAACTTGAAGAAGCCCAAGGATATGATAATGAAAGTATCAAGGGCAGTGCATATATTGCTTGTGGACTTGTAGCTAAAAAAGGTACTTTATATTGAATATATAAACAAAGTATTGATTTTTTTTTTTTCTTAAAAAGTTCCGCAAGTTGCTTTGTCAGATACACAAATATTATCTTTATTCTTTGATAAATTAGAACAAGAGGAGAAAAACACTCGAAGCTACGTCCAAGATGCTCTTTCTTCAATGATTGAGATTTATGTTGACCTTCCTGAGTCATCGCCAATTTATAAAGAGTTACAAGATCTTATTCTAAAAGCTGTGCAAAAGGTAGTACATTTAAAACATGTTATAAATTGACTATTAAATATTATACATCTAGAACGACCCTTATTCACGCTATATAGCATTAAAGTATGCAAACTCTGTGTATCCTTTCTCATCTGTCTTTGCTCGCTACGTATGTCTCCTAGGATACTCTAGTTCAGTCTCAAAACTAGAAGTTAAAGAAGAATGCCTAAAGGGATTAACTCCTTTTGTTCGAAGCAAGATATCCGGACTTGTGGAATCTGTTGATGTCGTACCTCCCACAGAATTGCCTAACCTTTCAGAGTTGGTCAATTACATTTATCAGTCAAGACCTAGTCAAGAATACTCTTTGACATCCAAAACGCCTACTGTCAGAGGCTATCCTGCGGAAGTATACTCTGAGATGCTTTCCTTTGTGCGCATGATTTGGGTCCTCAGCGTAAACCCAACTACTATCATTATTGATGATTACGTTTCTACTAAGGTAGATAATAGTATGTCAGATGATCCTGTGGCAATGGGTAACTTTAAAGCAAATGTGAATGAACTGTGGTCAGCAGGAGATCATGGTCAGAAACGAGTTGTGGAACAGTGGCTTGAGCTTGTTCAAGTTGGTTTAAGTCCTGAACTTCGAGGTAAATAAGTAGTATGTCACATACACTGCGGAGGCTAATTTATAATGCAGATCCTGTTTTGCTTTCGAATTCTGCCAAATGCTTATTAGAAATCATCTCGCTTGGCCCTTCCTCTATCTCTACAACATTCAATAATCGTCTTGATTTCTTCAAATCATTGTGCTTATCTGAAAAGCCTGATGTCAGAGCTTTGACGTCACACATATTTGGTATTATTGCTAGCAACGAAAGTGTTCCCGCCACAGAGATCGAGACTATGTTGAATGAATTTTGTGATACTTTGGAATCTCCTGAGACACAGAGACAGCAAGCCCATGCTTACCGCCATGGTGCTACCCTTGCCATCGGATATCTCTTGGGTAGATCTCAATACCGTAATCGACAACTGTCAAGCCAAGTGGTTCAAAGATCCATTGAAAACCTTGTCCGTCTCTTGGAAGGTACACCTAGTTCTGCATTTTTCTTACTTGCTGGTGCGGCATGTCAATCGTTGGCTGAAATCGGGCGAACTAAGATACTTCCTTTCCCTATCGAAAAGAGCGAAACGATGGAAATAGAGTTGTCTGTTCAGAACGTAGTTGACAAATTGGTAATTTTAGCAAAATCTTGCAAGGACACGAAGGTGCAAGAGAGGGCTATCTTGGCTCTTGGACATTTGATTATTCCTTTGAAAAACTTGCATTCTCTTGTTGATCTTGTGGTTGATTGTTTCTTTGCTACAGCAGACTCTAAACAAGTAGAGATCGCCTTTGCAACAGGTGAAGCCTTTTCTGCGCTTGCCTTTGGCTGGCAATCACAGGCAATGCAAAAATTCAAAGACATCAGCGATATGCCTGTTTTGGAAACTATTGAACCACTTGGATATAATGTTCAATCCACATTGGATAAGATCGTGCGTCAGTATGTTGCTAGCGATCGTTCTTGGTACCGAAAAGCTGCCTGCATCTGGTTACTTTCGATACTAAAGTTTGGCAAAGACCATGAATTGGTCTCTAAGAATCTTCGCGTTATTCACGCCTCTTTCTCTCGTCTCCTTTCTGACAGGGATGACTTTACGCAGGAGTGTGCCTCAAAGGGCCTTGTGCTTGTCTACGAATACGGTGATAATAGTATAAAAGAAGACATGCTTTACTCACTTGTAGGCACCTTTACCGAAGGACGAACGATCCAGGCACAGTCAGTGACGGACAATACGGTCTTGTTTGAGGAAGGTGCTCTAGGTGCAACACCAGATGGCAATTCTATTACAACCTACAAGGAGTTGTGCTCTCTCGCATCTGAACTCAACCAGCCTGATCTTATCTACAAGTTTATGAACTTAGCTAACCATAACGCGATGTGGACTTCTCGAAAGGGTGCTGCCTTTGGTTTTCAAAATTTGATGTCCCTTGCCGAAAAAGAAATGGAACCCTATCTTCCCCGTTTGATCCCAAAGCTTTACAGATATCAGTTTGACCCAAATCCCCGCGTCAACCAAACAATGAAATCCATTTGGCGAACACTTGTCAAAGATAACCAAAAGACCATTGATACTTATTTCACCCAGATCATAGAAGATCTTCTTTCCGGATTGGGTAATCATCAATGGAGAGTCCGAGAGGCATCCTGTATTGCTCTCAATGACCTCGTACAGGGACGCAAACTGGCCCAGATAGAGCCTTTCCTCGAAAAGCTGTGGCAAATGTCATTCCGTGCTTTGGACGATATCAAGGATTCTGTTCGACAGGCCGCTACGCAAACCAGCAGAACATTGACCAAGTTAACCGTTCATTATTGTGATCCGACTATGGTGGCCATGGCCGACGGCAAAAAGGTGATGGATATTGTGATGCCCTTTTTGCTCCAGAAAGGTATTGTCTCTGATGCTGAAGATGTTCGCAAGTTTAGTTTGGATGCTGTTCTTCGCGTTTGTAAAACTGGCGCTGCATTATTAAAAAAGTATATTCCTGAAATCATTGATACCTTACTTCAATCACTTTCTTGTAAAAAAAAGTTATAAATTAAGAATTATTTAAATATCTAACATTTTCTTTTTATGTATAGCTCTCGAACCACAAGCAATGAATTATTTAAGTTTCCATGTAGACAAGTACAATATTTCTCAAGAACAATTGGATAACGCTCGCTTGAGTGGTACAAAAAATTCACCCATGATGGAAGGCATAGAACATTGTGTCCACCAAATTGATGATCAGGTCATGGAAGAACTTACCCCTCGTATCTTACAAATTGTTCGAAAGGGAACAGGATTACCTACAAAGGTACGCATAAAGTTCAAATTTTTCACTTCTTTTAACACCTTTTTCATTTACATAGGCAGGATGTGCTCGTTTTATTGTGACCCTTGTGATGAATCGTAGAACAACATTTACACCATTTTCAGATCAATATCTAAAGGCATTAAGTGGCACTATTCGTTCAAAGAATCCCGCTGTTCGAAAATCCTATGCTACTGCTATTGGATATGTCTGTCAAGTTGCCAGTTATGATCGATTGATTTCAATTGTAAAGCATCTCAAAAAGCTCTATATTGAAGATGAAGGTAAGCATAAGCAATTATTCCGAAATTTTTCTAATTTTTTTTCTTTTTCTTTCTAGATGAGGATGCAAAGGCAGGTAGTGCTGTGACCGCTGTTGAAATCACACGCTATGCAACAGATCGAGCCAATTCAATCGCGTCATCTATTGTTCCCCTTGTATTCTTTGGAGAACATGACCCAGAGGAAGATTTTAATAAGCTTTGGAAAGCAGCTTGGGAAAACTTGACTTCTGGTACTCGCAGTATGGTCTCTCTTTATGCCAATGAAATCTTGGAATTTGTACAACCTCTCTTGACATCCTCTTCATGGAAGATCAAGCAAACAGCAGCGCTTACAATTGCTGACATGTGCAAGAGCTCTGGAAAAGACGTTCAATCTTTTGCAGACAAACTGTTGCCAGTGATGATCTCTACTCTAGCTACACGTTCATGGGCAGGAAAAGAAAATGTGTTGGACGCCTTTGTTCAATTGTGCATCTCTACCAAAGATACCTTCATTAATCATCCAAACAGAGCCCCTACTTTGAATGAGGTAGTAGATATCTTGACTAGAGAAGCCAAGAGAAAAAATCGAGCGTATCAACGCCATGCTTTGGTTTCCTTGTGCAAATTTACAAATCAATTTGGCGAGCAAGTCAATGTATTTGATAGGACAGCCCAGTTTTTGACTGAGTTGTGTGAGATGGATGAAGCTCAGGCGATGGAAGATGAAGACAGTGATAATGCTAAACCACTTATATTAATGATCAAAGCGAACGCTTTTCAATCCATTGTGTCTGCTTACAGACCCCGAGCTTTTCCTGAACAAGAAAGTCAGACTGTATCATTATGCAAGATGCTCACAGGCTGTCTACGCGGGAACATTTGGAACGTGCAACTTTCCATCTTGCAAAGTTTGAAAACTTTTGTTGAGCACAGTTCATCGTCAGGCTTATATCAAACAGAGGTCTTTACTGGAATTATAAGATCTTGCTTTGAATCTTTGGAAGATAAAAAATATTCTGCTATTCGAACAGCTGCTGTAGAAGTGATGTCACAATTAACAGAGAGTATAAAAAGTAAGTAAAAGGAAATATAAAATAGTATTCTTCTCTCATTGGTTATCTTTGTCATAGTTGAAGGCGAAGTAAAGACAGAATTTATAGAAAATGTTCATGCATGTATCCAGAATGAACCGATTGCATTAATTCGTGAAGAATTGCAAAAACTGATTGCAAAAGTTTCAAAATAAACATTCTATGTCAATTCATGACCGATCTCTTAAATTTCTGAATGAATTGATAATACATTAACAACACAAGTATTCTTTTTTCTTGGAAGCTTTTTATAAAAGCATAGTTTAATTTTTTATACAAAAAGAAATGCATGTATACAAAGAAAGAAAGAGAAAGGGGGAAAATGGTATGCTTTATTGATGATTAATTAACATTTGTTTATATTCTTGATGAAGTTGACGAGGTACTTAGGATACGATCCAAATGTTGCACTTTAACATCATTCTTTCCTTCTTCCATAACAGTTGTATCTACTTGACCACCAACCATTAATTCTGAGGTTTGACCATCGATCAAGTTATCAACTTGTTCTACCGTAACATCTGTCACTTTAAAGCAAACAACATAAGCTAAAAGTAAACCAACGCCTTCAATAGCAAAGTTGATGATCAATTGAGTCATAAAAGGGGTATGAACTGCATCCACTTGAGCAGCGATTGCATTTGCTGCATTCTGAATAGTCTTATAAAACCCACCATAACGAGCAGAGCGTTCGGTATCATTTGTCATTGTACCAAGTAACCAGTAAATAAAGCCCTGATAGATAGCATCAACTAATCCAAAGACAGCATATAAAATGACATAACCAGCATAGTTTTGGGAATAGATGTCTATTTGAACATAGCCAGGAACCTTGACACTGTCAAATGTAAACTTATTTTGAACAAAGATGGCACCCACCCAACTGGCAACCAACGTACAAAAGACAAATGTGTTTGCAACAATCGCACGATTTTTACGGTTACCAAGTTTGTTAAGATCAAGAAGCCAACCAAAGAAACCAGCACCAATGATTTGACAGAGCCAATAGATCAAATTATTCAAAGAGCGTGCACGAAGACTAAAGAAGCCACCGCCATTGTAGACCTGAAACTGATAAGTATAAAACCAATTGGAACCAGCAAACAGAGGAATCAAACATAACATTTTCCAATCCTTGAAAAGGGCAAGGATCTCAATCGCTTCACGACGCCAATTGGAAAACTTGTGAAGAGAGACAGGTGTACCATCTGCACGAATCACCTTGTGAGCAGGTAATAAAGCCAAGGATAAAAAGGCACCAAAGCCCATGATCACCATAAAGCCAACATAGGTTCCAGTAGAGACCGTATTACTTTGGTTGTCAAAATTATTTCCGAGTGGAATCGCAGCACCGACAGTAGCACCCAGATTGAAAATCATCCAAAAGATAGAAAATGCTTTTCCTTTGCCATTTTCATCGGGATAGGACATCATAATACCAGCTTGCGCAGTCCACAAGAACCCTGCTCCAATACCAAGGATAGCGCCGGCTGCGATGGTGAATCCAGGATTAGGTGTTAGATAAGAACCAACATAAAGCACATAGGCAAGTGCAGCAGGAACAAGAATACGATGACCAAATATATTAAATCTATATTAAATAAAAGAATCAGTGGGAAATAATAAAGGAAAGTTTATATAATTTCTGTTCTTACACAGGAGCGCCTATTAAGGAACAAACAGTAAAAGTAACAGCTAATGCAGTATTTGCATCATTCGTCACCTTTGAATCAGCTTGTCCTGCACCACCCATACCATTCAAGGCATTAAACATACCCGGACAACAAAAACATATAAAACCAACAAGAAATACTTGAAAGTTAGGATCACTATAACGAAAAGGTAGTTTGGGCATATGAATAGGAGAATAAAATAAAAGGAAAGAGGAAAAGGAAAATTTAAATTTGTACTTTTATATATGAAACAATTGATTTGTAAATAAAATATACAAAAAAAAAAGGTGGGGTTTTTTTTTATGTCTGACAGACTATCCCGTGCTTAGGGATTTTAAAGGAAAATGACTTACGTATTGATTGATTTGACAAGTTTTAACATTGCACATGACTGTAACTCAGTTGAAGAGTACAAGCACCCTTCCAAAGACCCTTCATAAAGACCCTTAATAATAGTAAAGAAGTTTCAATATGAAGGTGTACGAAGATAACAGACAAAAAAGAAAGAAAGAATCGTTGTTTGAGAGAGTTTTATACTTGCTTTTATTATTATTTCCTTTCTGATTTCTTATATTTTATAAAAGCAACCAAGTTTTCTAATGCTTCATCACCTCTCATTCTAAGATCAAAGTTCTTTCTTTTATCAATTGATCTCACCTATCGGAAAAATAAGTTGGTTATCTAATATTAAATTATTACAAGTTTATTACCATTCCGCGAACAGAAGAAAGAACCTGCTTCAGACCATCCAAGAATCCTCCTTGAACAAATACAGGAAGATCATAGTCAAATTCACAATCACTGTATACATCGTACATGAAATTCAATGCTTCTATCAACACAGAGGCTTCTTTTCTTTGCTTTGTAATTGTTTGTATTAAATTCATGATGAATATACCAGTGTTCTACACAGTGTTAAAAATAGACTTTTTTTCCCACCATTTTTACACATTTACCTTATTTGTCTCAATATCCCCTTGCCGCATTGCAATTGGACCTAAACATCCCACAATTTTAACTCTCATTGAGGAATCCTGTGGCATTTGTTCATAGGTTCCACATAAAGCACCAACATCTGAAGGTTCCAAAGGCTACACAAAAGAATGTTACAAAAGGTCATTGTCGTACAAAAGAAAACTTACTATATCCTGACCCAGACCTCTTCCAAGGGCCCACAAACATCCAATAATGATTTCTAGTAAATTCAGCCAGTCATGTTCTGGCTTGTTTATGCTAATGTCATTTGCAAGATGGAATAACCATCTCCACAATTGAACTGCATCCGATTTGTATTCCTTGAACCAGTATTTTGATGGAACTTCATTCATAGCTAACAAAAAGTTATTTAAACATTCTAAGGCACGTTGATGAGTAAGTATAAATGCTGGTGTAATTTGAGGGACCAATGAGGAGTGTTGGTAAGATATCGGAGTTGCAGTTGACAGTCGGATTAATTGAGGGAATACCTCTTGAACATAGGCACGCAAAATAGGGTTGGATCTGATTTCATCCGCTGTCATTGTGTTATCTCCAATGAATTCTTCTTCTATTTTATCATTGTCTTGTAAGTCTTCTTCTCTTTCTTGTCCTTCTTCATCGTCATTCATTGTTTCATCCATATCCTCATATCCATCCTCTTCTGAACCATCTTGTACACAAATATCAGCTAATAATTCTAATGCTAACTGAACGATTGAAAGTTTATTCTCCACATCTTGTATGTACAACTATATTTCTCAAATTAAACAAATCAACAGGTTTTTACTATATTCTTTACTACCTCTTCATCTGTTAAAGGTTGTTTTGGTTTTGGTGTAATCACATTTGCTGTATCATCTTCATTTCTAACTCTCTAATATATATAAAAACGTAAACATATTTTCATTTGTTTTCTGTATGTGTTTATATACTTACACCACTTTGAATGGCTGCAGTAGCTTTATTTGCAGCTTCTTGGATATCATAATTTAAGGCATTTGTAAGTATAGGAATCAATAATTTATGAAGTTCACCAGAAGTATCAACATCTTCTGCCCATGAATTAGATATGTTGACTACTTCTCTAATATTGATCAAAATAGCTATGATAAATATGATTTTAGCTTATATAATCATAATCAACTATTTATACTTTACCACATGCTAACACTTGAACAAGATTATTGCTGTGATTATTGACAATACTTAATAAATTCTGTACATATTCTGGATGATTTTGGAATTCAATAAAGATATCCTTATTATTGTCCGTCAATGTATTCAAACATTGACCTGCTGCAATAACAACACGTATAGGACAGTGTGCAGATGAGATCAAAAAGGATGTCAAAAAGGTTATAATATTCATTCTATTGATTGCTACAATGTATTTGTCAGATGCCTCACTAATAAATAAGTTTAGTTCACATTGAATATTATCACTTTACAAATTACCAAATACTCCAAACAATGTAAATAAAGTTTTCTGTCACATCCCAAATTGACCTTCTTCTATCTGCGTCTTGATCATCTTGAATAGGTGTACCTTTTATTATGTTATCGATTGTTTCTGTAATCTATAAACTAGTTAAATAAAGACTTGAATACAGAGATTGATGCTTACTTGTGGGAGTAATATAGATAATGGTTGCATGATGTTACGACTATAGTATTCTTTAGCAACACTGTGGTCAACAGAAGCGAGATTTCTATTTCAGAGTTTAGCATTCATTTTCTTTTTAGATTATTCTAATGCCACATACCTCAAAGCACCAAGAGATTCATCTCTTACTTCTTGTTGACTATCACCGAGTTTTTCGATAAGAAGAGGCACAACCCCTTTTGACAATAATACTTTACGAGTTGAAACATTTGAAATAACTAAATTAGAAACACATGCTGCTGCCCAAGCGCGTTCAGTTGCGTCATCGCAAGTCAGCTATTAGATTGTCAAAAAAAAAGCCTGCTACATTTTGCATAATTTATGTCTTTTTTTTTTTTACTTTTTGAATAACTGGAGTCACTTGATCTGCAGAAAGTGTTGTTACATTGGAAGCAGCTTGTTTTATGCCGGCTTCCACTCGTTTTCTTTGAAGTGGGTTAATGCGTTTTTTAGAACTGTTTCTCTTTTGTCTTTGTTTGCCCATGATTTATTTTTTATTTTTGAAAGAAAGAGGTTGCTCAAAAGAAAAGCAGTAAATAAAGGTGGCTTGGCGGAGTGTAAAATGAAGAAAGCGTTTGAAAAGAAGTTCATGTTTACTTTAAAAAAGGTATGTTTTATAGCTAATCTACGTTTGCTTTATTTCATATGCGAAATGTATTGGAAGACATAGGATACAATATCTTTATGAGCCTCTGATATCAGAATAGGATCAGGTAAACGTAAGAGGTCTTTATCATAATGATTCCATCTATTTATATAACATTAATAAAAAGATCTACAAAAGCCAATGATAAACTTACGTGCTGGTATCACCGTAACTCATTACATCTGCTGTTGTATGCTGTTTGCCTTGAATACACCGCTTACATTTAAAGGTATCATGAGTTTCACATTCACTCTTTGAATTATATTGGAATAATTGACGCATATCTGCTAATGAAAAGTGACGCTCCATATCAGCTTCATCCACAACACAGTTTGACAAGGATTGCTTATGTGATTGACGCTGAAAGATTTTCTCTTCAATTGTACCAGCTGCAATAAATCTATAAATATAGCAATCCTTCTTTTGCCCATCTCTCCATACACGAGCCAATGCTTGCTGATCTGCTGCAGGATTCCAGTCTGGATCAAATAGGACAAGTCGATTGGCACCAATCAAATTTAGTCCACAGCCACCAGCTTTACTGCTCAACAAGAACACAAATTCCCCGCCTTCTGGATCATTAAAACGGTCTACCAATTTCTGTCTTTTAGGAATAGTCATAGATCCATCTAATCGTAACACACCATATCTATTAACAAGTGTATTAATATAAAGCATTTATCTATTCATTTTGTAACTTACTGTTGTTCTTGACAATAGGCTTCAAATAAATCTAATGTTTGCGTATAATTACTAATAAGCACAATTTTATCTTTTGTTTCCTTCTTGATCTTTGCAAGCATACTATTTTAATATGAAGAGCGTATTAGCTTAAATAAATTTGCTGCTATCAGCGTTTTACTTACCGTGCCATTACTGCAAATTTACCAGAGAAGGACTGTTCAATCTTGTTTGAGTTGTGATAGTTTGGTGGCAATACAGATTCGCAACCTTCTAAATCATTTGGTAAATTCAGCAAACTAGGGTGGTTACAAAGCTTTTTTAAAAGTGTAATAGCCTAGCGAATGCTATAAGTATAATGAAAAAGTATATGTGTTTACTAAATTACCTTTAATGGTTGACTGCCTTGACCACGTAACAATGTTTTAATTTCAGGCGATGTTAAAAAGACATTGTATAAGGCTTCTTGTAAAGGCGCCAGTTTACAAAACACAACATGCTCATACTTTGTTGGTACTTTCAAAAGTATGTTAATAATAATGTAGCAACCAGTACTTTTGCTATATGTCACTTACAATATTTTGAAAGAATATCATTTGTTCTACGTATAGTAAATCTTGATACAATCTTCCAAAACTCTGCTACTTTTTCATCGCTCACTTGTCTTTCCTTTTCTGATGCATCTGCATCGCGGCCACGTAAAATAGGGTTTTCATAGTTTCTTCTAAATTCACTAGGAGTACCAAGTAATCCAGGGTTAGCAAAGTCAAGTAATGAATAATATTCACTCAAGTCATTCTGTCATAAAACAAATTAGTTGCAACATTCAAAAATAAAATAAGTACATACCTGAATAGGTGTACCGGACAAAATAACTCTTTTTGTCACAGGTAAACTATTTAATTCTTGAAATAGCAAGGATTCACTGTTCTTTAAACGATGACCTTCATCACAGAGCAGCATACCAATAGGAGACTTTCTTAAATATTTACTATATGTTCTTAAACTTTCATAAGATATGATAAGGATTGGATTGACAATTTGACCCTGTGCTGCACCCCATCTTTTTACAGCTGCGACCTTTTCTTTAGTTCCTCCGCTGTCTACAACAAGAGGTCGAACGCGATTTTCACCAAGCCATTTGACTATTGTTTTTGGTCAATACTCAAGAGAGAGAGAAAGAAAAAAACAACTTACCAAATTCATTTGCCCAATTCTTTACTAAACTTGAAGGACAAGTAACAATAGCTTTATTGATGGTTGGTTTTCCGATGGCTTCAGATTGCTGTAACAAGGTCCAAACCAATGCGATACATTGAAGCTGATAAGAAGCGATTAATTGATGACATACTTCTTGTTTCGTATATAAGTTTCACTTACTGTTTTGCCCAATCCCATTTCATCAGCCATGATACAACTAACATGTATAAAAAAAAAGATAAATATCATTTTCAAATATAAAAGCTACAATCTTACCCAGCCGCATCAGGATGAACTTTGCCTGTTGTACATTGATATAAAAACTTGACACCTTCCACTTGATGAGGTCTCAACACTCTACCTAACACAGGATCCACAACAACATGACCCAGCTTCTTTTCTTCCTTCTTCAATCCAAGTATGTCTGCTAATGATTTTTGCTTTGGTTTGGGCTTATCTGTCGTAATTTTCAATTCTTCTTGAACATAATCTTTATCTGGATCCCATAAAACAACCGCATCCTCTGCTGTATGATCATAAAGAGCTCGCATCAAATGACCCGCCCGTTTACGCATACCAAGTGACTTTCTCGATCCAATATCACTTGAAAATGTTGCTGCTTGTCCATTATTATTTTGTATGGTTGGTATTTTGAATTTTTTAGTGAGTACAGCTTGGGCATCATAACCCTTAGAAATTCTTGAAGGTGGAGGAGGAATCTTGGTTAATAATCTTTTGTCCGAAAGGTGGTTTAAAAAGGACTTTGACTTTTTGTTTACGTGCTGATCTTCGTCCATAAAATCGGAATCGTCAGAACTGATGTCATCGTCTACTTCGATCAGAGTGTTGTCGTCGTCGTCAATATCACTATTAGAATCACTGACGATGACCGCAATCGGTTTCTTTTCTATATTCTTTATGCGGTTGGAAGTTCTAGTTAAGCTTGGTGTGGGTCTTGGCCTTTTTAAGAGCATATTGTAAGATAAATAGGGAATAAAATAGAGTTAAAAAATAAAAAAGGTCCAAGATACAGCGCAGCATTAAGTATTTTTTTTTTTTGGATCTTCAGGATTCCTATTTTAGAAACAATGGTCACAATACAACTCAGTTTCAGGTCCGTTACCATGGCAACCATCTGCAAGATGGCTAAAATAACCCCTGCAAACCATTTGTTGCATTGTCAAGAAATTCACAAACCCCTTATAACCATTAGCTTTAAATAATATGATCATTATTTTATAAAATAACCAATTTATTTCTCTATTTTTTACTTCTGCTCATCTTCCTCCTGTCCAGCAAATAAAGCAATTAAACCCCGACTTTCAAACTTGTTTTAATTCGGACGCGTTTGTTGGACGCGTTTTGAAAGCACAATCCAGCAAAACTATTTTTTTTTTGTACTAATTTTACGCAGTTGATTTGTTCGCAAGTTCAAAGCAAGTTTTCGATTAGTCAACTAATACTGATTCGTTCATTCTGATAAAATATTTTTATGCTGCGTTATCTTTACAGTGGTTTTATTATATTGGCTTATTAGTATGTCATTTTAAAATTAAAAGTTTTATTATACTTTCCAAAACTGCAAAAGTAAAGATTACATAACCAATGTACTCATTTTTATGCATTTTTAAAAATACGAAGATGCCGGAAAGTTTATGCTATTGGTTTGCGCTGATGTATGTTTATTTTTTTGACAGAGAAATTGTTCAATAGAAGTCATAAACATTAAAAACCATATCGCTTTATTATCCATGTGTTTTTACTAATTTATACACTGGCTGGATTGTTCACAATAAAATCAAAAGTGTTTCTCTTGTTATGTATATCACACAGAAGCAAGGAAATGAGTCTCATGTTTAGACTCATTGATTGCACCTCTAGTTATTTTTTACAGTTAATGAATGATATCTGTTGTCACTGAACCCTTGTGTTAATTACTCTAATCAATCATCATTTTATGTTTTCATGAGCAAATTTCATTATTAGCTACCAGCTTCTTGCTACATTATGTAAAATGCGGTTTTAATAACTGTAAGGTTGAGAAAATCATTCAAAAGTCTATTTCCCATTTCTTCAAAAAACGTAGGCACATAACTATCAATTATTGCAATAAAAAACTGGGTACGTTGTTGCTTCATGTTTGCCCCAGTACGCCTATCAGGTCCTCTTTTCCTGCTTGGAGGTGTGTACCTAACTCTTCGCATGATTTTTTTTGAACAGGAAATAGATACACTTCACAAAGTGACTGCCAAATATTTTATGAATCAGTCTTTGGAAATTTTAATGTCCAGGATGCATTGATTTTTATTATTTTTCAGTTGTAGACGATGCTTTTATATGTGAAAAGAGATCATTGTAGTCTGCTTCGTATAACGAAACGGTTTTTTACAACAACAGCGACAACAACTAAAATAACACAACATGGTTCAACTGAGGTTCATATAGTGGGTCGAAAGAAGCCTAGAAAAGTATTATCAGATAGACTTAAAGAGTTTCGAAAAAGCAGTCAATCAGAAAACTGGATAAAGATCAGACAAGGAAGATACACAGGTGAACTAGCATAAAAAAAACTTGCTTGTACTTTTTTGTTCAATTACTGAATCTGATCATATTTGCAGCAATTGATCCACCCAATAAAGTAGAAGTAGCTACTTTAGCCCATGAGTTAGATAAAGTGTTATTTAGGTAATTTGAAGTAGATATCATATTATTATTCAATATTAAATTTATTTTAGTCGTGGAGTACATTATTTGAAAGACCCGAAAACTGAAGAATATAATTTTACACCTTATTTAGAAAACATTATACAACCTGTCAATATTAATTTTGACGCACTTCCTGCTTATATCACATCATCAAAAGATAATGTAAGCAATAAATAGACATTAGAATCCCTTACTAAGTAATACAATAGAGTTTACTAAGCATGGCAAGAGAGCATCAGAAACGCTATATTGGATCCACTTCATCAATTTCAGCCACCTTATCCCAGTTTTACTTTGCCATGTCTAATTTTAAACCAGTGAACATCTCGGGCTTATCACCCGTTTTTAAAGATATGGTAAGAAATTATTATTTTTATCGATTTGTGGATAATAATCAGTCAATAGTCTAATAAATTCACTCGAGGAACAAAAATGGCGGCATCCATTTATTTAAGATGGAAGGATGGTGTGTATGCTATTGACGCAGACAAATCATTAGATAAAGATGAAACCATCTTATCTGTGATGGTAATAAGGAGAAATACACAGGATACAAGGCTAATTGATGTGCTAGGGTAAATCACTGGAAAAAGTCTTAACAACTGAACCTGAAGAATTTGAAAGATATTTAAAGGAAAATGAAGATTCAGATATTTTAGAGGAAAGAAATAAGCCTGAATCTTACGCTTATGGAGAAGTAAAGAACATCATTTGTATTTACTACATGTCGCTCCCTTTATCTTCCCCTAACTAATCCTTATTAATTTAGTTTGGTAAATTCTTGTTAAGATCGCAATTAGATTGTTATCATCCACGCTTAAAAAGAAAAACATTTGATCTCAAAACAAGAGCAGCTATTCCGGTCAGACTAGATGTTTCAAATTATAGTGTAAATAGTAAACACATACAATTTATGCAATTACTTGAATTTTTTTGTATGTAGAAATATCTTGGCTATAGTTTAAAAAAACATCAAGGTTTATATGAATCCTATGAAAGAGAATATTATGATATGCTCCGATCTGCTTTCCTTAAATACATGTAAAAACAAACTCAATTTTTAGATGTGCAAAAATTAATCTTTTAAACTAGATTTCAAGTAAGAATCGGGCACATGGATGGTGTTTTAGTTGCCTACCATAATACAAAAAAGATATTTGGATTTCAATACATTTCTCGAAAGGAAATGGATAAACGCCTATTTGGTTCATCCAGGATAGGCGACCTGGTCTTTCACCGCTCACTTGCGATGCTTGAAGCCCTTTTGGATAAGGCCACCGAAAAATATCCAGAGCAGACACTTCGACTGTCATTTGACACATCACCAGGCGAAAAGAATGCAATGATGAATATCTTTGTAGAGGCCGTTCCCTCCTCGGAACATGATACTGAAAAATATGAAATGGAACCGTATGAGGACTTGACAGTCTATCGACTCCAAACAAATTCCTTTATCAACGGTGTCCAAGTTCACGGGCCACTGAGCTTTCAAAACCCTCATGAAGATCATTGGAATATGCGATACCGGTTAAATGAAGTATATGAGGACGACCCAGAAAAGAAAATGGAACAGTTCAAGTTGATGCGTCGACGTCAAGCAACTGTGATGAGACCAGACGAGGATAGTAGCAAACCCAGTCCGTTATTAGAAAAACTGTACAAGATAAGTCAAGACACTCTGAATGAGGACAAATTAAAGGAAACAGACAAGTAAATGATAAAAAAGAATTGAATATTATTTGAATATAAAACTTGTATAAATCACATTTTAAAACACCTTGAGTATATAAAAACTTCAAAATTGTAGACAATAACTGAAAGGATTAAACAGTGTGGTAGGCATATTTGGAAATTTATATTGTTTTATGGTAAAATACATCTGAACTTGATATTTTAATTTCATGAATGTTGTAATAAAGAGTTCTCTTAACTTTATCCACTTTAGTCGTTTGACTTGTGTTAATTTGGGTCTTTGACTATCAATTTTATAAAAATGGTATTTAATAAGATTCTCTCTTTTGTCTTTACTCAAGACATTCAAGAGAGTCATCGGCTATCAACTTTTCTTTATATTTCACCTTACAACTATAACAACACAAGATAGGGAATTCTTGCTCTTCACTCTCCTTCACAAGTGTCGACCTGAAATGGTTTTAATTAGCAAATAAATACTAGCAAATCCTGTAGTCATAAAAGTTGCCATTGTTACATTGCTAAATATGTGTTGGCACCGCCTTTGGTACGGATATGACTAAAACTGCTTAATAGGAAAGCAAACCCTTCATACATTCTATGCAGTTGGAAATGTAATCGGCTAATGATAATAAAACTCGACATAATATATGTTTCTTGTATTAATTCAGATGGTCTCCTACTTATTTCAATTAAAGTAAAAAATCGAATAACATTTGAATTCATATCGTGACCTATAAGCTATTCTCTTTATCTCAGTAAAATCTACAATATCGAACAGATATCTTTTCAGTACTATGTTACCATGCATACAAAAAATAACAAGCAACTGTTGCACAAAAAAAAGCCTTTTATGATTCTCACATTTCATTGCCTATTTCATTTATAAAGAGTCCCTTGAGCCTCTGGCTACTCTCGGATTATTCTTCACAGCTCAAAGAAAGTTGCCTCCTAGGATGAATCCAGTTAAACAATCTTACGTTTTAGTCCTTGAATCAAACTGCCAAGAACAAATTGGATTCATTTTTGCTACTAAAGACAAAAGAATTGGAAGCTAAAGTGCATACATGTATTCTAGTGGATAATTCTTTTGGCAACACTATAGGCTGTCTTAATAATACATACCCATGAAATACTTCTCGACTGCTTACATATGCAGAAGACGTCAATAAATAGAATCGTTTGCAAAAACGAAAACAGAAAGAATGTACTGGAGTTGTAACCGTGACTCCGTTAGAAGATACACCTGAAATACAATGTAAATCCGTAAAGAAAGGAATCTTCTTGAATACTTTCACATATGAAACAAAGGAAGCTATGACGATAAAGAAGTTCAATTTGTAAAAGATATTCCAAGAATAACAAACCCAGGCAAGATACCTGGGAGGAAAGTTTCGAGAGCGGACTTAAGAACGAATGCCAATAGAGCAAGCATATTCTGACATATTACGATCAATAAAACATAAAAGTTCAAAAAACAATTGCTTATTCAATTCATAAAAATTCGCATCAAATACCAAATTATACAACAGTATACGTTCGTTGTAGTAAATCTTTGCTTTGCTCATGTTGAGCAAATTTTTATTTACAAAGAACAGTCTCAAACCTGGCCAGTTCATAACCATTCCAGTCAAAATAGAGCAGAGGATACTGAAATGAAACGTCAATGGTCGATAAGATTTAGAAACATGATTGCTTTACACATTGTTCAGACAGTCAACATTATAGAGACTAGTTTACTATAATCTGATTGGTCAATACCCAATTTGGTTGGTCAAAGCCGGTCTACGTTAGAAGTGAAACCAAAGCCGCTATAGAATAAGAGACGATGATTATCATTGAACGGCTGGGGCTTCTAATGAAAGTAATCCTACCTAAAAAAGTGTATGAAGAGTTAATACTTTGTATCAAAATAAATAAATAAAAAAAGGTCAATGGATGAATTCGTTTTAGGAGTGTGCAACCTTCAACTTAGTTCTAAATTTATCAAATCAAAATGAAATAGGAAGAAAAAATTTTTTTTTCCTGTAGGGGCTGTTGAGCCAAGGCTTTTATTATAATAATAAAGATTGAAATAGGAAGGAATATCCTTTTTGTTGACAAATTCATTTAAGTAACGATAAACATACAGTCATCATTTCAACTCTTGTTTAATTTCTCACCAATTATGTCTTACCAGAAAATATTAAACCTGAAGACAGGAAGATGATCCGATGGGTCTTTGCAGTAGTATGTCTCCCTTTAAACAAAGTATAAGACAAGTAAACATAAAGCTTTCCGTCAGCAGTTCTTCCGTATAAATAAAATGTTTGCAGTGAAACAAAAATTTGCCCCGACAAAAGTTTTTTTTTTTTAAAAAAAAAGGAGAAAAAAAAAGCTGGTGTAACAATGGAACAATCCTTTCCACAATTTTTCTTTATAAAGAAATGAATTGTTCCATGTCATTAAAGTTCAAACAAAACGTGCTTATTTTAAATCTGGACTGAATATGAGCGGGAAGACCGCATGCAGTGAAAGCATGGCGTCATTGTGTATAACAATAATTGATAGACATAGTCCTTTGCTCCTTTCTCTTCCTTCCGCTTTTGATTATTGAAGATCTTGTAAGTGCAACCATTGAATTGCAAAAAGAAAAACAAAAGCGGTAAAGAGTTCGATCTCTGGTCTTTGATTTACTCGTACTCATCCTTTACTTGTAAACATATTGATCCACGACTAAGAGGGAAAGAGCAGGGGCGAGGGATACTTCTTGGTTACAATGAAAAGGTGCCATCTTTTTTTTTTATTAAGAAACACCCGTAATTGATTGTATTACATTTGAAGAAGTTGTTTGGGTTTACTTTAAATGGATTAGTTTTGTCGTAGGTGTTTGTTTGACGTGGCGCACATTAAAGTAAAAAAAAAAAAAAAATCTCTCCTTCTTTCATTGAATCATCATACCTTAATAACATAGTCATTCTGATCCCATAATGAAGAACTTGCTTTTCATAGTAAAGGAATTCATTCTTTAGTTCAATTGCTATGTGAAAAAGAAAAAAAGAGCTCGGTCCCCCGATTACTTTTTTTATTCAGTGAAAGTGATACATAATTTTTGAAACCGCCTTTTTAATCGAATTACAGTACTAGATTTATTATCAACTATTGCATCATGATGAAGTGAGGGAAAAAGAGAAGGAAACAGCATTATAGATAGCTATTCCTTTTTCTCCCCCTTTTTTTTTTATCTTTATTATTGTTCTCTTGAAGAGAAACAAAAAGTTGTGATGGATTGGTACAGCTCACAAGAGAGACATAACAATGTAATGTCTATTGATGCTATTACATGCCCTGAAAGGGATTCACAATGTTTCCATCATCCATCATCCGAGTTATATGATCCGAAACAAAGTGATCTCTTACCTTTTAATGATACATTTCATCAAAAGAAATACCCTACTTCAACATCTCAGTGGCTACTACCGGATCCTTCTTATAGACGACCTAGTGATAGCAGTAGTAGCAGTAGTAGCAGTAGTAGCAGTAGTAGCAGTAGCAGTGGTAGTCTTCATCTCTTGAATCAAAACGAACCTCATTCACTACCACCATCAAACAACTCAAGCTTCAATAATAGCAACAAAAATAGTGATTCAGTATCCAGAAGAAGGGAGAGGAACAAGGTCGCCTCAGCCAAATATCGAGCCAAGAAACAAAACATGACCAACTCAATGCAGGCACATATCATTCGACTTGCTTCTCAAGTAGCCGCTCTTAAAGATGAACTGATTCAAACCAAGAAAAGTGAATCTGATTTACTCATTCGGTACACAAGATTACAAAAGTTTTGTAAAGATCATCATCAACTCATAACAGACTTGCCTTAAAGAAGAAAAAGTTTCATTTGGTCTATCTGTTCAAGCTTTTTTCTTGTGTGTGTGTGTATGAAAATTAGCTTTATTTTATTAATTCTTCTCTGTTTCTTTTAATGCCATTCTTTTTTTTTTTATAAAAGCCATGATTAGGAATTATAATAAAGAAAAACGGCTTGTAGAACACCAGTGTTTGTTTTTATTAGCAACGTATTATTGATATTATTTATGATATACTCCCACACACAAACCAGCTACTAACCAATTGAATTGAAAAAAAATTCTCATTTTTTACAGGATAATTCTATGGTTGCTACATCATCTAAAATACCGGGCTGAATCATAGGACCATCAAACTTGTTTAGTTTTTCATGATGTCTAATATCATCACTATCAAATGCCATATCTGCCGTGACATGTTCATCATGATGTGTCTTTGTACGGGCGCTGCTACCTGCAGTTACCCAGTGAACAGTGATCACATTGACCTTTGTATGAATAAGTATCGGTCTGTTGCAGTACAGCAACCTTTTTGCTTTTTTTTTTTTTTCTTTTTTTTACCGTTACATCCACCGTACACATGGTTAAACAAATTAATCCTCTTTGGTGGCCGTGCGTCATGACGACACACAAGACATTGATAAACGAAATCGACAGGCACATAATGGAAGCAACCAAAGTACGCCTAGCTAGTTTGTAAAGTCGAGTCACTTTCCAATCAGTACGAGTTTTAAGACCAATGTGCGTCAGTGGTCTCATAAAGAGCCATGTAAGGTATAGATTAAAGATCTAGTATGAATCAGTCTTTTGCTTTCTTTAGCAAATCATCTACAAATCAAACTTACAAAATCATAAACCTAAAAAAAATGCTTGTTAACGATGTATTGTTCATAAAGATTCAACACTTACCAAGAGAGGAATACTAGCGATATCTTGCAAACCAATCATACAGGTTCCATCGGCTTCCAAATAAATATTTCTAAAGCTCAACTTTTAAACGCATATAAGTCTCTACTATTCTGTTCATCTTGTCTTTTTCATTTACCATTAAAGCAAAAATGATAATATAAGGACAGAGTAAGAGAATATGAAACTTATATTGTGCTGTTTTCATTCGTGTAGTCTTGACAGCAGTTACCAAATGAACACGTTCGATAAGCCTGTTGACTTTATATTTCAGTTTTCCTGTCAAGAATGAAACTTGTATTTTACCAAGCATAAGCAACGATTTTACTTCCTGCATAAAAGAAATCACACGAAAGCATACCAAGAGTACAAGAAAGCATGTTATCTAAAGCCAAGTTAGCCACATAACCTATCCTAACCATCAGAAACTCACTGTTATTTGTAGACACAACCACAACTGAAGTCACCGCAAATGCTCAAGAGAGAGTATAAAGCAAGATGACAAGCACTCGACCATAATTAATCGATTTCATCTGTTCACCGTACGTCTTTACTCCCAAGGCAACAGCCAATACAGTAATACAGGCAAGAGAGGTGAATTCAGAGGCAATTTCTAAACCATCTGGACTCACGTCACTCAGACTAAGTTCTATGATAGTATCCGTGCTGTTATCCATGATTTTTGTTGTATTGAAGAGAAAGAAGAGAAGGATAGAGTCTGCTTATATATCTTACCTGGATTTCTCCATGTAGAAGGGATAATGTTTGTTTTTCTTTTTGTAATACTTTATTGCTCCTTATGTAAAGCTGATCGCTTTAGGGTACTTGTGGGGTCCAGCTCCTTATTTCTCTGGTAAATAACTTATGTTTATACGGTTTACAAAAGAAAGAGGTGTTGAGTTATATACATGTATTCAATATGTTTATGTGTCATGGATAACAAAAGATGTGAAAACCAAAACGTTTTCTTATAATTTCTGAGAAATTTCAAGACACCAGCGGCCTTTTTATGCCTCTAAGTCCAGAAAAAGGAAAAGCTTAGACATTATGATCTAAAGAAAAAGGAGAGACAAATTATATCCTTAGGGGTTGTCTATACACGTTAGTGTATGAAATAATTGAAAAGAATATTTTTTAATATTCACTTGACCCTTATTTTTTGTCTCACTTTTTGATTGGAAGGAATCGCGTCACACGTTAAATTCCTTTTTTTTTTATTATTATTATTCATTCATACAATGCAAACAGCAACTACTGAATTGGACTTTATTCATCATTATCTTGATGCTCTTTCTACAAAGTCTGTTCGTTATGGTCAAGACTATTTAACTCATACTTCACCTTCACCACTAAGAATCAAGGTAACTTAATCTCCCTCCCCCCTTCTTTTTATAAAGCTACTAACGCTCAAATACATCAGAGACAGCCCGTTATTCATCAAGGTATAAAGGAGAACATAAAAAAGTCAGGCTATTTTTTGAACCTTTCCCCCCTTTTTTTTGAATAGAAACTACAGCAACTAACCTTACTAGTACGGCAACAACAAAAGCAAGTGATAGATTTCAACTGACCATCAAGGTCCTCAAGCCATCTTTTCAATTCACCATCGGTGGTCTTCAGCCTACCGACACCATCCTTCACTTGAAACAACGCATCTATCAACAACAAAGCGCATACCCCGTTCAACGCCAACGCTTGCTTGTCAAGGGAAAAGTCTTGAATGATCAAAAGAGTCTGAGTGAACTGTCTGTACAAGAAGGTGCTGTCGTTCACTTGATGTTGACCGCTGCTCCTGCCGCACCCAAAACAGGACGTTGGGGCATCTCCATCGAAAGTGAAGAAAAATTGAGCCGTCCAGAGTTTTGGGAAGCTATTGAAAAGACGTTGGTGGATCAAGTAGGAGAAAGTGATGGAAAGTTACTGTTGAGTAAAGTAAAGGGTTCTTTGACCGCATAATGATAATAATAATAAAAAAAAGAAACAGTTTATTTAAGCTAAAAGAAGCCACTCTACAATCTGCCTTTCTTGCTCGTCATCCTGTTCTGAGTCTGTTTGGCATGCTTTATCTATTTTCTTTGGTTTTAGTGGCTGACGTAGAGGAGTGGGTATAACATAAACAAGCTCCTTTTCTGATCCACGTATACATCCCTCATATGGACGTTGAATGACTCGAATCGAAGTTCGCTCGGTCCGTGTCTTTGGTTCGGGTTCCTTTGGACTCAAGGGTGGAGATTGCACGGGTGAGTCTGGTAGTTGACTGACTTCGATAGACTTTAGACGATGAGGGGTGAGTGAGACTCTTTTGGTATCACCTGAACGAAAGAGGTCTTCAAAGTCCGTTGCTAAAGGAGATGGAAGTGATCGTTTCGCATGTTGGGTGGGTTGATGACGATGGGTTGTGCCTTTCTTGTGGTTGCTGTTGAATAGACTAAAACGTCTTTTGAGAGTGTTCTTTCTGTGTTCGTTCTCGCTTGATTTTCTTGCAGTATCTGCTGTGATGATTTCATCTGTGAAGGTTAAGTCATTTTTAGACAATGCATTTGTATGTTTAGTACCATTCATTAATTCTACTGCATCTTCTTCCTCCTCCTTTGCATTATTTTCATTTAGAAAAGACATGTTTTTCTAATTGAAAAGAGAAAAAGTAAAAATAAAACCAAATGCGTTGTTTTCAATGCTTTCTTTACCTGTAATTGATCTTTCAACTTCATCTGTTCAAATACATGATTTATATTTCTATCATTCAATAAACCTGTGAAAACCTCCTTTAAAGAAATTGATTCCATGTCAGCTTGATCCGCAATTGAACAAAGCAAGTACTCTGCTATATGCTCTACAATAACTGTCAGGTAGATGATAATGATATCCGATGATTGAGATCTATGATCCGATAAGGTACAGTGGCTTGCACAAGATTCTTGAATGTTCATGATCCCAAGTGAGCTTTCTGTACAATCACCCGCTTTCAAATGTCTTTTCAACTCCATGTCTGCTTCAATCAACGCA
Organism: Rhizopus delemar RA 99-880; assembly: GCF_000149305.1. Classification (NCBI taxonomy): domain Eukaryota; kingdom Fungi; phylum Mucoromycota; class Mucoromycetes; order Mucorales; family Rhizopodaceae; genus Rhizopus; species Rhizopus delemar. The sequence continues at coordinate 789,316 of NW_027137828.1, forward strand.
TGTTTTGAAAGACGTGGCAATAATTGATGAAAGACAGTTTTGATACGAAAGATGTCGACTGGATGTGAGACAGCGGTCAACAAGATGAAGAGAAATTCATCCAAAAATAAATTGATTGCTTCTAATCCATCCAAAGATAAAGCAAGTGGCCCCATATCAGCCATGATGGCATGTGCTGCTTTCAAACAGACATAGACTATAAACACAACAAATCATAAAAAAAAAGAGCGGGAAAATGGGAATCAAGACGAGGGTTTGCCTCCCCCTCTCCCTTCTCTCCTTTATCCTCTCTTACCCTTTGACATCTTTGTTATTATTGAACGATACAAGTGAGAAAAAGAGAGAGAGAGAGAGAGAAAGAAAAAAAGAACAAATTCATGTATAAAACATATGTAAAGAAGAAAGGATAAAAAAAAGGGAGAAAAAGGGGGGGGGAAAGGAAGAAAAGAGATGGAAGGTCCATTTGCATAACATAGGAATCCTAATTATTCAACCCAAAGCATCGAATGCACCCACTTTTTAATATAAACACAGCGGTGCAGTAAATTAATGACGATAATAAAGATATATAAAGAAAAGCTCAGACGCGATGCGATGCAGCAAATCATTTGTGGCACTAGAAAAGATTGCAACCATTTTTTGTTGTTGAGATAATGATTGTCAGATAAGTATTTGTATACATTTTTTTTATTTTTTATTTTTTTACGTAATCGTATAATCTGGCTTAGAATGACAAAGGCTTTATGCTTTACTGTGATCAAGGATCCATGTGGCAAATCCTTTAGGTATCTTGCAAATTTGAAAAGGAGGAATTAGACGTGGACAGTAAGAAATGAATGTATGCTTGTGCTATGAATTCTATTGAATTTCAAGAATATCCAAGTTGCTTGGGTTCTAAAACAATTGTCTATTTTTATTATTATTTATCAATTGCCTAAACAAAAGTTTTGTATCTGTTGATGAGTATAACAAACCTTGGTAAACATCACTTGGGAACAAAGTCTATCTGAACCCACAGACTTTAATATCCAATTCTAAAAAAAAAGATGACCTAAATGAAGTCTATAAACAGACAAAGGTCTAGATGCTGTATTGTTTTCTTGAGCTTATTTAACAGTCGGCACGAATTAGAGAAGCAAGAGAGGATCCATTTAGGATGCTCTTGATTCATTGAGGAAAACAGCCAATTTTAAGATCAGGGTAGCTTATGTCTGACAATGAATGTTGGATAAAATATTAATGGAGAACAGTAGGTTAAAGTGATGTTCATTAGAGGAAGAGAATGAATTGCTGATGGATACTGTTAAAGCAGTGTTGTGATTTTACTGACAAGTTGATATCAACTTTCCTCTTTTTGTGAATTTATAGAAACAAAAGTCTTTTAGGATAGGATCGTCAGGTTTAGAATAAGACAAAGTTGATGTAAATTTCAATATCAATTCCTTTATAGGTTGTACAAGTCAATCATTCAAGATAACACTATTTTATAGCTCATCCTTTATCAATAAAAGTGATACAATTATGAATTATCAGTCAATGATGAATAGAATAGAAAGATGAAACCTATCACAGATCAATAGGAATGAGTAGGGTTGTGACATAAAATAAGATTGTCACATCAAGTGAGTCACACACAAAAATTTTCGCTATCTTTTTCATATAAATACCTTCTATTTTTTTTTCATTTTACAGAATTTTGGGTGGACATCTTTATAATCCCCCCTTCTCTTTTTTTTAATAAACTCTCTTTTTTAAACCCAAAATGGCTGTTGAAGAAATGAATAAGGCTTTTGACACTATCCTCATTTTGGATTTTGGATCTCAAACTTCTCACTTGATTGCTCGTCGAGTTCGTGAATTTGGAATCTATTGTGAACTTTTGCCATGCACTCAAAAGATGTCTGAACTTCACTTTAAACCCAAGGGTATCATCTTGTCTGGTTCTCCTTACTCTGTTTATGATCAAGATGCTCCTCGTGTTGACCCTGCTGTGTTTGATGCTGGTGTACCCGTCTTGGGTATCTGTTATGGTCTTCAAGAGATGACAAACTTGATGGGTGGTAAGGTTGAGGCTTGTGATCACCGTGAATATGGTTATGCCAAATTATCTATTCTTGCTCATCCTGATCATCCTCATGCTGATAAACTCTTTAAGGGTATTGAACAAGAAGTTCAGGTAAGCAAAAAAAAAAAACAAAAAAGAAAAAGAGAATGTGTATTGACTTTGTCATAGGTCTGGATGTCTCACGGTGATCAAGTGACTGGAGCTGCTGAAAACTTTATGGTCATCGGTACAACCACCACCGCCCCTTTTGCCGCTGTGGCTCACAAGGAAAAGCCCTTTTATGGTATTCAACTTCACCCTGAATTGTCTCATACTGCTTGTGGTAAAGAAATCCTTCAAAACTTTGTCTTGGGTATTTGTGAAGCTGAATCCTCATGGAACATGGGCTCATTTGTTGACAAGGAAATCGAACGTATTCGTGCCATCGTAGGTCCTACAGGTCGTGTCATCGGTGCTGTCTCTGGTGGTGTTGATTCCACTGTGGCTGCAAAGTTGATGCATGATGCTATCGGAGATCGATTCCATGCTATCCTTGTCGATAACGGTGTGATGCGTTTGAACGAATGTGAAAATGTCAAAAAGATGTTGGTCGACCACTTGGGCATTAACCTCAAGATTGCTGATGCCAGTGATTTGTTTTTGGATCGTCTCAAGGGTGTGACTGATCCTGAAAAGAAGAGAAAGATTATTGGCAACACATTTATTGAAGTGTTTGAAGCTGAAGCTGCTTTGATTGATAAAGAATGTGGTGGACAGATTGAATACTTGTTGCAAGGTACACTTTACCCTGACGTAATTGAATCCATCTCTTTCAAGGGTCCCAGTGCTACCATCAAGACTCACCACAACGTCGGTGGTCTCTTGGAAGACATGAAGCTCAAATTGATTGAACCTCTTCGTGAACTCTTCAAGGATGAAGTACGTGAGTTGGGCAAGATCTTGGGTCTTGATGATGACCTCGTCTGGCGTCATCCCTTCCCTGGTCCAGGTATTGCTATTCGTGTGCTTGGTGAAGTGACTCGTGAACAAGTCGAGATTGCTCGTTTGGCTGATAATATTTATATTGAAGAAATCAAAAAGAATGGTTTCTATCGTCAAATCTCTCAAGCTTATGCTGCTCTTTTACCTGTCAAGGCTGTCGGTGTTATGGGTGACAAGCGTACTTATGAACAAGTGATTGCTTTGAGAGCCGTTGAGACTACTGATTTCATGTCTGCAGATGTGATGATTGGTGCCGAATGGTTCATGTGTTTGAAACGTATTTCATCTAGAATTATTAATGAAGTCAAGGGTGTAAACCGTGTTGTATATGATATTAGCTCTAAGCCTCCTGCTACCATTGAATGGGAATAGATTCGCATTTATTTAAATAAAATAATCATGCATTTATATATATTTTACATCAACTTTCTATAAAATCTTGTTTATTATTTAAATAATCAAAGGAAAAAGGAAAAAAAAAAGAGAGAGGCTTTATTATTTTGATGACTTGGAAACCTTGGTGCTTATCTTTGTCTTTTTACAGATACAAATGCCTTGTAAACCACATTCACCTAATTTATAACCAGCTTTACCACAGTAAGCTTTACAGACAGCATTAGCGTGAGGATCTTTAAGTCGATGACAAGATTTGTTGTGAGGAGCAGCGGTAGCCATCATGATCACAGCAGCAAAAAGGAGAGTCAAATAAACAGCGAGCTTCATTTTTAGGAAAGAAAGAAAGTAATGTTTTTTTAGAGAATAATAATTTGTCTTTTTATAGAACAAAATAAAAGGAAGGTAGGATCTTCAGCCATGCTTTAAAAGGCAAGCAAACAAGTGAATAAAGATTTAAAAGGTAAATTAGATTCAATGTCTCGTGCGTTCAATTTGGATTTAATTTTTTTTTTTTCTTGCTAAACGGCAATGCATCTAGAATAACACCAATCTCTGTTTATGAATTCTCTCTTTATTCTTACCTTAATTCAATCTAGTGAACAGTAATTTGATCATAGAGCGATCGATTAATAAATTGAACCAACTTGTTCACTAGCAGCTTTCATATCATCTACTATACTAACTAATGACCACAACTCAATCTAATCCTTGTGTTATCACCAAGACTATTTTTTATTCCGAAATACTAGCCTTCTTCTTCTTTAACAAAGTCAATACAACTCGACAAATAAAATGAAAGCTCTCTCTCTCTCTCTCTCTCTCTCTCTTTCTCTCTCTCTTTCTCTCTTTCTTTCTTTCTAGCCTCATATAAATACGTGGAGTGTTATGTCTAGTGAGTACAAACATTCCGAGTATTTTAAATATAGCTTTATCCCAGAAAGTTAAATATAAAAGCCAGAGAGTTTGAGATGGTTGTATGATTAAAAAAGTATTTACAAAAGAACGATGATTAAACTTGTTTATAAATGATTTTATTTAAAGTGTTTGAATGGAATGCTTTTTTCTTTTGATATTTACACTAATGCGATTGTATTTGTTATGAAGATTTTAAAGAGTTTTCAATATCTTCGAGATGAGTATGTAATGTCTATTTTACTTATTAGCTTACACACCTATACACATATCAAGATTACCTGCATCCTTCTATTATAATTCACATCTGTTCCTCCCAACTCAATCACTCGATCTACAAACGTCAACAGTAACTCTGTCATATAAACAAATGTAGTCTGTGGATTCGTCATGATATTTCCCGTCACCCTTTTTTGATTCTTTTCTGTTTCAATCACACCAATCGCTCGAATCGTAAACTCGACCAACACAGCACTCAAGTTTTCAATAGACAACTCCTGCGATGTAAAGTCTCCATTAGATATGATTTGAAGGTCACCAAGCACCAAGAGACAAGAAATGGTTTGTGTCATATTATCCAGTAACTGCATATATCGAATATCCACTCTTTTAGATGGCACCATCCTCTTTTCATCTTCATCTTCTTTATCATGCAAACGACTCAAGTTTTCACACATCCACTGTCCATAAATCGTAACCATCGTTCGACAGCTGTAGATGATCTTGAGGCATGTATAACCTATACACATCGATGCCTCTGATATAAATTCAAGTCCAATCAAGATGGACGTCATCAATTCCTCTCCTACAACAGGTAACTCATACAATTCAGACATGTCCGTCACACGATTTCCAATCTTTTTACATTCGCTGTCCAATGCCTCCATCAACCCAATACAGAGATTATACAACCACTGCTTTGTGGCGTCCAGCAGACGGTCATCCACAGGCAATCCCATCGCTTTCCATTCTAGTCCATTTTGTGTGAGTGCGTCTCCGTAGAGGGCTAGTTTGGTATCCAGTATATTTTGAAGTCCTTTGATATCCTCAAGTAAATCAGATGTTCTAGGTATCGTTGCATGAATCGAACTATTCATGTCCTCCATTGACTAAGCCATGATTAATTCACTTGTTTATGATCAATATCTATCCTTTTACCTGAACAAAGGTAGCCAACTTGTTGACCTTGTTTTCATAAACAGACCATTCTGGAAATATTTGCTACGTTTTCTTTTTATTAAATTAACCAAGAAATAACTTCAAGCTTTTATCTCTTTCCATTTTTTTTACCATAAAATTCAATGTGTGATCACCACTCAATTCATCTGCTAACCGTAACACTCTATGTAAATGGTCCCGTAACTGTTCAAATGTCTGGTTGGACGCTTGCAGCAACTCCAATTCTTTTCTTAATAATTTTTGCCTTTCATCCGATACTTGCTTATATTTTGAATACGACATATGGTTCAATTCTGCTTGTCCTCTCATCCACTGTTCAAGTGAATGAGATGATCCTGTGTTTCCACTCAGTGAGATCCGACGTAAAGTAGGCATTGGATTATCTCCTCGATTCAACTTGTTCCAACTGACCATTTCTTGATCACTGCTCTCGTCATTATCATCATCCTCCATAGATAAGCTGCGAGCGATATCGTTGGCTAAATTGCTAGATAATTTCTGCATTTTTCGTTCATGGGCTGTTTCTGAAGTGCTCCGTTTACGTTTAAAACTTGGTGTGCTAGGTGGTGAGGATACTAACTATATTTTAGCATGTGTTTATAAGCATGTGTGTCTCTATCTATACCAGTGATTTCATAGTCGTCTTTTAACCAATCGAGTCGTTGCGCGTCATTTTTAGTAGTTGGATTCAAGTCATTAAATAAGCTATCCTCTACATAAACTATGATAAATACAACTATACTTTATTATTATTATGAATACCTAATAGACTCATAATCATATTAATACAATTCTTCCAAATGTCTTGTTCAGTCCTTAACCCATCGAACATGATCGCTTAACCAATCTGAATAAAATGGAAAAAATAAATAAAAAAAAAGTCAAGACTTTTTAAATGCGCCCCAAACTGTTGTCACAAAATCAATGCATTGTTGTACAAAAAAAACTCCTTTCACAATCATAACGTGCAAATGACAGAAAATCTACGAAATACTCTTTCTTCATACAATGTGATATTTTATATTTCTTTTTGTAACCTCAAGTTTGTTTTTTATATGTGACTTGAAAGCGTTCTATAAGGTCGATAAGAAATAAAAGAGATGATTAAACTTCGAAAGACAGGAGTCTATATGCAGTAACAAAAATCAGCTTGCGTTACGTATCTATTTTTTTTTTTTTCTTTTTTTTTTTAAAAAAAGAAACTAATGTCAGAAGAACAAACAAGTAATGATGAGTATTATGTAAAGTCCATAGAGTGGAAAGGAAAGCAAGCACAGATAATAACACAAAACGGTAAATACAAAGAAGAAGAAAAAGATATGTTTTTAAATGGTAGTAGAAAATGGACCGTGCCCATTAGTGGCCATTTGTAATGTATTATTCTTACGAGGAGACTTGGAAATACAACCAGTTGGTAGAGAACTTGTTACATTTGAATACCTGGTTGAAAGACTAGGCGATTATTTATTGAATCATATCCATGTAACTCGCTATATTATACTTTAAACATAGACATCTGACTGATCATATAAATTCAGGAGGAACATGATCAGTTATTAGAAGATACCTTGAACATTTTACCCAAATTAAAAAGTGGATTAGATGTAAATATTCTATTTGATTCTATTCACGGATTTGAACCAACTCCCGAACTATCTATGTTTGAATTATTTGGTGTTGATCTTGTACACGGTTGGATAGTGGATCCTCAAGATACAGAAACATATGAAGTGATTGTAAAGAGTTGTAAAAATTATAACCAAACAGTGGAATGCATCGTACAAGCAAATGAATCAAGATCGGATAATCCACCTACACAAATCGAAGAAGAGAAATTGCACCAGGCATTTGTAGCCGATGAATTCTTGAAAGATACAGCCACTCAACTTACTTATTATGGACTTGAATTACTATTAGCTGCTATACCAGAAGATGATCTGTGTGTTTTATTTAGGAATAATCATGTAAAGGTGTATCTCCACCATCTGTCGTTTGTTAATCGTTCATTCTAGTTTTCTACGATTTATAGACACCCCGAATTTGGTTTATTAATGCTAGTGACTGATTCGGGTTTTATCAAGGAAAAATCAGTGACTTGGGAAAGCTTGGGGGACGTAGATCAAGGTTCATCAGAGTTCTTTAATGATTCATTTCGTCAATATCAACAGCATCCGCCGTTAAACGAGCACGAGGATATTGATTTAGAGTAAGTTCTTTTGATAGGATGAGGAGAGTGAATAATTAAGCTAATTTCGTATCTAGTCATGCTATTGCCATATCGCTTCAACAACAGCAATTACAAGAGCAGCAACATCATCAGCAGCAACAGCAGCAGCAGCAGCACCAATTAAATCAACAGCAGCAGAAGCATCAGGAAGTAAAGAAAAAAAGAAAGAGTCAATGCATTATTATATAATAAAAAGTTGTAATGTACAATTGATAAAGAACACTTTCACATGTAAAAAATTCGACCCTTTTTTTTCCCTAATAAGCAATAAGGGGCAAGTATGACACAAAGGAGTAAGAGTGAAGATGAAGTAAAAGGTTGATATTTGGAAAATGCAGACGTATTTGATGTTGTTATTAACGTGATAATCGAGTGATAGTCTATTAAAGTTATCCAAGAGGCTTTATAGGGCAATAAAATTATGAATCAGTATAATTGACTTATTTGTGAGTTTTAACCCTTCTTGCTTTCTTTATTCATGTCTCAATATAAGGTTTAGGGCCTTAGTTTTGATACTGCGATGCGGTTCTCAGTTCTTAAATACTCTTGGATCATTCATCTAGAAATTCTCAAAGTTGAGATTGTTTGAATGAACTGATGGTTTCAAGACGTTTTAAGCATGGATCATTCAATTACTCAAGTGTGCTGACCTTTAGAGGCTCAAGAGTATTTATATTACTTTTATCATACGATCTGCAAGCAAAAAAATATTCAAGCTGGCAACCAAACCTTTTGGGAAATGGGCAAAAAAAGTATGTCAGTACAAATAACAAATTTACAAAAAAAAACCATCAAATCAATGGACTCAGAAAACTGAAGAAGAACTTATATGCTGATGCCCCGAATTGTCTGATTCTTTAATAAAGAGGCTACAAAGTGCCTAAAGATCCTTTCACTGATGCAAGTTATGTCAAGTTACCAAAATCATAGTTTACAAATCATTTGATCATATTACATGCCAGTAATATCTTTTAAACACACGGATGTTCTACTCGATTTCTTTCAAGAAACTCAAGAAGGATGTTATTGGCAACAGATGTGGGTTTGTGACTAGGTACCTTATTGGTCATACTGATAATGTTCTTATTTGAGCTTGTTTCTCTTGATGCTATTGTCATCTCTATCTACATGGGTCCATTTTCGGTTACTGGCAAATAAAGAGTAAGGCATACACACATCAAAGAATATTATGGTAGGTGTAAATTGTGTCCTGCAAATCAAACTTTGTGCAGCATCAGTAACTGTATGAGAGAAGTTTCTAATTTGTTTGAAAATTTCTTGTACTGAAAATAGTTGATGTACAAATTAGTTTAATCTATATAGCCGTAATGGTTGACTAACCCTTTCACTTACTTTTAGCCACATCAGACTTTTAAATTTAAGCTTCAATTACAATAACACTAAACAAAAGATCACTCACGAAATTGCCAAGGAAACTGTAGATGACAGCAAAAGAAAAAGTAAAGATCAATTGCACTATTCTCAAAGATATCATCCTACTCGAAAAAAAAAAAAAAAAGAATTATAGCTTTTAAAAGCGATTCTTTTGACTCTTTTGCAAACAAGATTTCTGCTCTCATCAAAATAACTATTGAAACTGTAGAACGCGTGTGCAATTGATCCAGTGGGATCACTTTGCTCTTATAACCACTGCAAAGGGTAAAGCTATAATAGGGCCAATACAGAAGTTATATTCTGTGTATGAAGTGTAACACCTGCATTGCGATGCGAGACCGCGATGCGATGGCATCTAAAAGAAAAAACACATCACATCTTTAAATATATATCATAACGTAACAATTGACAACCCACTGGATTCAAAAGATATTTACTAATAAGCTCTGCTGATGAAAGTTTTTATCGGTTAAAAGAGTACGTAGATTTGTTTGTTATAAATCATAAAAAACTGTATTCCAAATAAGGGCATACCTACCATAATTCTGTTTCTTTAAGGAGGGGAGGGGATCCATATGCTGATCCCATACAAAAGGAATGTTCTATAACCTATGTTTACTTATTCTCATACATAAAAGGTTAAACCTTGATATTGTAAATCAGATTAATGAAATTTAAAAAATAAAGCAAAATAAATAAGCATCTTTTCTCTTCTTTTTCTTATTTCCTTCTTCTTTGTTATGGATCAACAAGGTTTTATTACTTGAAACAATAAAGATATAACCTATTAAACGTGATAAAATAGGAATAAAGTCTCAACCTTATTTTGTAAAAAAGTTATACAAGTAAAAAGATATTTATTGTATACATTCTTGGTAGAATAATTCATTAGGATAGAATGCTTGAAGATGCAAGTATTCAGCATCTTATTTCCTGGTCTGAAAGGGGTGACATTTTTCGTGTATACAATTCAACTACTTTCTCTAAAGTAGTTTTACCTCAATACTTTAAACATAGCAATTGGCAGAGTTTCATCAGACAACTCAATAGTAAAATTTCACTCGTCATAAACACACAAGCAATTTATATATTTGTTAGTGTATGGATTTCACAAGATAAACGATATGCTTAATTCAGATAGTCAAATATGGGAGTTTAAACATCCAAATTTTAAAAGAGGAGCAGTACTTGATTTACAATACATTAAAAGAAGAGTGAGTACGAAGAATGTTAATAATACAAATGAAACAGCAAGTTATAAAGAAGATGAAAACTATGGTCCTCTTTATAAGCATATGTTGGATGTAGAAGAAAAGTTGATTTACGTGTCACAATCATATGATATAGTAAAGAAAGAAATGAATATACTCAAGTCAGTGTTATCAAGACAACAAGAGACACTTAATGAATTTACCCAACTGTTTACTGATTTACTAGCAGATAATAACATTGTTACTAGTAAGTTCTGTTGATTGTTCAATAAATTACAAATAATAACAATAAAAGTAGATTTGAATGATATGAAAAAGGACTTTATTCTTTTTAAATTAAACCAATTGCAATCTTTACTATTTCAGGACGATAGAAATACAAATATTCAAAAGATGGGATTTGGTAAAGAATCTTATTTATTAAATCCACGTGAAGAAGAATAAATCTAAACCCAACCCCAAAGTTCTTTTAACCATCCTTCCATGTCACAATTTGGGTCTGCTCTCTTTTTTATAAAATCATGCTCAAGCATTTCTTCTGGTGTTGGCCTTGACTGAGGTTCTTTAATTAAGCATGTTGTCACAAAGTCCTGACATTCTGCTGATCTTTCTTTTCCTACTGTTGGCATCGGTTGATGAATAATGAAATCGAGTAATTCAAAAATGGTCAAGTTGGGTTGATCGGGTGGTGGTAAAGCAGGTCTATTTTGAGCTACTTCAATAATAGTCAAACCTAAAGACCAAATGTCAGATCGAACAGTATAGCTCGCTCCTTGAATACGTTCTGGCTTAATATACTCATTAGCTCACTTGTATGTAATATAAAAGAGTACGTTACTGCCATGTAATATTGTGTGCCTGTAAATGTTTGTGCAAGAGAATTGATTAATTCGCCAGAAACACCCAAGTCACACAACTTGATCTTTCCTTGTCTTGTCATCAAAATATTAGAAGGTTTGACATCTCTGTGAATAACATGCTGTGAGTGTAAATAGATTAAACCTCTGCAAACCTAATAAAAATGTTAATTTTAATGCCAAAGTCTCCTTTTTTTTTTTACAGCTTCGGCGACATTCGCTAATATTGTTTCACCAATGACACCTTGTAATTGGTTTGCTTTCTTATAAATATCTTCCAGACTACCTCCTTCACAATACTCCATACAAATCGATACTGTCGTTTCTTCCAAAAATGCGCCGTAGAATGCTACAATATAAGGTGATTCACATGTCTTCAAAAACGATAACTCTCTCAATATTTGACGTTGAAGCTGTGGGTCAGGGTCCACTGTCATTGTCTGTGTAAAAATGCATAAATAAAACCATGCGACATATACTTTTATCCGAGATACCTTTTTGGCCATAATTTTATTTAAAGGTTTATAAAGTATCTTCCAAACTGTACCGGCTGCTCCTTCGCCTAATCTTTGAATAGGTTCAACATCGTTTGGTTTTAAATCACTATTGTTGTCATCGTCATGATGTTGCACAAGTCGAGCAATATCTTGGCGCCAATTACTTGTATCAGTCTCTTCTCCCGTTGTATCAGATAAAGAAGCGTTTAAATCTAACTTCAAGCCTGGTGATTTACTCTTGAGTCTACCAGCCATCTTGCAATAAAAAAAAAAAAAAAAAAAAAAAAAAAGAGAAAAAGGAGACCAGTGAAATCCAACCCGGGTTTTTCCAATAAATTTGCACATCTGTTTTTTAATTTGATCCGCGTGCGCATTATCTGAGCATAGAATCAGCTAGACAGGACACAGATTAACAGTCTATCGGTATATCAGCACACAAACCAAAGCTCTGGATAGATGATTACACAGGATTTATGGATAGAATTCCGTGATTTTACTAGCATCATGTCCTGTATAACATGTCTATCTTCTACATAAGAATAGCTTAGTATATCACAAGCATGTTTTTCATGCTCATTTTGCTTCCCAGTATCATTTTCACTCAGTTATCATCCTCTCTAGAACAACGGTACCAGCTAAAGTAGCTCTATGGAAGCCTATACTATATTCTGCAAAAAGAATTAGTGATAATACCCTAAGGTAATCCCTATAGCAGGACACTATTGAACTAAAAGCAGGCCAAAACAGCAAACTGTTTTCTGTTATCTATCACACACACTCTCTCTCTTTGGATCCAACCTTGTGGTTTTTCATGAATATCAATAAGAATTTTAAAAGTGAAAGAGAGAGCCAATAAATAAAGCCTGTCTGGGAAGCAAAAATGGTTTACAGAGAAGATAATTTAGGCTATTAATGCTAAGATGTATATTATATTGTCGCTGTACGTTTTATTCGTCTTATTAACGTTGTCGGAGTAAGGGGTTTAATGTTTATTACAAGAGAAATCCAAAATTTCAACAGAGAAGTAAAGTTTTGTTCTCCACTGATATATGTTTATATTTGAACATTAATTGATTTAATATATATGAACGAATCTTTTTCTTTTGCTCCTTAGGTGATGTATTATTTTTAAGATTTTTTTCTCTTTTACTGTAGGCTGTATGCTAGCAGCCTAACCAATTATCATTGGATTCACTTGTTCTTATTTTTGGAAGTCAGTCGACTTTATCAATTGCTTAATTGTAGGGTCTTCTATAGGGTTTTCCTTTGATTTATTCCCTAATTACAAATGTTTTCATTATACAGTAGTAGCTTGTAAGGAGCTCCAGAACATTTCCAGACGCTTGTTAATTAACAATTCCATACATTCAATTCAGTAAATTTCTTTAGCTACATTTGAAACTGACTTCTCAATGCAATTTACCATCAAGGAATTTTTAAAAGGTTACGAAAACAGTTTTCAGTACAAACTACGATGTAAGCATTCTAATATTGACACAAGAAACGCCATATCCAAATTCTGACAGGAAATGAAACAATGTAATCGGAGAACAAAGTTAGTAAAAGAATAAACGAAATTATTGGAAAATCTGCACATATTCATAGGCGGAGAAGTTTTTTTTTTTTCCGTATTACTGCCTGCTACCCTTTTAGCATGGGCAGATTCTCTCCTTTTCCTTAATTTATCAATATGGTAATATACACTTGAAGAGGGGGGGTTGTTTCAATTCTCCATCTATCTCATCCATCCATCCATCCATCCACTTATCTATTTATCTAAATGACCATACATCCACTCGACATACAATATACAACGCATACATAAATACACGGCACATTACATCGGAAAAATATCCAGCTTTACATTCAATTGGAGAAAATGGAGATGATATCAAAGAATGAAGACAACCTCCCTTCTCTATTTAGTTACATTTTTGAATTGACCGTTATTATTGTTAGACCAAGGGTACTAGTTCGTTTGGTAAACGCCACACCAAGTCTCACACTTTGTGTCGTCGTTGCGGTAACCGTGCTTTCCACAAGCAAAAGAAAACCTGTGCTCAATGTGGATACCCTGCTGCCAAGATTAGATCTTGTAAGAGAAAAAATGCATAGTATAACGTGTATGTAGGATTAATTTTTTTTTTCACCAGTCAACTGGTCCGAAAAGGGCAAGAGAAGAAAGACCACTGGTACTGGACGCATGGCCCATTTGAAGGAAGTTCACCGTCGTTTCAAGAATGGTTTCCGTGAAGGTAAGCTATTATGAAATGTACAAAATGAGAGAAAAAGAATGGATGCTTACGATGATATTATTAGGTTCTCAAGCCAAGAAGCAAGTTGCTGCTTCTGCTTAAACAAAAAAAAATAATGCAGATTTCTCGTTATTAATAAATGTTTGAACAAGCAAAAAAAAAGAAAGTTTTTTTTATTACTTTTACGAAATAGAAAAAAAGATTTTGGAAGTTTGAGTGATTATAAACTAAATAGCCAAATCTAGGATAGCTTGTTCAAAGGGCATATCGCTTTCACTCTTAACCACTTGTTCTTCATTCCCAAAGCACCTAAACAAATGTCCAAGTACATTTGAAAAGGATTGTGCGTGCGAACTTGACAAGATGGAATCCGCAATAAAACAAATATTCAAATAAAGTTGCTTTTCTCCATCCAAATGATTATTACCAGACACAAGTGCCTTTTCTAGTGCTTGATATTTCTCTACAAACAGTACATGATCTTGCTCTTTTGACGAGTTGAGAAGTAAGTTCATCTCGAGTTCATCTAAGGCACACACAATACGCTGCAATATTAGCGCATGACGTCGAATCCAGATGGGCAGCAACGTGGGTTTCGCTCTCCATTTGGTCAAGTGGTTCAACCACGTCACACCTGCAAGGATCGCCAAACGAGGCAAAGCAACAAATGCCAAGGGTTCAAAAGATGTGATCGATTGGATATCAATTATCCGCTGCTCGATCGCTCTTTCTAGAGTGAGGGGTAAGAGTTGAACAAAACGATCATTCAAAAGATCGACTGGCATGGGTCTTTTCTTATGAAAAGTAGTTGCCACTGATTTTTGTATGATGTGGTGATGACCAAAGACGATTTGCAGATAAGATTGATAGAGACTCATTTCAAATTCGCACCAACATGTATAAAATCGGTCCAAATGCGGTATCAATTCGTTCACACTGCCATCCATTTTGCTAAGAAAGGAAAAAAATGTGGTAGGATGTTCGAGTAGACGATGGGTGGTACATCGAACTTGCTCAAGGGATTGGATTAGTTTGATCGCCAAGGGCTGTAAGGTTTCTGTGAATGATTCAAGATATCGAACTTGACAGTGATGATATAAAACTTGGGCAGCAAATAAAATCGGCTCGTAGTAACGTTTTTGGGATCTACGCAACAAATGAAGCGTGTCGAGAAAAATAGATTGTTGTCGGTGGACTTTGTCAATGGCCCTTTGAATTTTTGTAATATTGGCTTCCATTGTTTGTTGAAGTTCCTTTGTACTTGCCAACCACTGCTCATCTATAATAGAAGGTTTATATTGTGTTTACTATAAAAGTGTATTTACCAGCATGGTAGAGTAAAGATAGCAAATTATCTTTATTTAACTTTGGTTTATTACAATGAGTATTGGACCATGATTTTATTGTCATGATACGTCCGATTGTCGTAGGAAATAAACGATGATGTTCTTTGGATCTATCACTCACATAGGCTTTTTTTTCTGTCACTAACTTTACTGTGTAAATAATAAAAGGATCTAATTGATTCATTATAAAGAAAAGAAGAAGAAAAGTTAAAAAGAAGAGGATGTGTTGTATAAATTGTATCCAATCGAGTTCTTTTATGCCCAGCTGCATAAAATCAGGACAATAAGAACCCGACTGTATTTTATTTTTTTTTTTCTTTTTTTTTCACACAAATTCCTTATTTTTTTAACTGAAATATGGACCAACAGCAAAAAGGCTACTATCCTCCTCCACCTCAACAACAAGCTTACTATGCTCCTCCTCCTCCAAATCAAAGTGGGCAATATTATCAGCAGCCTTATTATCAACCACAGCCACAACCACAGCCTGTATATGTTCAACAACAACCACAACGTAAAGATGACAATTCAATGTGTTTAGGATGGTAAGCTTTTATAATCTGTTTCATATTCAACATAATTATTAAACGGTGCTGTCTATTCATAGTTTGGCTGCCTTATGTTTTTGCTGTGCTTTGGACGCTATTTGTTAAAAAAATAAAAATAAAAACTCCTACACAAATTCGTTTCCTTTTTTTTTTTTTTTACATTTTTGCTATAAAAAAATTAAATGAAAAGAAGTCGCGAAGATCAAGATCAAGAACAGACATTTCAAAAAAGAAATAGATACTCTAATGAAGCAGTAGCTCAACATTATAATGCAAGACCTGATGTGGGTGTAGTCAAAAGAAAAGAATCCACCATCATTCGACTTCGAAGCTTTAATAATTGGGTCAAAAGTGTCCTTATTCAACGTCACGTCAGACCAAGACAGTGTGTGCTGGATATGGGATGTGGTAAAGGAGGTGATTTACTTAAGTGGGCTAAGGCCAAGATTCAGCATTTGGTGGCTGCTGATATTGCAGAGGTATCAATGCAACAAATGCAAGGAAGATATCAATCATTAAGAGATCGTCGGTTTACTGCAGAATTTTACCCAATGGATTGCTATAGTGTAAATTCAAGAAAAAAGCTTTTCATTTAAATCTTGTAATAACATTTGGTATAGGAGCTTTTGGAACCCAAGTTGCAGCCGCATATTAAATTTGATACAGTCTCTATGCAATTCTGTCTTCATTATGCTTTTGAAAATGAAACCAAGGCACGTACAATGCTGAAGAATGTGACTAGTCGATTACGTTCAGGCGGGCATTTTATTGGGACAATGCCTGATGCTAATTGGATTGTTAAACGTTTGAGACAAGAAGAAAAAGGATCTTTTGGATTTGGTAATTCAATTTATCACATTGATTTTGAAAATATCAGAGAAGACGGCAATGGGAAGAAAGTAGGGTTTACGCCTTTTGGATGCAAATACATGTTTCATCTTGAAGATGCAGTTGATTGTCCTGAATATCTTGTGCATTGGAATACATTTGAAAAGTAAGAAAGAAGTAGCAGGTTTTTTTTTGTAGTTTATTAACAATACCAATAGGCTAGCTAGCGAATATGGGCTTGTCTTGAAGTTCAAAGAAAACTTTCATAATTTTTATGCTAATTCTCTTAAAGTGCCTGAATATTCCAGATTATTGGAACGTATTGGTGTGGTAGGGGGAGATAAAGCAGAGATGAGCTTAGAAGAATGGGAAGCAGCTGGTATTTATTTGGCATTTGCATTTGAGAAAAGATAATAAAAAGCATGTCTTTATTTGAAAAGACTAAGATCAGTTCTCATTTTCAAAATCAAAAATACTATAGAACCTATTTAAAAAGGGAATACAAATAATCCAAAAGAGGTCAACAGGCATAGGAATATCCAAATTATAAAATGCAATACATCAATCTTGATATCTCACTCTATAATCATTGACTTCCAAGCAAAAGCTCTTGTCATTGAATACAAAGCAAATTTTAGCCATGTTGAGAAAAGTAGGATGGTTCAAAGTGTAATTATCTTTCCTGTCCTTTTTGATATCGACTAGAAAATATGATCAAGGAAACTATTTTAGGAGAATAAAGATTTAAAAGGCACCTGCGTTAATAGAGGTATTTATTGATTCTATTTCAACGCTCAACATTTCAAGTCGAATTAGCATCACTGTCACATCGCAAAACCCGTCTTTGAGGTGATGAAAACGCGCGCTACAGCAAATACTTTTTAAATGTCAATTATCAAGCAGATGACGCTTATCTCGTAAAGGCAGTCAGATTTGACAGGAAGTAAATAAAAAACATTTGACTTATCATAACACAAAAACGTTTTGTTATTTAAGCTTTTCACGAAGTTTAAAATGACATGATTTCAATAGAAAATGTGAACCATCATATTATTCATTGAAGATTTATAATAACATCAAAGTTGATGTTATGTAGATTTTATTTTAATTGAAAAATTAATCATGAAGAACCCTGCTATCACGATAACTACGTCCTCCTCTTGATACTCTGTTGTTTCTTCCTCTGTTATCAAACGAAGTGTTGGGACGATTAATGACTAACTTGTTATCGCGGAAAATAGTTCCATTTTTAGTTAAAGCTTGTTCGAGGGCTGCTTGGCTAGCAAATTCAACATAGCAGTGAGCTTTGGGTAATTGGGTTGTAGGATCAATAGGGAATTTAACAAATGTAACCTATGTATACGCAGAATTAGACTTAAAAGGAGTTAGCTGTCGTTCGCTTACATTTTCAACGCCAAAGAATTCTCGAATATCGTTTTCATTCATTGTGGTATTAGAAAGACCACCTACGTAGGCAGTGAAGGGATTTCTTTGCTGTAAATGAATTAGAGTTAACTTCGAGTTATTTTTAAGCCTTCTAAAACATTACCACGCTTTGTCTCTTTTTGTTGGTATCTGTATTATCTTGTTGTACATTCTGAGGGGCTGTAGATGCATTGCTATTATTATTATTTCTTCTGAAAGAAACATTTAGACCATAAGATTTCATTTCGGAAGCAATAGAGCCTTGATTGATACTTAATACAAGTGAACCGTAGTCTGAATCAGGCAAGTTAAAGTTCCACATATTCTTAAAAGCAATTTCATCTTTTTCTTTTATATCGGTTTCTTCGATTTCTGATGAAGAAGGAGGGATGCGATTGACAACATTTAAAGCATTACGAAGTAATTGATATTGATGCTCGCTATGTGTATAAATAGGATGATAAGTGATTTCAAAGCTACAGGAAGACATAAATCGTTCAACTTACTCCACTGACTCCTCTACTTGGTCTTTTACAGACTCCCACACTTGCATAAATTGCTGCTGTGATTGGATCAATCTATTCCTGAAATGGTCAATCTCAGGTTGGCAAGCAAATTCATTGTAAGCAATGTTGTAACGAAAGTGAAGCCCTGCTGAGATTGTAAAATCGGCCTAAAGAAATAATTAAGAGCAATTCTATTTTTTTGTTTTTTTTTCTTACATGAAGTGTCAAGGCAAGTTGTGCCAAAAGCCCTTCTCTTCCAGGGCTTGCATGAGTAACTAATACACGAGTCTCCGAAGCATCAAAAACGCTTGTGGCCAATTCTACCAGCTCACCGATTTGCAAGGCCGTTGTCCACATCACACCCATTCCACCCGCAATTGTATCGGCACCCTCACCATTATCAAACAGCTTGTGTTGTACAACCGCACCTCCCAGACCAAAGAGACGCAGACTGACACCACCTACATCCAATAGATGAGTTGAGGCTTCATCCAGGAGGTAAAGGTTCTCAATCTGATACTCCCTTGACCGAAATTTCTCAAGGATAGCTACATCTTCACAGGCGCCCCAGACGGTATAGACAGGAACCTCCAATTTTTTCTCACCCGATAGAAAGTCAGAGAACTCTGACAAGAGCGTTTGAGGAGATTGTTCCAAGGCACGATAGATGGCTTCGTGAGGGTAAGTAAGTAAACGAGAACGAGTTTGAGATGGAATGAGAGTACTGTATTGAATCCAGTGTTTCAAAGGTCTATTCTAATCATCGGTTACATTCTTTCTTTTTATAACAAAAAAGAGGGTTTTCTTAATAGAAACACTCTATTGGATTCAAACCTTTCACCAATACGATCTAAGCTAGACCGATCTATACACATGTGTGATAAATAATCATTGCCTACTTTTTGCGTCTATTCCTTTATGATTTACCATAGAAACCAAAGTCGCCAGTATGAATGATATAATCGGCTCTATGTTCTCTTGCAAGTCTGTTAAGTTCGGATAGGTTACCTAGCAATAATAAAATAAGTTAACCTATAGATAAGTATTCATAAAAAAGAAGCTTTACCTCGAACATCAGCAATACATAAAATACGTTTTCCCTCAATAGTATGTACACTGGAATTCATCTTTGAAAAAAGAAAAAGTAGATGAAGAAGCAAAAAAATAAAGGAGGAAAAAAGCTTCACACCAAGGTCCTTTTAATCATCTGATTAAAGTTCCGCCAATTTAAGCATTGTTAAATCTCAGCCTCAACACACACTGTCCTAGCTTTCTTCTTTACTCTCATTAAGAGCTCTTAGTAGAAAAAAAACACGCTACAGGAGGAGGCAAAGGATTTGATCAAACTCAGGCACGTGTTGCGAAATTAAGTTGTATATTTGAGCTTGTATTAAAAGCAATTGTTAACTCTTGAAGATGTGAGCAGTTTAAACAAAGCTTATAGTTTTTTGCTTAATGAACTGGAGTCAAGGGAAGATTATCAGCACAATAAGAACAGTGCTGTACGTGATTTATATTAATTGACGGCGAAAGGATCTGTTTGAATGTAAGATTCAACTATATAGGAAACTAACGCGTGTTGCGATTTTAAAATAACATGCAAAGCAATCATGAAATTACTAGCAAATTACAAGTCAGGAGTGCATTTTGTTATCAGTCTGCAAGTCTCTTACATTGAAATCAAAGATGAGATAAAGATACAAGTACAAGTGATAGTACTCATGAAGGCTAAAAAAGTATAAATTTTCCCAATGTAAGAAGCTTTTGTAAAAGCGTAATTTAAAAATAAAAATGAAGCACATCACATACAGAAAGAAGCAAATGAATATAAAAGGAAAAGAAAGTACATGGCGTTTAAAAAGCTGCAGTTAAAAGCAACTGCGGCAACTTAAGTATCCCAGTAGATTGTTTCAGATTTACTTAGATTTTTGTATAGCTGATATGAAGTGCCAATCAGATGTACTAAAACAAAGCACAAGTTTTTCATATAAGCAATGAGAGTTCTGTATGAGATAATAAGCGAACTATACAGACTAAAGTTTATTCAATGCAGTGCTTTCACCGTCAATGGGACATTTGCTTGAAAAATTGGTTGAAAGTTTAAATAAATTTGATCACTTTTTTGACTCCAACTTGGTAAAAAAAAAAAAAAAAAAAAAAGGATATTTGGCCGCTTGTTTGAAAACAATTTATTCTTCATCATGCTTACTGATATTAGCTTCGCAATTTTTTATGAAGACGATAGAGGATATATTTTAGACAAAGTTGGTAATGAAGCAATGACTTTTAATAAGAATCTGTCAAATTTGACAAATGTTTACAAGCATGTTAAAAATAATAAAGTCGGGTTCACAATAGCAGATTACAGATATCTCTTCTCGAAATAAGCATCTAGAAGGAGAGGGCAACAAAGTATAATGTATACATAGACGAAGACCGCAAGTGATACCTTTATTTTTTAAAGAATAAATTACTTTCAAACAAGCGACCAATTTTTCAAGCGAATGTCCAATTGATAGTAGAAGCATAAAATGATTGGTTTATTTATAATGGAGGTTACACTTCAAGCCAACATTAAATTAATGAATGACATGAGTAATACCATAATACACATTGATAAGCATACCAGCCACAATACCTGAGAATAAAGAATGAGTTTTTAAAAAGTACTGATTTATAGTCATTTACCCATTTGGTGTCTTCTGGTAAACACAGTTTCTTTGAACCAAAATAGATTAAGGATACCTAAAAAGCATCCTAACAATAGCCCACATATCATTTCCCTTATTGTGCCTGTGTAAATCGTGATTTTAGTTTTACTTTCTCTTTTTCAGCAAGTTTTTTTTTTTTTTTTTTTTTTTTTTTTACTTTCTTCAGGTAGTCTGTTACCCGTTGTTTGTAGCCATTGTTCTTCTTGCTCAATATGTTGTAGAGTAGGTGGCTCTATAAATTGGATATGCATGAAAAAGTAAAGTCATTGTATTTAGTGAAAGGAACGATAAAGTTAATAAAAAGGAAACATGCCTCCATCAATATAATCTAATGTTGAATGTAACTGATGAAATCGGGTACGAATACTGCGTATTTCTTCTTCATTATATCCAGATTCTTTTAATTTATCAAATCCTCTATTGATATTATTACTATTATTTTTCTTTATAGTGGTCATGACTTCATAATGACAATTCGATTCAGATATTGCACAATGAATATAAACAGGTGTATTTAAATCCACTTTATAATCTAAAAGAGTTTTTTCTTCATCCTTTAATATTTGTCCTCTGAAAATTAACCGAATTAATTTGTTGTTCTCGTTTATATGTTGTAATATCTTGTAAAGTGAGTTGGTTAAACAAAAAATTCCTTTCTTATTTCTCTCTTACTTGTTTTTTAATAAAATTTATTGTGTGTTCTGATGGTATAATATTTAATATTAAGTCTTTTCTTTGCATAAATCGAATAATCACTTTCATAATTGAAATTTTTTTTTGTGAAAGAGAAAGAAAAAAAAAAACAAATGGTTTAATAATGCTGCTTTAAAAAGTGTGTGGCCCCCCGTTTCATTCTCATTTGTCCAATTTCTAACTGTTTAAAGCAAAAGTTAATTGTGGGCGTACAACATTTGTAAAACGTATACTGGATTTTGATTGGGTCAAGACTAGGTTGATTGTGTATAAAAAAGCTGTCAATAAAAAGTTAGTTATGAAAAAGTATTTCTCTCTCTCTCTCTTTTTCTCTCCCCCTCCCTCCCTCTCTCTCTTTTAATGAACCGGCTTGTTAAAGGTATACATTAACCTCTAAATTGAACTGAGGCGCCTTTAAAAGTAGTTTAAGACAATATAATGCATTCTAACTACTTCTTACACTTGCATAAGTAACACCACAGCGACTTTATGAAATTCTGCAAAAACAACGCTTGCTTTATGTAGAAAATAATCCGCAAGTGAAGCCCTTTATTGAGAAAGCCTTTCTTTCAAATAATGTATAGAACAATACCATATAATAAGCTCTAAGAATCACTACGAAGCAGACATGTAATATCATGTGTGTAACGATACATAATCTTGCTAAACTGTTACCAATATCATTTATAAAGTGGTGCCTCACCAAAGAATATATTTCTTATTTACAGATGAAAAACAAAAGTCCAATATACGATCGACAGTATTGTAAGCAGACTTTATGATGAATGCGTAACATTTGGCATATTTCAGTAAAAAGACATGATCTAGTAATCGCGACATTCTTTGAGTTAATCTTACGCTATGTCAAGAGGAAGTATGTGAAATTGAATATCACTTTCTAAGTAGCACTCTAGGGTTCTGCATAAAATTTTTTTTAAACATTATTCTTTGAAAAAAGTTACATATATTAGCTTGCTTGGTGAAGGGTGCAACTAAATACACATGATTCTTATATGCTTTCATTTATTTCCCTTGAAATGTATTAAACTGAGCCTACACTATATACTTTAGTTATCTCAATAAGTAATAGCATAAAGGATAAAATAAATAATAAACTCATGTGTTTTATTACAAAATATAAAAGAAGATAATTGTATATACCTCAATAACCATTTTTGTATATAAAAAGCGATTCACGTATATATATGTGTGTGAAAGATTTCATGCAAACCCTTTGTGTATGTTATGATGGGAAAGAAGGTTTAGGTGGATGATTAGAAGGATTAGCTTTACGGAAAGACGATAAAGCAGATTGTTGCTGCTGTTGTTGTTGCTGTTGTTGGTCAAATTCATATTTTGCTGTTAAGTCTGCTTTAGCTGCCGCTACTCGATTATAATGATCTTGTTGTTGTTGTTGTTGTTGTTGAATAGTTGTGTCCTTTACAGAATTCTCTTCCTGTGATTTGCTATTACCGTGTTCCGCCTAAATACAAATCGTTTGTTTATAAAATGTATGTAATTTACAATAACAAACCCCTTTATCACTTACAGCTCTAATAGTTGTCCAGTCAAAAACATAATCGTAAACATAACCTTCTCTAACAAACAAATCTCTAAACAATTTACGAAGATAAGCATAATCAGGTTTATCATCAAATCTCAAAGAGCGAGTGTAGTTTAGGTAAATAGCAAATTCACTGGGGAAACTACGACACAGCAGTTCCGTTGGCGTCGTCATTTTTTTTTCCATGATGCGGTCGTATTTTTGTTTTTTGGTAGTTGCTTTCAACCCTTGCCATGGTAACGAACCTCTGCAGAAATACATGAGTACGTAGCCTAAAGATTCTAAATCATCGCGTCTAGATTGTTCTATAGAAAACATTATTATAAGGGAACAATAGAAACCTTATATATCACTTACCAACACCTAAATGAGTGTTGATACTCGCATAACGAGCTGTGCCAGTCAAGTTCTTATTTTCTCTATATGGAATATGCAAATGGGTCCTTGGATCACGATATTTTTTTGCTAATCCAAAATCAATAATATTCACTTGATTTCCTCTCTTTCCAACTCCCATTAAAAAATTATCAGGCTTGATATCACGATGAATAAAATTCTTTGAGTGAACGTATTCGATACGAGACAACTATAAAATAAAAGGAGAAGAGTAGAGGGATTAGAAAAAAAAAGGAGAAAGAGGGGGTTACTAAAAAAGGAGTTATTACCATTTGATCAGCTAATAAAAGAACCGTTTTTAAAGAGAATTTTCGATTACAAAAGTTAAAGAGGTCCTCAAGTGAAGCTGTTTTAAGTATAAATACACATAAACAAACATATAATATTGTATAACTAATAAATGACAACTTACGTCCTAAAAGGTCAATCACCATAGCAAGGTAATCACATTCAGAACCAAACCATCTCACAAAGGGCACCCCAACTCCTCCAGATAAAGCTTTATAAACTTTTGCTTCATATTCTAATTGTGGGTGCTTGGCTTTAACAGACTCTAGTTTAATAGCTACTTCTTCTCCAGTAATTATATTCTTGCCTAAATGCAATGTTATTAATAATAAACATATTTTTAAATGTACGAGATTACCAAGATAAATATCACCAAATGAACCTGCACCAATCTTTCTTCCAATTCTATACTTATTACCAACCCTCAAGTCCATCCCAGAACGCATAAAACTCTTATGTTACAAGGAGTGTAAAATTATAAAAAGAAAAGAAGAGAGGCAAATTAAAGAGCGCACGTACACACACACGATGCAATTGTTTGTGCTGAGATTCAATTTGCAAATGACGAAGTTTTTTTTCTTTTTTATTTCCATCTCGTGAACAGTTTATTATGCAAAAAAAAAACAAATAAATAAATCATATCACAAAATGTACAGCAAGCTTATTTAAATTTAACAACTCTTTTTTTCTTATTCCAATTCGCTTACAGTTTGCTTTAAATGAATTTTTTTTTCGGATATTAAATTAAAAAGGGATATACAATTGTTCCAATAAATTATGTTGCCCAATCAGATATAAAATCTCGCTTAATTAGAAGTAAAATGTTGTCCTCACCAAAGATAAAATTTTGTTTTTCTTAATGTTTATTGCAGCGTTTTTGAGATGAAGAACTCTTTCTTTTTATAAAGATGGACAAAATAACATTTATGATGAAGGGGGTCATTTAAAGTATGATCCTATAGAAGATGTTATGTCAACTGTCGACGATCCCAATATTGTTCTCGAAACTTCAACACATCATTCCTCTTGTATGGAAAATAAACTGTGGAAAGAACGACTGAAACTAAAAATTCAACTACTGCAAAGCTAGTACAAGTTGCTCAAAAGAGGACAAATGCAGACTACAGCATTAGTCAAAGGGTGACGTTCATTGATCATATGATCGAATTATCTAAGTGACAGAGGTTTGCTGCTGTGGTCTGAAAAGAATTGGGCATTGAAGCTCGCACTACTTAACGATGGTGGAGAAGTTACGAAGAGACTGGAGAAATCTCTATCAAAAAATCCCACAAGAAATCCAAGGCGACCAAGCAACTTTACAGAGAAACACAAAGCTCATGTTTTGAACCTCGTTGATAACAACCTACAGGCTACTGTTTGGGATGTACTTGAAAGCTTGACTAAATCCTTTGGGAATTTTTCTTTGACAAAATCAGTCATCCATAAGCACATGAACGAAATTTGTAACCTGCCGATCAAAAAACCCCATTTCAAGTCTGAGAAACGTAATAGCTCTGAAAACTTACAAGAGAGATTCGTGTGGTTTATGAAATGGAAGGATTCTGATGCTGATTTCACGAAAAACTGTATTTTTATTAATGACTCAGGGTTTCATATCAAAATGTGAAAGAATTACGCGTGGTCAAAAAAATCAGAGCGTGCAGTTGTGAAACTACCTCAAACACAATATTTGGTGCTATATCCACGAAAGGTGTCATTTATATTACATTGAGGAAATCTCCCCCACCACCCGCGAAAGATACGAGAAGGCATACGAAAGGCAGTAAAGGCAAGAAGAGGGGTAGTTACTGTAGTCGAGGGCCAGACCGATATTACTGAATATTCACAGAAACCCCCTAAAGGGAAACGCCTCTGCCCATTATATGAAGTTCACTAACAAACTCCTTCACATTCTGGATGATATGGGAGGTATGAAAGGGTCTTGCCTGATCATGGATAATTGCTCTATCCACAATTCTAAACTTATGCAAAACAAGACCTTGAGAAGAGATGACAAGTTTATGTACTTGCCAACATACTCCTCAGAAATGAATGCAGTTGAACAATTCTGATCTCTCATCAAAGGAAAAATGAAGCGTGACAAACTTTTGGGAATCAAAGATGCATGTGAACAAGTCCTATTAAGTGACTTGTATGGTTTTGCAAACCATTCAAAACACCAAACTTCGAATTGTTATGATAAAATTCCTTTTTTAACTTTTTCAAAGTATGCACTCTTTCAAGAAATTATTTCGACAGAAGCAAATAATAATAGAATTGAGCATGGACAGAAAAGCTTTTTTTGTAGGATAAGGCAACACAATTAACAAATTTAAAGATAGGAGGTTCTCATACCGTTATCATTTTGACATGTTTGAGTAAGGAAAGTGGAATAGAATTGTACGTTTATTTTCGGGTACATCCTATGCAAGTGAAGGTTCAGAAACTGTCAGATTTTACAAAAAAATTTCTAATAATCTTTGCGCACAATATATCCGTATATTCAGAATCTAAACTTTTCTTTTTACCAATATTCGATTTTATCATTTGTTTTTGTCCCATATATTTTTGAAGTTGTGTACGATAATCTCTGAGAAGAGTGTACATATATACGACATGCTACTCCTTGTGAGGCGACATTTTACTCCTGTGCTAGCAAGGCTTTATTCCTGATTAGAGGGGCAAAGTCCCCTAGCACAGTGGTCAATTTCTTTCTGCTGGATTAGTCCTTTGTCTGGCAGCACTAGTTCTAACCTCCATGGTCGTTTTCTGTTTGTTGGTTCGTGGGTTTAAGACCTGTTATTAAAAAATGTTTCTCATGATAACCAGCTAAAAAAGCGACATCCGAATGAAAATCCCCATACACAAAAAAAAATGGTTTCAAAAAAAAAACAATGGCGGCTTTCTTGGAACTGTATTATGCTTAACTTTGGAACTCTTTTTGGAGACAGACTAGCGTAGTTACGAGATTCTTGTGTGCCATAAGTCTATTCAATACGTTTCTCTAGAATATTCTTTTTTATTCATTTATCATTTATTTATTATTTATTGTTGATCTATCCTGATTTGCTTCTTTTTCTTTTAGTCTTATATAATAATAGATGGTTATTTAGTTTGTTTATAGACAGATATTTCCTTTTATGTATCTTTAGTTGGATAGTTTAGCTTATTTATTTTGAACATTAGACAAATATATCATTATGTAGTATTATTCTGTTTATAGATCCTGAATAAAGAAGTAAACAGGGTAACAAAAATCTATAAAGTATATTTAAAGCCTTTTGAATACTAATAATACTAGATTTCATATTAATATACTTATAAGAAGTATCCCTGAATAAATCAAATAGGAATACAAAGAACTTTACTATTTTAATATATGAAGCTCTTTTTCTCTCTCAAATTAAATCACCTTTTACTTTTATCTTAGTATACAAGTTTACTGTTTCTATTCAGTAATAAGAAGCTATACAAAAGCTATAGTATTTACTACTAGCCACTTTCCCCCCCCCTTTAACTGGCATTATTTTTCTTGAGTTTAGATTTAATACTTTTGACAGCTTATATATATCTGTCGATCGGGAATTCTCTCCCCTTAATCTCTACTGTTACATCTGTCTCCCTCTTTTCTCCTTACTCTCTCTCTCTCTCTCTTCTTTGTATTTTTTCCCTTAAAACCTTAAATGTAATCTAACCAATAAGAACTACATTGGGAAACCAAGATAATTTTCTTATGACATGAGAAACAACTCTTGTAGAAAAATAAAAAGTAAACGACTTCTAAACTTAAAGTTATTTTTTACTTTTCCCTAAAAATCTTTTTGTCTATAAATTGATTTAAACTCGAGTCAACTTTTTCTTTTTTCTTCTTTTGCTTCTTTCATTTCAACATCATTTAATTTATTGAAAAAAGAAAAAGAAAGAAAGATGTATACATCACATTTTGCTTTCCTTATCATTTTAATGATCGCAATTACTTTTATTCAAGAGACTTCAAGCAAACCCATCAAACATATTAAGAGATCTCCCACAAACCAAGGTGTGCCTGTCGCCCAAGGTTATCCGCCAGGCTCTCCAGGAAGCTATCCGCCAGGCTCTCCAGGAAGCTATCCACCAGGCTATTCAAATACTTATCCACCACAGCCACTTCTACCACCTCCTCCACCACCACAGCCACAACCACCACCTCCTCCTCCAGCAGGATTACCTATCAAAGAAATGATTCCAGCACTCAGTGGCCCTGTAAAGCTTCCATCTCCACCAACACTTGCAGTTCCCGCTCTTAGCTTTCCTTCTCTACCTACTTTTCCAACTCTACCTGACCTTAGTGGATTAGGTGGTCCACCACCAGCGGATTAAAGTATTAAAAAAAAGTAATGTAGAAAGTCAAAAGAAAGTATTTGCTTTTTGTTTTTATTGTTTCTTTTGTTTAAAGATACATTTAGTATTGTATTACTGCTCTTTTTCTTAAAATAAAATATAATATGCCATTCATTTGAAAAGCAATTGTAACTGCAGCTTCTTTTCATCGTGATCTTGAAAAACCACAATGATTATATTAAGCATATCCTAGGTTATCCAAAGGAGGGGAGGTTTTTGTTATCTTTCGAGTTTGAACATGAAAAGATTTGTCACCTTTGTAGGTTTATTATACACCTCCTGCAGCGCCCTTTTGCCAAGTTTCGACAAGCCTTACTAAACAATTTTGGCGGAAATTAAGGAAAGGATCGACCTGAAAAAAAAGGAGTGGTTTTCAAGTTTTGTCATTCTCCTTATTATTTAGAAAGTGTAACCCCCATGTTAATCTAGAGACGGGATAGACTTTATTGGTAAGAATTTTCTGGTTAATATGCATTCACATATGTATCTTTATATCTTTATTTATATATCCCTCTTCCCTTTAAATCTTTCTCTTTCTCTTTATTTATATAAAAAGATGCATTCAAATATCTTGATTACGCTTTCAATTATCGCTATTACCTTTCAACAACTTGCAGAAAGCAAGCCAATACCAGTATCGCATCCTCAACATGAGATAATCAAACGTAACATCTGCTCTCAAGTCGAAATCGATGCTGGAAGATGTGTTGTGGCAGGCACCCAAACCACAGCCTATGATGCTGGAGGCGCCCAGCCTGCAGCTAGCTATCCAGATTATCAGTCTACAGCAAATAATGCTGCTACTGGTTATTCAACCACCAGCTATCCCGCCACGACTTATCCAGAGTCGACTTCTACAAGCAAAGGAAAAGGTTCACTAATCAAAGTCCCTTCTCTACCTCCACTTGGTTTAGCTGGTCTTTCTGGGCTTCCTGGGCTTCCTGGACTTCCTGAGCTTCCTGCACTTCAACCTGCTCCACAACCTGCTCCCGCACCTGCTTATTATCCTCCTTATTCTTATTATCCGCCCGCTCCTCCCCCTCCTTCTCCTCCGGCATCAAAAGAGGACGACGAAGCGGGTGATGACGATGATGATGATGACGACAGTAAGGGAGATGAGGCTTAATCTAACTTTATCTTTGGTTTTATTTTTTTAAAAAAAATAGCAATAAAAGGCCATTTCTTTTCTTCCTTTATGTTTTCTGTTTTGTATATGAATTATATTTTATTTAATAAATAGTCAATACGCCAAGTGATTGTACTGTCTAGAAGAGAAAAAATGTCCTATGCATCTTAAGAATGTCGTTGTATTTATTACATCTTAATATTCTCTGTTTGCCAGGCTGAATGCTCTCTTTTTTGATAAAATCCTTTTATTTACCATTCCCGTGTAAGAGATATGACCTACAAGATGGTTTGACTAATGGACTTGGTCATCTATATATCAGAATCTATCTTTGACTTATATAAATGACCGCAGAGTCAATAAAAACGATCACAATCACAATCACTCGTTATACATATTGGATCTAACGGAATCTTTTTTTAACACACTGTACCATCATTTTATTGCTTATAAATATATCAATTTTTTAAGCAACCTTTGCTTCTAACTTTTCTTATTCGATGCCTCTTTTTGTTTGTCATTTGACTTGATGAGCGCTAGAGTAACTCAAATGCTTCTAATCATCACCCCCAAGCATTTGATAGCTGAGGTTCATATTGACTCCAGCATAAAAGCTTATATTAACTGACAGTTACTCTTTTATACGTGCACTTGACAGGTTATCCTTTTTTTTTTTTACTTTCTTATAGAACTTTCTGTGAAACACTTTGATCCAGCTTTCAAAAAGAAAATAATTATAAAAAATTTATTACAGCCATTGATTGATCCTTTCCTCTTCATGAATCAATATTTTGAAAGTGTTCTTTACATGTATAAAAGGACACTGTTTTATTACAATGAAACCCAGCTTCAACTCGTTAAGAAGGAATAAAGAAACTCGCCACGTCTTGACTCACGCAGCTAACTTGTCCATCAAGCAAATATTCTGATATCATCTTACCGGTAATAGGGGAATTCAGGATCCCCCAAAATGAGTGTCCGGTAGCCAAATACAAGTTTTTATAGCTTGCATGAGGACCAATCAAAGGCGCTCCTGTTTCGTCTGATATAGGTAAATAACAGGCTTGACGCTTGATAAGTTTAGCATTTTGACTTGAAAGCTTGTAAGAGATATGACCAGCTTGATGGATAAGGGCATCAATGGCTTTTGCGTCTACGACAACTTGATCGGCCGATGTGGGTAATGGCTCTTTATCAGATGCTCCACAAATGTAAACCGTTTCATCCTAATAAAGAAAGAATATAGTGAGTACAGGATAAGCTGTGTGTTTATCAACGTCTTACAGATCTTGGATAAACCTAGTCCAAACAAAATGAAAATGAGCATAAGAATGAAGAGTAAGCTTTTTTGACTTACCTCAGGTTCAAATGTTTTTGATTCATGCATGATGGTCGTGAACAAGGCCTGTCCGGGTATTTTATCCTTTGGCTGTAAGACAATTGAATGTACATGCGAGCCGCTGATCGGAATCGTATCATTCATTAAAGGAAGTTTACCACTCCAAGGACCCATCGCGACTACCACACGATCTGCTCGTAACTCGGTTCCGTCCTCTAGCACAACACCGCCAATGTCCCTGTCATTTTCATAAATCAATTTCGAGACACCTCGACCGATCTTTATCTCCACCCGACCCGTTCTCTTGGCTTCCTCCAGCAGTTTACGCGTAAAGAACCCGGGATGAAGTTGAGCCGTGGTTCGTTTTGTGCCGATTTGCTCAATCGAACGACTGGGATTGGTCCAATCGAGCGAGTCCTTTGAGGCCTTACCCTTCGGATCAAATACGACAGAGTAAGTATCCAAGGGTCTGTAACCATATTGGCTCTCACCATCCAACTCTTTGGCAAGCTCTTGGTGAAGTTTAAATGAAGTTCGAGAAAATGATCCAAGGTACTGTGAATGATCGTTCCTACAAAAAAAAAGTTTATTTTTTTCATTCATCTTCTTTTATTTTTTTCTATTTTTTACCAGTCTAGTGCAAGGAATCCACCCGATTTTCCACTTGCTCCACACGCGATATCTGTCTTTTCAATAAGAGTTATTGTACAGGATGGATTCTTGGAGAGATAATATGCAGTACAGGCACCCATGACGCCTGCTCCAATAATGACGATATTTAAGGGCTTATCTGTCATATTTTTTTTCGAATGAACAATAGAGAAAAAAAAAAGAAGAGAGGAATCTAAAATGCACTATCAACATAAATTTTGTAAAAGTGACGTTGTAAGTGCAATGATGGGGTGTATTACAAAAAAAGAAAGTCTTGTCAAAAGTAAATGAGGGGGTTTTCTATTCTCCTTCTTTTCATATTCATTTTATGAGCTTACTTTCTATGGTAATAAACATGTACAGTATCATTTTCATTCAAAACTAGAAAGGATAAATCGAACATAAAGAATAGCACATAAAAGGAAATTATACGCCTAAAACTAGGAAAACAAAAGCCCCGCCCTGGTCATTTTATCCAATAACATGAAGAGCAGCTCCTTACATTCTATTCCAGAAGGAGAAAATGGCAATCTGTTAAAAGGATATTTGTCCTGGCAAACCAAAGCTTTTGCAATTTTATCTCATTTATTAGCTGGGCTGTATTGCAGCAAAATCGCACATATTCAATGAATGCAGCGCCAAAAGTTAAAACGTATTTATGGATTAAGAGCCTTGTTTGAACTTTGGTATAACTCCCTACAAACATATTTTACAGCAGTGTGCACTTGTAAATGACGAGGTATTTTTATAAATCGATGGTATCAAGCCTATAAAGAAAGAAAAAAAAAGACAACCATAAAAGATTTGTTCAGCTCTGACTGCAAAGGTTTCAAAAGTTTGAGCATTCACTTCAAATTTATTGGTAATGTTATTCTTCGGCCACTGGACGATTCAAAGCAGAGAAAAATCAAAACACCCAATGTAAATAAAAGTTATAGAAAGGAAAAGGTTAAAGAGCAGAAAATCTTTCGTGATGAGTTGCTCTTGATTATGCCTAAAAGAGGGTTTCAGCAGCATTTGGTTTCGAAAAAGCTATTTGAAAATTTCTGAAAAAAAAAGTTTTGAGCGCAACAACATTTGAGTAGCATGTAAACCGCTTTATTTTAGTGAACAAAGCAATTAAAAAGCAAGATTTTTTCATTCCAAATGCTTTTTTTTTAAAAAAGGAGGAGGGAAAGTTTGTGTTTGTGGTTCATTCAAGATAATAATGGTGACCATACAAAGAAAGAGGATTTAAATAAAATTGGCTTTGCTTAAGCAAAAGATCAATGATAACTTACATGCTGAATAAAGCTAGTGTCTTTTAAGACGAGTAGATAAATACGTCACTTTACAAAAGATACTTGGCTCAGAATTAAAGGAGAGAGGAGCATTACGATAGTATTGAGCATTCATATCTTAAACACACGTTTTCTTACTACAATCATAATGGCAAACACAATCACGATAATACAAAAACATGTTTTTATATTAATTATTGATCTTTTTTAAATAATGAATATACTTATTACTGACATGACTATATTTTACACAAACGTCTAATTCAGTCATGTACAGTCTACAAAATGGTCTAGAAAACGATAATTACCTGCATATTTTTAAACTTTAATCTTTGGCGTCACTGTTTGGCTGGATAGTAACACATATTTCTCTTTTTTAAAAGCCTCTCCCTTGTTCTAGTAGCATGGGCCATCTTTTATCTCCTTTGTAAGAATAATGATTTTGATTTATAAATCAACATCTTTAATGATAAAGTAATAAATAATCTATTGCTTCAAATGCATCAAGATGGGTTCATCATTACTTTTGATCGACTGACGACTGTTGATGATACAAAGTACCAGACTGTTGTAAAAATATGAATGGAAGAAGGTCAACCGGAAATCTGTTCTTTTTAGGAAATTAGTGATCTATTTCATTTAGACGTAGATTATTTTAATATAGCATATTGACATATCTTGTTTGATGATAATTAATTTAATATAAGTTGTCAATGTCTAAAGAGATGCGTGGGAGAAGGGAAAAAAAAGAGAAGATGGAAAGGAGATGCTGACTCTTTGATTATTTCAGCCACCAATGTATTATCAACATTCGATGGTATGACAAACGACGACAGCCCTTACTAAATTATAAAGTAGTAAATACATACAAATGGATAAAGAATTCCAAGGCTTCTTTGTCACTTATAAGCTGAGATATAAGAAATAACGTGAAATAATATTTATATATTACAAGCATCAAACAAAAATAAATAAACGCACTGTATTCTTGTTGGTGTAAATGTTATTCTTCTATAAATACTCTAGGAAATTTAGAATTACAAGTAATTATAAATTGCTCATACTCCTTTTAGTAAAAACAAATATTCTTTTCAGGATATTGGCTTCAAATAAAATAAACTCTTGTTTTGTTAATAAAACATATAATGAACCCTTTACAGCCATCTTAAAGGGAGTTAACGAAAAAAAAAAATTGCTTTCTTGATTCACGTTATATTCAACTCTCCTAACAGACTTTGTTACAATGGGACCATTTTTGGATTCTTCCTCCTTCTTTTGTAAATTGATATAAATAAGCCTGTCTTTCACTCACTCACTCTCTTTCTTTTCTTTTATTCTTTTCATTCCTTCCTTTGCTTAAATGAAAGCTTGCCTTGTTTTGCTTACTGCTCTCTTGTTCAATGTCATGTTGGTTTTTGCAGTTAAGGAGTCTTCGATTGTTGGAATAGTCGATCCTAGAGTAGCTGATCATAAAGGACTTGATCCTGATGTGCTTGATCCTAATGACACAAGTCGCAAAGTGAAGCGTGTAAAAGCTGCTATAAAAAAGAGACGTGCTGCCCGTGGTAAATAATGAGTTACGTATTCATAACTTTCTGTTTAATAATCGTTGTATAGCTGGAAAATCCATATGTCCATATTTTCGCTGTGGATAAAGACCTATCTTGACCTATTTTTTCAATTCTTGTTGGAATAAATCGGTTGTACTTTTGTATCAGTAATTAATTTTAAGATTGCCATTTTGGTAAGAAAAGTTTAAAAATATCCTCATCTCTTTACTGTTCTGCAAAGACCCTGTTTCAGACACGTTTTGTTAAAGAAAAAAAAAAGAGACTATTTTTATCCTAC
This sequence comes from Rhizopus delemar RA 99-880, assembly GCF_000149305.1. Classification (NCBI taxonomy): domain Eukaryota; kingdom Fungi; phylum Mucoromycota; class Mucoromycetes; order Mucorales; family Rhizopodaceae; genus Rhizopus; species Rhizopus delemar. The sequence continues at coordinate 824,220 of NW_027137828.1, forward strand.
AAGAATAAAATTAAGATTGTTATTTCAGTAGGGAGACTAGACTGAATTATTTTGGTTATTGTTTGCGTGTGTTCTTTTTCATGTATTTATATCAGAATAAAGCAAAATTAATCAGAGTATCTTTATTTGAAAAAGAATATATTATCATCATCTTTTTTTTTTTTTAATCAAAACAGCCTATGCCTCTTTTTTTTTTTATTTTTATTTTTTTTGCCACTGAATTGGGAGATTTGACATAGTGAAAAAAAAGCAGGTTCATTGTGTAGAAATGGCATGGACGACTTTATATAATTTTTTTGCCTATTTCTCATCAATCATAAAAAAGGAGAAAGGCGTGAATATATAAGAAAAGGTAGTACAAGTTTAACGTGAGCCTTGATTAAAAGCTCTACAACCTAAACACATTTACATGAACGCACTGACCATCTACTTTTGATCCTTGATTTTATTTTTGAATTCATCAAAGCTCGTCGCTCTCTCCTTTTTGTCAATAAGATATTTATTGCAAGCTTTAGATGAAGAAGCAAGAAGGATAGAGTACAACCAAAAAAGAGATATGCTTCAACATCAGGCTCTTAATAGAGAAAAGAATAAAATAATATAAATGACTTTGAAAACAAATAAATGAATCACATTCTTCAAAAGTCAGTTGCCAAGAGAAAGAGAGATATGTAGTCAGAGTCACTTTCCTATCTGTGACCATCGCGGGATTATAAATAATTTTAGGGAAAATAAAAAGCCAAGTTCAACAGGATGATAACCGGTCATTATCTTTCAAACCTTTCAGTATGTGTTAATAGTATTCTTGTGCCACCATTTCTTTTATCTCACGAATTAGAAATAAATCATTCCTCCCCTTTTATGTGCTTCATAATCCAAGGGGTGAATTTGGTTTCTTATCAAATAGACAGGTTAGGGTATCAGTATCCAAATCCATTTTTGGACATTGTTTAAGGGGGGGAAGCAACGGTAAACAATAGAGCCCCTTTTTCGTGCATGGAATTGACAAGTACAAAAATATACAAAGTTGACACTACAAAAATAAAAGATGATTATCTTGAGCTGATCTATGCGGATTTGTTGGACGGAGAAATGAATAAAACCAGTTTGATTAGGATTCAGTCAGTACTATGATTATGAAAACCCTACAGGATTATCAGATCAAACCCTGCTTATCTAGAATAAAAGAATCTTTTGTGTAATAAAAGGTAAATGACTTGAATCCAACAAGTGTATTACTTTCTATTAGGTTTCTCCCTGTTTGTCTCGTACTTTTGCTCTTCACTTCAATGGATCGAACATAAACCAAAGTTGTTTAGTCTGCCTCTTGTTCTTTTGATCCTGTCAGTTGCCTGCTCCTTTTCTATCAGAGTCAAAATGGCATCCTTTCTGGTGACTTCCAGTTCAACCTGAGCAGCGGTCCCTGTGGTATTGATTACTTTATAAAAAGTGATACTGCCAGACAAGCTTTTCCAGATTATAAATACGTTCTTTCTCCACCAATTGTCATTTCTATTCTGCACCGACTGAAGATTTGCAACACGTATTTGTTTGCTGCCGTTTTAAATGGATTTCATGGATTGAAGTTCTTCATTATTTTAGTCCCTCATTTGCCATTTTCCCAGGATGGTATGTGCTCAATCATATGATCTCTCAAGACTTTTCCTTTAGTTGATCAAAATGAATCATGGACTCTTACTTGCTGCACTATCAATCAGATTTGGCAATTTCACTGCTATGCTTTATTCTTTATGAACAATCATTTCATCCACCCACAATTACTAAGAGTGTTATGTCGCAGTTCTGTTCCACTCAAAAGGACCAATGCAACTTACCATAACATGAATTCTCTCCCTCTCTCTCTCTCTGTTCCTTGGTTCATACCGCTTCTTGGACGTATGATAGCTTTTAGTTGTTATTCTTGAATATAAAAAACCATTTTTTTATTTACAAAAAAGAAAAATAAGATATGCAAGTTGAGTCCAACAATCCAATATTGTTTCTCTTATTTTTTTCCCTATTACCATATTTGTCATAAGAAACGTGATACTGAAATCCCAAAACTGGAGTTCAAAACATTGAGAGCATTAGGTTTATTAGTGTTATTAGTAATAATAATAATAGTAGTAGTTGTACAAGCAGTAAGATTAAGAGTATATAACCGTTAAATTAATATAAAGAAAGAAAGGATGCAAAATAAAGATACATGTTTTGGTTGTTGTTGTTATATGTGCAAGACATCATTTCTAACTAGACTATTTTTTAAAGTCAAATTGATTCATGACGGGTGAACGAGGTGTAACAGGTGAATCAAATTCGGATGTGTACACAGATGACACAGGGGAATAGACGAGTGATTCAACTTCATCCTTTTCATGTTCCGATGCATTATGATAAACATCCAAGGCGAGTGAGAGTGGTTCTGGTCTGGTATGCTTTAATAAAGCCTCTTCATCCTCCTTGTTTTCTTGAATGTCATGTTCTATGCTATAAATAAATGATTTTATATGTAATCTATTCACTCCATAATATTGTAATCGAGTACGACATTCAGGATTAATTTTTGGCAAGAAATTTTGAGCGACAGCAAATGTGACGATAGCATAGATAGAACCACCCACAAGATCAATCATATAATGGTGTGTAAGATACATGGTAGCAAACCACATCCACATCACATAAGCAACAGCCAATGGCTTTAACTTTGGAAACAAATAGACAACAAAGAGCATCTCGATAGTAGCAGAACCTGAATGAAGGGAGGGAAAGGCACCAAAGACAAGAGGAGATGAACCAAAAGTGGAACCATACAAGTCTAGTCCCAAGATTTGATCGATACGAATCAGTCCACCTGGTTCGCCAGGAATAGAATAATCAGCTGGAGCAGAACCATAACTTAATTCATACCCTAGGAAATCACCCGTTAGTCTATCTATTGTTCCATTCCCTAGTCATAAACTTACATGGTGACGCATTAGGAAATAGCAGTTGAGTCAAGACACCGGCAAGGTTCATATAACCAAAGGCAGTGCCATATGTCTTGAGACAACCAGGAGGACCAAAGATGAAGAGCATGAAGGCCAAGACAAAAGGAAAAGAGAAATGGATGACACCATAAGGAAGCCAAGCTAATATATCAAGTACAGGATGTGTATGTTTTGAGATAACCTCAGATAGGTTGGCACCATACAAAATACGTTCAAGGGTAGGCAGCAGGTTGACAAAGATATGGTTGGGTCGATAGTCAATTGGAATAAATTGACAGGCGTAAAATGTGATGAGCCATGAAAAGATGGGTAAAGCGGGTAGTGTGAATCGTCTGATGTATGGAATCCAAAAGGATGATAAAAGTAATGCTGCTATAAACAATCGAGGTATGAGTGTGGGTGTTTGAATAATGATAAAGTCCACGGTGAGCAATAGACCGAGAAAAAGATATTGAAGATTATAAAAATTATATTTTTTCGGTATTAATTGTAGAAATTGGCGTTTCATGTTATTATTTACAATGTAAAACTCTTTTGGGCTTTTTCTTTTTTAACAGAAAAAAAAAACGTAGAAAATAAAGAAGGAATGAAATAAAAAAGCTTTTTTTTTATATAATCTTATTTTTCTGTGTGACATAGTGTGCTTTTTTTTTTGCGGCGTATCTGTTTTTCCGATTTGTCATTGTTATACGTTCACATGAAATATCTATGATTCATGAATTTTTTCATCATGAATGCATTAAAATTCATGCTTAAAAGAATAAAAACTTGTTTTTTTTCTCATCTTTTTCTTTTTTTTTTTTTTTTTTTTTTTTGCTTACATAAGTCATAGTTTTTTTTTCTTGTGTGTGTGTTCTGTAATTATATGCGGGACTGAAAAGTTTGGTTGAAACCGGGGTTTATTTTCAAAGATTCTTTTATGCGATTGGTTGTATACGTTCGGTTCGGCCGTTACGATTTTACGCGAAAATTTAAATAAACATGTTTAATTTAGAAATTACGAACTTTGTATCTTGTTTTTGTGAAAGCTGAGAAATTATCACAAATTTATAACAGATAGCGGGCCTAGTACATTTATTGAATCGTCTTCAAGAGTGTAATTCCTAAAAACCCGGGTTTGACGGAATCTAGGAAAGTAGATGCGGATCTTTGTAATGCCGAACCAATACAATGCCTTACAAAATACATTGACATTAATTCCGCTTAAATCATAAAATATTTGATACATTCATATAAATCATACCATGATTTTCACTGCATCCATCTCCTATTGATAACTGTTTTGCATTTCAAAAGAATGGGTTAAAAAAAAGGGAACATTTGAATTAGGAAGGAACAAGAATCCCAAATAAGAAACTACACCTGATTTTAATTTTAAAAAAGAAGCGTATTCTTTAGGAGTACAATTTGTCATTATTTGGAAAGATGCGTGTCCAATCACGATTGTTTTGTGTTCATTCCTGATATAGAAACATGATTCATGTACCTCTAAGCATACCACAGGCAAAAAAGAAAGTTGGATGAAACAAAAGGGTCTAAAAGCAATGGTTTGAAACTTAATCTCCTCTTGAAAAATGTAATAAAAATAAAAGGATATCTTGTATTTTGACTACTGCAACAATATACAGATTATTTGTGTATTTAGAAAACAAAATTTAGCGTACTTTTAAATTAATGGTTAGTCAGAAAAAAAAAAATTCGGCACCTTTGATATATAAAATCACGTACTTGTAAATCTTTATGTATTTCTAACCTTTCTCTTTACAATTAATTAAACAACATGAATACTTTTATATACAACGATGACTTGTGAAAACAATCTTGTAATAAAGAGAATGAGATGTTAGTATTTGAAATAGAAGTTTACCCAGTAAACATAACAAATTTGGACACTTGTGTGGACATGATACCACCTGAGAGAGATTAAATAAAAAAGAAGTTGTCTGAGAGAGAGGGGACAAAAAGATCGTAAAATCACTACAAAGTGCCGAAAAGGTGCAGACTTACATGCTTATCAGAGAGAGAGTTGAGTGTTTGTGCTGTGGTTCTCAACCCTAATATTTTTTTTTCAAACTCACTATTAACGTGCGCACAGCGCAGGACTGGGTTCCAAAGGTCAAAAAGGACCCACCATTATATTCAAGATCAGCTGGTAATGGAAGAACTCCTGTTCTAGTTGACGATTGTATAAATTTTTTTTTCGATCAAGCGAGGAGATGAAAGCACAAATTTTGTTGTATTGGATAACATGCTTGAGGTATTGACTAGAAATAGCAAAGAATAGTTTTTATAAGTCCATCAAAGAAAAATGTAGAATTACTATCAAACGCTTTTATTTACAATCAGCCAAGAGGAATACCCCTGAGAAGATCAAAGAGTGATATGACAGAATAAAGAGTTGAACAGAAACTGATTTAGACTTTACGGGTAATTGTGTGCTCATAGATGAAGCAGTCTTTCATATCATTCTAAAGTGTAACTGTTCATGCCCCAAAAGAAGGAACCCATGTCGTCGTCAAAGTGCCTAAAACAAAGGCAAAGATGACAACCATTTTGAGAGTTATTTCTCCTTACGGTATTGTAAACGTAATTGTAAGACGACCTTGATTGATGGGGGACTATCAAAAAAAAGAAAGACAGTTGGAAATACAAAAGTAGCAAGGAACAGTAAAAGATGGCGCGATTACCTGCTATTATTTCAATTTTATAAACAGTGTTTTAGATGTTATAGATCGCCCATCAGCTTTACATATTTTTATTTTTTACATTTGGAGTCTTTGAAAATGTAAAAGTGTCATTTTATTCATTACTTGTCAAAATTTATTTTGTGATAGTCAAGCCTTTTCATGGCAGTAGATATAATAGATTTCGCGCATCAATTTGTTATAGCTTTGTAATTTTGTCGACTACCTTCAATCAATATTCCCCCTGGATCAACCAATGCAAGAGCATTATTCAGAGGCCTACAACCTTGAAACCATAACAGCTCACCTATAAAAGCTGCACTGATCCATGATTGTAATGATTCATTGCCATACGTGTGCAGTACATGTTTAAAATCATCCAAGAGCTTGACAGTACTGCGCCCATCAATACATTGAGATACGTTTAAGGGTACTGCTAGATTTTCAGTCGTTTCGATACATCTATGCTTGTTGCCTCCAGGATTCCATGACCCTAGACCTACTTGTAATTGCTCACCATCAGGATACACCAAAAAAGTATCGACAGCAATATAGTTGGGCTCTGATCGAATGAATAAAACTTGCTGCGGGATCACATCTGGAGGTTGCTCCGTAACCTGTGTGACTTTGGCTGCTTTTAACTCATGGTGGAATTGATCTGGCTCTTGAAATACAAGGCATGCCGACACATGTGATCCATTATGTATATGTCCATTGAAACTAACCAAAACGGATCCAGTTGTGCCAGGTTTAACAGCATATCGTAGACCATGTACTTTACCATCCATTTCAATTCCTAATACTGAACCATCATCTACATGAGGAGCATCTTCACCAGTACGTAATATATACCAACTGACCAAAAAGGATCCAAGCCCAAACACATCATACATACATAGCTCTTTTAAGCTTTTCAAAGTACGTCCTAAGTCGTCACAAAGTAAACATTGATCGATTGCCATGCCGCCTTTCAAAAGAACACCAGCAACATAGATAGAGACAAGCGCATTGAGAAAGAGTACAGTGCGGCATCCAACACGCGATATATTACTCAGCTTATGTATCATACCAATACATGTTCCTCCACATTCTCTGCATTTCTCAGCAACCACCATAGCGATGTTTTTTACCAACGGCCCTAATGCTTTGATTGCACCTGTGTCTGCTAAAACACAAAAGCTTGGTGTCATTATTACCGTGCCAGGAGGATCACCGTTTTCGATCCCTAGAAGAGTTGTTTTCGCAATTTCGTCGTCTAGCCAACGCATTAAATCTTCCTCAAACTCAGCTGGCACTCCACACAAGTTAAAAACAGACTTCCGATTGATGTATCGATATGTAATAAACTCTTTTTCCACTTTCGATGCTTCCAGCTTCAATGTTTTGAAGCCAGCTTCTTCTAATCCATAGACTCTTGGGCCATGACCAAAATCTAATGCTTCAATCCTGCAAAGCTTGACCTGCGCCAAACCAAATGCAACAGCTGCAGTTTCAATGTCTGATACTTGCATAGCCACATTGCCACCACTTTTAACAATTCTAACAAGATCACGAATTACAGACGCTTTGCATCTAGACCTTGGATTGAACTGTTTTGACCATTGTTCCCAACCTTGATCTTTCCAATCTTCCACACAGGTTCCTCTTTCCCAGATTTCTTCAGCAATTTTCAAAAAGTGGTCATACGCTTGCTTTACACCTACAACATTTAGACCAAGCGGAAGTACCCCATGTACAAAGCCCTGTCTGATGTCCCGCCCGGCATTAAGATCACCACCAGCGAGAGACCCACAAAATAGCACTGCGTGAAATATTGGCATCAATGTTGTCCAAAATTCAAACGTCGTACTTGGACTGGTTAACAGCAACTCCCCTTCCGAGTAAGTTTCGTACTTTTCATATGATATGGGTTCTCCAAAGCCAATGATAGGTTTCATTACTGGAAGAAATGCACCGAGAACAGTGACATCTGATATATTTTTTGTGCGAGTGCCTCCCCATGCTTTGACAGCTAGCTTTGTAATATCAATACCTAGTTGAATGAAGCGAGGCACCAATTTTTCTAGATCAAGGGTCATATCTGTAATCATCAGCGGTACTTTTAGTGGTTCAAATGAAATACCCCAATCTGATAATGAATCAGACAACTCGGATACACCAGAGTTCAACAATTGTCTTTCTTCTTCTTTTTCTTGCCTTTTAGTTTGCCTACTCTTACCAACAACTTCAAACATGTTTTCATCTGCAGGAAGTCTACAGTTTTCCAAATACAACTGTTCTTTTAAATCTTCTACTTTTGCTTTCACTACGCCATCCAAATGGTCATACTCTTCTCCATTATATATTAGAGATTCCCGACTCACATTGCTGTAAACAGCAGATAGCTCATTCATCATGAGTATACGTTAATACTGCAATAAAGAAAAGAAATGTATGTTTTTCTGATAAGCAAATGTATTTAAGAATTTGTGTACAAGAACACTTTAATTGGTGCAACAATGTTATGTGATGCCATTTTTTTATAACCAAGCCATTTCATATCCATGCAACTTATACACCGATAGTGTATGTAAAACGTATTTCTTATGTATAGAAAGAGGAATCATGTCTTAAAATGCTCCTGTCAAGAAAGGAGGAAGTGGCTAATACCACCCGGCTGCCAAGGAAACACAAAAACAAGTAACTGGGACACGAAAGTCTTCTTTTTGTTATTTTCTTTTGACCACCGTGAAATAGACGTATTACATCTCTCGATGAACAAACCCAATAAAAAAAACAAACTAGTCAAATTACACTTTAGAACATAACAATGTGATTTGGAAACTGAGATAGTACGCTATAAAGTGTATATACTGTTTAATGTGCATATAACAAAATGCTATATAGGGCATGCAGTGCAAATGTACGCTGACCATCTGTTCTCATAGAACTAAGATCAATTCCACTCTTTTTCTCTCGTAACTGTTGTTTGTAACTCAATCATAACAAAGGCATTTATTTATGCATCAACTACATGGCCTTCATGAAGGTTATAGATGTAGGAATAGAAAATACGTATACCCTTTTGCTGAGAATAGTATAACTTTTACATTGAACATAAAAACGAAAACAAGTAGACAGTTGACTGGAGAGCGATCGTCCGGACTTTAAGATTTTTATAGTAGAGAAGCCTTGTTTTATTTTACAGTTCATAAGAAGAGTATGAGAACGCTTTAACATACCTTTTGGTATAACTCACTACACCAAGCTTGAATGACACGAGCTGTAAAAAGGGATCGAGGTGACCAAGTGATGTAACTAACGTGATGTCCTGCTGGGAATTCAACCAGTTTACAGTTTTGACTCTTTTCACTGCTTTTATGAGCCGTCATGAAATTCGCAGCCATGTAGGATTCAATGATATTATCTCTTGCGCCTGCTATACATAAAAAGGGAATGTCAATGTGTGTATCTTTAATAAGAGACGCAGGTGAATGCTGATGTAAAAAGTTCATGTCTGCTGTAAGATGGTGAGCGACTGATTCCGAAAAGAAGTTGGCTACACTATATTTACTGGTAATATCCAACGCGCCATTTAAACTAATCACGCCCTGGGCAGATGTGACCACATCTTCAAATCCTGGTTGATATCGTGGATCATTAGCTGTCAAACAAGCCACAGCAGCCAAATGACCACCAGCAGAGTCACCGGCTAGTATGATACAATCCGCGTTGCCACCGAACCAAAAGATATTTTCTCTTACCCATCGAATAGCACGCTTGACATCAATTAGACTTGCAGGATAAGGGCTTTTGGATGCCAAACGATAACCCACATTGACAACGATCCAATCTTCTTCAGACACGAGTATCTTTTGGTATGGATAGAATATATCCTTCTTGCCTGCTCTCCAAGCCCCACCATGAATATGAATCAAGACAGGTTTCAAATGCCCTGTTGTAGGTCTGGTGGCAGTGATGATGTTCAATGTATGTTTACGTGGTTGATCATAGTCTTGATCAGTCGTATTCAATGTCTCTCTTATTTCCTCAGTTGTAGCATAAGTAACTATTATAGTTTAATAAAAATAAATAAGAAAAGGTAAGCTTACTGTTGGGATGAATAGTGATGTTGGATGGTGTCCAAAGAGGATTTATCAAACAGATGAATAAGTTCCAACTAAATTAAATGAGCATGGATTATGATATCAATCATAGCTTACTTTATAAAACGCTGAAGTTCGTTCACATCCAACTTATAATGAGACAATATAAATTCTTCAACAATCCTTTTTTCTTTCAACATTTCATAAAATAAGCGTACAAGACCCAGTAGTGTACAGATATCCACATAGTACATGAAACAACAAAGCATGTAATCTATATCACACATCAATCACTTTTTCATTCACATCGAATGAACTTACTGAATCCACCCAATAATTTTACAAGCTGAATGATTATGATTTTAGTCATGATCAATTGAAGTGATAGCTCTGTTGCTGTAGAAATAAGGAATTCATAATACATCAATCGTTTTACGACTGGTTGTAGAGTGAAATAATCCTTCAAGAAAGATACATTGAATGCACCTAATGTACCAAAAGCGAATAGAGATACTTCGATTATATATAAAGTACCTATGCCAGCTGTAAACAGTTTGATAAGAAACATAAAAGAGATGATAAATAAAAGATTGAATGTGAAAAATACGTTCTTTTCTTGGTTACACCGCATATCACCCAAACACTTTTCATCCATCCATCAAGGATGAACATAATTTATTGATAATAAAAAGAAATGTACAGGACAATGCTAAAAAGAGTTGTTAACTAGAAGAAAAGAACTGGTTTTGTATTGAAAATGATACACCTGTGTGACATTGATAGAAGTACTTTAGGAGACAAGTCAACATAATTGACAAGACCTTTTGATAGATTATTGTGTTGACTTTGACTATATTAGATAACAGTTCATCATTAAGCAAGTGTGTGAGTGAGAGTATGATTGAATATATTTCTTATAAAAATACCAGTTCTGAAAATCATTCAAACCAAAAGATGTTTATCAAAACAATAAAAAAAAACAATCATTGCATAAACCCGTGATTTACAGGATATTATAAAAACGCATTCTCATTTTTTTTATTACTTCTTTCTTTCTTTGAAACAAAAAATGAATGAAAAACAAGCATTTAAAGAAGAAGAACAGGTTATAGCAACAAATAAAAGATGTAATCAGTGGATCAACTCACTTATACTTCTTGTTCTTTCCTTGGTTGCTCTTCTCAAGATATTTACAACAATCAATATCGAACAAGACCTCGTTACTCTTCCTGACATCCAATCTTCCTCTTTCTTTACAAAACAAGAAAAGAAACCAACTCTCGTCTTACACACCGGATTTCCTCCTCTGGAAACCATAAAAGGATTACCCATCTTACCTGGAAAGGCCGCAGCAGCCGCTTTTATACCCAAGCCATCCACAACCACAAATGACGTCAAGGTTCAAACAAGAAAAGGTGGAGAGAGCTGGTGGGACCGACTGTTTCCCAATCATCATGTTCATCTCAGCCGTGTTCAGTTACCGATCATGAGTTCCACCAACAAAACGATGACTGCCACCTTATCCATCTGTCCCAGTGAACGAAGTCGATTCGGTAGCTCTCGATTCCCAGATACCAAAAAGTGTCTCTCAACTCGTCTGGTTCAACTTTCTCCAATAGAAGAAGGCGATGATTTTGGTGTGATCGATTGGGAGCCTGAATTAGTCGTAGTCTTGAAAAAGTCGACTGTTTATTGGCTCGTAGTTCAGGCACCTGATGTTGATGCTTCGTTTGATTGGGTTTATGCAAAGGAGTCTAAAGATGCAGTTGAAAAGGAATCAATTATTGCTGTACAAAATGAAAATGGATGGCAATTACAATTGGCTGAACAACCTATACCGAGTGTTATGATCCTGGTTGAAGAACACAGTTAGTTCATTTAAATAATAAATACAAATGATTGTAAGCTATGCAAAAGGATGCATTTATCTTTAAAAAAGTATGTGTGTGTGTCAATGACTGAGTGGATCAAGGCGTCCTCTTTATTTTCCTCCTTATTTCTGTCTCAAGTAAGTGTGACTCTTTCAGTTCGAGTTGTTTACTCTATTTCAAATCGAATCCTGTGAATAAGCATCAAATTAACCAAATATTAAGCAATATATTAAAACTAGTTTTTAATTTAAACATTATCTTAAAAGGGATAAAGTGCTTTGAGGGATGATCAAACTCTTCTGTGGATATCTTTGCCTTTGCTTTTCCTAATATGGCAATAGCCTCAAGTGCTCAAACTTAGTCGGTGGTTGTCCTGTTTGATCTACGTTTATGTATTTTAAAATTCTTAGTCCAATACACACTATAAATTTTCCGTACTTTTTCTTTTTTTGCTTTGTTGCTAATTATAAATGGTTCTTTTCATTGAAAGGAAAAATTACCAGTTTTTAATAGAAAGAGGTATGAATCTGATCGAGGAAAACCTTCAAGTAGATGATAACCAAGCAGTTAAGTGTCTATAAAACTTAAAAGTAGAAAGAGGATATAGACAAACGATCGGTCGTATAAGCAATAAAGATTCGGGATCTTTATATCGACTTGAATGAGAGTTTTTTGTTTGTTGTGTGGAGTACTCATTGTGCATATTATAATCGAAACTGTAATTATAAAGGCCTTAACTAACTAGTTAGAGGAAACTAGTGCTGAATAATACGAAGAATACTTGCAACTCAATTGGATTGTGTTACTTTACCTAATACAGAGTCATAGCTAGGCTACAGGATAACTAGTCAAATTAGTTAACTTGGCTAGTCAATTATCTTATTTATTCACAAGTAAATTAGCATTCATATCGGCCAATAGTTGGAGATATCTTTCATTATCTGAGGTGCCTAGTTACTTGGATGTGAGGTAAGGCCAACATTCTTTGTGGATTTGTTCTGGCAGCTGGATGGTTTTATATTTCTACACATGGCGGCTTACATCCACCAAGTATTTTTCATTCTTTTTGTACAAGCAAAATCCTTTTGTATAGCCAATAAAGCAGTAACCATTCTTTTTAGTCAAGTCTTGACATCCAAATTTAACTATCCCATGATAGCCACTTACTGTATGAAAGCTTGTTTGCTTTGGCCAAAGCGGAATGCCAAAAGCGATCTTCCAGGAGCTCTCTAAAATCATTCTAAGCACTCTGGATAATAAAACGAGTCAATTTTGACTGATATTCCGTAAGATTTGTTGAATGAAAATGAGTAAATTTGGTACATGATTTTTGATAGTATCAAAAACGAAGAAGGTATGACTCTCATTAGAATCTTTTTTTTTTCTTTATATGCAGTTGAAAAATGGCTTGTGTTATCCATTCAGTTCATTAAAGCTATGTTTGCTGAATGAAGAGGATACATAGGAGTCACAAGAACACTTTGATAACATCAATACCATGAAAGCATGCTGAAAAAAAAAAAGAAGTATCCATGAAGTGAGCATGAAGTAACAAATGATCAGTACAAGCATATAAGGCAGAAAGTGAGCGCTTTTGGTGCCCTTCTCTACTTCAATATTAAAACTTCTCTCGTACGCGTTCAAAACAATAGTTAAAGACTCTAAATGCTCTTTATTGATGCCAAATTGCATGTAAGAAACAAATCACAATATAAAAGTTTATTTCTTTTTGCTTCGTAACGTCTGCCCTGTGCCTGCAAAAATATGGGATTGCTTTTCATCCCTTTCACTGTTGGCAGATGGTGGAGGAACAAGTGGATATCCAAAATAAATTTGACCAAAAGGTAAAACCAATGGACCATCCTCATCTTCATTTTCTATTTCTTCGCTTTCCAATGTATTGGTATTTCGTTTATTTTTGCCTCGAAGGCTTTGTCCTCCTCCCTGAAATGCTGAAAATTCATTTTTAACAGCCTTTGGAAGATCGATGGGCATTTTGCTTGTCTAATCCGACAATAAGATAAATACAAAAAGTTACCAATAATAGCATACATACCATTACTTGTGATTTTTGCTGTTTTGATGGTTCAACATAACCTACAGGAGGAGCAAAGTCTACTTCTAAATCAGTTTCTACAATTGATATACCAGAATGATCCTCATGAAATGGTTTAGCTTCCAATACTTTAATCTCATATACTTTATCATTGTAGTTGATCTGTATAACATCGTTTACAGTCAAAGTTGAAAAGTTACGTAAGGCTTTTTCTAACCTAAATTGATTCTGTTAACTCGATCCCGCTACATACATTATTATGCATTACACTGCACGATGATCGCTTATGTCTAAGAAATCTGCTGATTGTGGTTGGATCTTTATAAATGAACCCAAAGGTAGAGTAGTATTTTTGACTTCGATAATATTTCCAGGTTCAACACCTAAAGATTCCATCATCTATTTCATAGTTGAGTGGATATGGTTATCACAATACAAGTCATACCCATTGTGGTAAATAAACTCTTCCTTCTTCAGCAATAAATTCAAGTACGCCTGCGTGTGTATGCTTCCTTTGTGCACCATTAAATAACTTGAATAACATTGGATACGAAATGTTGAGTTGTGCTATTCAACTATTAGAACTATTAGTTTATATAATAAAAAACCCTTACATAATTTCTCTAAAGCTGATTGAGGAAGTATAACTTTTTCATGTATAATTTAGTCAACATGTCTCATATACAGTTACAAACTTACTCTTTCCTCCATAATTCACATTTTCTCTGTCGTTTCCATGCTGCATCATTGCAATGGGGTAACATCGATAATTCTCTGAAAATCCTCTATTAGGATTCATCAATCCTCCAAAATTAGAACGAAATCCTCCAAAGAAAGAATTTGAAAAACCATCGTCGTCATTAAACTATACATGTTTAATTACACTTGTTTAATCTATACACAGCCAAGTTACCATTGTGTGTGCAGTCTATAATAATCTAACAAAGTAAAAAGAAAAGAGAAAATTAAATTGTTGATCATGACGTTTTTTATGAACCCAAAATAAATATATGAAAAATACAACCAATAAAAAGCTTTGTTTATGCCTTATTATTGTCTTTATTTAAAAAACATAACTTTTCCTTTTGGGTAGTTTGCTTCCTATACTCGATCTACGCTTAATCATCACATTCGTGTTTAATAGTTTTGGTATTTTACTAGTTGTACTTGAACTTTCGATTGCTTGTGGAGGTGGTGCTTTAACCGATGAGAGTCGTTTAACAGACAGTGGTATATAACTTTGACTGGGTGTTAGCTTTCTATCTTGCGGAATGAGTGACATAGAATATCTCTTTTGAGTTTTTTCTAATAACAGCGATTTACTGTGAGTCATCATACTCGTTTTCCTTTTTATGTCTGCATATTCTTCTAGCCATTCTGCAGGATTTTTTTGTTGTTCAGTTAGTAATGTTGGCGCAACTTGCTTAGAGTCATCTTCAGAGTTGACTACTTTTTGCCCTGGATCATCTTCTTCTCCTTCATCATCCTCTTCCTCATTCTCTTCCTCACCTTCATCCTCTTCCTCATCTTCTTCTTCATCCTCTTCCTCTTCCTCATCTTCTTCCACATCCTCTTCTTCATTTTCATCTTCCCTCTCATCTTCATTTTCGTCTTTTTTTCGTATTTCTTCATCCTCTTTTTCTTCATCCTCTTTCTCATCTTCTCCTTTATTTTCCTCTTCTTGCTCTTCACTTGCTGTTTGTTGATCAATAAAATGATCAGACTCTGGTGATACTATTTCATGATTTTCTAAATCAATGTCTACTTTATCAGGTACACTGCCACTTCGTTTTTTCTCTTTGGATGCAATCTCTGCATCCGCAAGGTATTTCTGATCTTGTCCAACATGTTGAGGCAAATCCTCTGAAGCAGCAGGAGAAGCGACTTGAAGGTCAGCCACGGTAGTTTCCTGCTGTGTTCCTGACAAGGAGTGATTCTTTTCTTCTTTACTATTTTTAGAAACTTTAAGTATCACTCTTCATACCATTCATCATGTCCTATTACATTTCTTTTGTTTGGATGAATTCTTTTATATTAGCTGACACAGGAGGTGTAACAGGTTCCACTATTGCTTCTTGTTCTGTTGATGAAATGACAGTATCATCTGGAGACTCTAACCAATTCTTATTTGTCTTTGGTAATTGGATATTTAAAGCCTTTTTATTCTTTTTCTTTTTAAAAAACAACATGAGAAAAGAAGGGAGGAAAAAAGAGACAACACACAAAAAAAAAAGTACTTTAGTAAACCCTTCTCCTTCCCCCTCTTTTTTTAAATAAGGAGTTCTTTTACAGACTCCTTATATAACGTTATAGATATAACCAAGAGATATTGATCGTTCATCGCCTACAGTAAGGCAAATACGTGAACCAGGTTGAATGTGCTCATCACCCATCATACCCAATGCCCTGAAACGTTGATTAACCAATCTGGAAGGCGTACCAAAGCTCTCTGCCAAAATGCGAGCACTGATAGGTTCAAGTAAAGTAAATGATTGACCTGAACAAGGCATGTCAGGATCATGTTCAACAGGCATCATAACCGGTGCTTTTTGTTCCTTGATCTGGATTGTGTTATTATGCAATTTTTTGAGGTATTTAGCAGTGGCTTGGCCATAAGTAAGGCCGTTAAAATAAGGAATTGTATTTGCATAAGCATAGCCTGCATCCCAAATCATGACACCTCCAAAGTGAGGATTACTTTTAATATCGTCCAGGATCAGCGTCAGCTTTTCATAATTCACATAACCAGTATCCATATGATTGTCTCTACCCAACACACCCAGGAATACCTTGGTTTTTCCTTTTGTAGATTCCTTGCTCCATTCGCTCCACTCGTCAAAATTAAAGTCTGATGACGCTCGTGGTTTATGTTCTGAAGCTGAGCAGTAGTTGTTGTAGAATTGAACAAAGACTATGTCAGGATATGCTTCAGTATATTTAGGTTCAGGATGAAGGATGTTATAGACTGCGTTTTTGTTATAATACTCTAAATCACAACACTGTGGAGCAGCAGTGATGAGGTATTGACGTGGTGGGTATTGTGTTTTGAACAGCTGACGAAGTGTATGAATATGTCTATCATAGCCTGCCCCATCCACCTCTGATGATAA
This sequence comes from Rhizopus delemar RA 99-880, assembly GCF_000149305.1. NCBI lineage: Eukaryota > Fungi > Mucoromycota > Mucoromycetes > Mucorales > Rhizopodaceae > Rhizopus > Rhizopus delemar. Next base: position 841,013 of record NW_027137828.1, read on the forward strand.
TGTAAGATAGACGTCACGTATACTGTAATGAAAGATTACCTTCAGGGTCATAATCAATACCGTCCAATACGACATTACCAAACGGTCTTGGCACCGTACGATCATCACCACCCAAGAACTTGTTCCACAGCCACCATGCAAAGAGATCTGGATCCCACGATTGTGAATGATAGGGACCAGCAGCGCCTCCTACTGACATTAATACTTTGACTCCCTTTTTCTGGCAATGTTGAATATCTTTGGCAGCATCAATACAGTTTTCAACATCATTACAATTATCTGCTAGATTAATAATGGGTGATTTCTTGGGTCCGCCAACAAAATCAACAAGAAATGAAAGGATCACGATACTGACACCTTCTTGATCACAATAAAAAGACAATCGTTTTTCTCCAAAGTCTCCTTGACCCCAATAGAGGACCACATTATCTTTTTTTTCTAACAACTATTTCTGTTATTAGGATCGACTCCTGTATTTAGTTACTCCTTATTACATACATTTTTTCTATTGACTAAATGACTTGATTGTGCCAATGTAAGATTTATAATAAATAGTAATAATGCAATATACATGATGAATAAAGAAATCAGTCGTTAGATGATCAAAGCTCAGACAACATACAAATATATGTAATTTTAAATGGAATGCTCTCTTAGTAAGGAATGGGATGATTTGATGCTATCTACTTTTTATCCTTCTTTTTCATAAAAAATGTTTATGACAATATAAATGACAAGCAGTTCAGAATTTAATATTCATATAAAAAAGTTTAAAATATAGTTCCATCGCTCTATTATACACTTGTTAGTATCTCGTAGTATTTCTAATGCGCCAACATACCTTGATCACAATAGGTGGTCCACCATTCCCTGGTCTTTTTTTAGCAGCAATTTCACGTCCAGCAGTCCAAGTACCACCTTCCAACACTTGAGCCAAAACAAGCTTTTGGCCCAACTTTTCTTCTACTTGCTGCTTGATGATATCCAAATAGACCACGGTCAATGCACGCCATTCGACAATAGCTGGATCAGATCCTTCAAACACTGGTAGCTCGCCTTCTTGGACTGTACCTCGTCGGACTTCTTCTGGCTTTAAAGTCAATAATCCATAATCGACCAAGAGACCTCCGTTACGATACTCTGGTAAGCCCGTCATCAGTTCAACACCTTCCACTTTGATATCCAACGAAGTCTCGATAGATTCAATCAAGGAATAGGTCAACCACTGAGATAGCTTGTGGAAAGGTACCAGGTTTTCATGGTTTCCCAAATCAGTCAAGGAAGCACAGGGCCATACATCACCTAGTTGAACACCCTCTATTTGAACACGGGCTGGCCACATTGCTCCTAAGCTCATGACTACTTGCCATAATGTTTCAATCCGAATCACCTTTTGGGAATTATTCAACAAGTAGTCTGTTCTTGTGTGTTAGCAATGCGTTCTATATCAATAAGTCAATTACCTATCATGTTGCCAGGTCTTCTTGGTTCATTATCAACAGAAGGAAAATAGGTAGGTTGACTGTCAAGGACTTCAGACAGTCGCTTCAACAAGTTTGAACGGCCTTCCAAGCCAATCATTTGGTTCGTCTCCGTGACTTGGAAACCTTCTGTCATACGCTCAATCGTAATTTGACCCAATCCACCCACTATTTAAAAAGAAAATATAGACTCTATTTTTTAATATACAATTTCCCTTCTTACCGTCAACACGATCAAGCACATTGGGTGAACTTGAGAAATAACCTTTCAAAAACATATCAAAAGAAGCCAAAGCCAAACCCTCTGATCTTCCCACTTTATCACCCCTTTCTGTTGCATACTTCCATACTTGTCCTGCACCTGCATCCACCAAGACAGAAACAACCACTAAATCAATCAGACGACGTGCTTGTTCTATTCTGTCAATACCATCCAGCTTCCATCTGGCACGTAATGCTTCAAATTGCTGATGATCAAAGTGTCGAAGTCGAGAGTGAGGTGGAATCTTGGAAAGATCTGGGAAACGACGTGTGGTGGTGTAAACGACGTGGTCAACGATGGCGGAAAGTGCGGATTCGTTAATATCAAACGATTTGAGGCCACCTTCTTTGGATTTTTCATACACTTGCATACATCTTTCTCGAACTGCGACTAGACTGCGTAAATAATCTTGAACTAACATTTGTAAAATAAAATAAAGAAAAAAAAAAAAATAAGGGAGAAAAGTGCACTTTCTATTTATGTTGCATAAATGCCTTTGATGTCACACATATACGTATTCGGAAATTGTATATTATTTCTCTATCTTATCAAAAAAACATTGATTTCTCTCTTTCTCTTTATACTAATTATAATTTATACTCATCAACATATGTTTTCATCTTTATATTATCGTAATCTGGTTCACTTGAGAGAATGTTATGTACTGAAATAATAAAAAGAAGAGAAAGTATTTTATACTCAGATATTTAAACAAGTGTGAGAAATATAGCAAAATGTACACATTTCGTCAGATTTTTAGCTACATTGAAATATGGTGCATACATATCAAAATAGAGTCTATAAATAAATAAAAAAAGAAGTTTTTCAACTAAAAATTTAATTATGTTTGCACCAGTATGCTCTATCCAGATGCAAATATTTGATTCAAAAAGCTATTATTGGCATTCAATTGTTCCTAGTTGAACCTATAGCAATTTTCCTTTCCCCTTTATTTGCTTTATTATTTTTCAGTAAGCATTCTGAGGTAGAGGTTTATATCACAGGTGGCAATGTTCAAGTCTCGCTATATCTTCTCTCTCTCTCTGGCAAAAGAAAAAAAAAAGTATACAAAAGTTTCATTTGTTCCTGCAGTTTCCTTTGCAAGCTAATATTCCCAATTGTTTCATACTTACTTGAAGAAAAATAAAGTTATAAACGGATAGTAAGGCTTTGGTATGTTTACACACTGAAAGTAGTGGGTTCTAGGTGATTAAACGTCTTGTCAGACTTCAACTTTAATGTGATACATATAAAACCAATCATATAGCATAACTCATGTCAATCTTGTGTTTCTTATATTTACAAAGTGAAGGAAAATATATACTCATGTAGCCATATTATTATGAAGTGAGTATTGTTGGGCTACACAGTTCCAATTAGTTTATGATGCTTTGTGAAGAGCATATGACATAGTAATTTGAACTTGAAAGCGTTATGAAAGAAATTGATTGAAATGAATTCACAAATCTTTGAAGAAACACTCTATATAATATAGTATTAAAATGGTCAATAATGTATAATACAAGAGACTACTCTCTAAAATAGATCACAGCCTTTCTGTTTTTGTTCAGGTTAGGCTTAAGCTTGTTGGTACTCTGTCAATGATTACGAGATGAAGGTGCTGACTTGCTATTTCTAATGGATTTTTGTATGTGATAGGTCATGTGCCAGTACTATCTGAATTAACAGCTAGACACTCTTTCATGAAGAAAAGGGTCGGGGCTAAACAAATTATGCTATATGGATCAGTAAAGCTAGATGCACTAGCTTGTATTTTTTTTTTATTTCTATTAAATTGACTTGAATGCAAGAAATCCCTTTTTTAACCAAAAAAGTAATATTTTTTCAAAATATATTGCACTCCTTACTCGACTTTCACAACTTCACTTGTTAATATTTTTTTCCTTCGGCAAATTTGAGTTGTGCGTAAAAGGATGTTAATAAAACTATAGTAATCCCAAATACACAGCACATGTATTATTTCTTGCCCCTTTAATTAAATGAAAGTCTTTAATGAGCTACTTCCAGTCCTCATCACTTTTCTTTAACTATTTAACTAAACATACTAACTTAAAATTTATAAAAAAGTAACAGATGCTATGTTCTTTGTTTATTTTTTTTTAAGAAAATCACAGCCTAGAAACTCCACATCACAAGGTAAACATATCCTTTTTTTTTTTTTTTTTTTTTTTTTTTTTTTTTTTTTTTTTTTTTTTTTTGCTAATACTGTCATTTATGGGCATGTTTGAGCAGAAATATCATAACTTTCACAGCAATCTGTAAAAGCCTTCCATGAGTCTCCATAATATGGACCAACATCACAATGATAACGCATATCGCCCCAGCAGTAGTGAGTGTCAGTTGTTCCAGTAGCTGCTTGACAGCACTTTTCTGTAATTTCGTATTTTAAACCACATCTTCTCCATTCAGCCAATGTATAGGTAATAAAGAGGCAAAGCACCAAAAATAATGATTTGATATTGAATATGTTCATTTTGAAGGATATGTTTGTTTTAATCAAAATCAAAAAAATCCAAGGTATTTAAATAAAACATCTTTATGAGCTCATTTCTCACGTAATGTTACGTCCTTGATGCATAAAATTTACTCTTTGTCTTACAAACATCAACCTCATGTATTAGAGTGAGAATATAGAAATGTTTAGTTTTCCTATTCTATTTGTAAATAAAATGAGCAAAACTTTCATAGCTCTCGGAAGCTTTTGACCTTGTACATGTGAAAAAAAGGCAAATATAACTAAAATAGCAAGTAAACTATTCATAATGAAAACAAAAAATAAATCATGTTTCTTTGGATGCTGTGCTGGTAAGATACTTTATTTGTTAATCTGTTTCATCTTCAATCACTTTTGTTAGGCAGCTGTATTCCTCACAGACAAAAACACCTATGAGCCAATATACCGCCTTTTTTTTTGTGAGGGACATTCTAGTGGAACATTTTAAATAAAACAGATGTATACATTTTTGACTTTAACTTACATATCAGATGGTAAAACAATAAATAAAATGAAGCGTGTCATCTTGTATTAGGCGCGAAAAACAGGATACTCGCAATGATCATCAATACTCTTTTTTGAGTTTACTTTTCAACTTGTATTTTTTGAATATCTTTATTAAATGTAATTCTTGGCTTTGTCATATGGGTCAGGAAAGCATACAGACTAAATAACAAGTGAGCAAGGGATCGTTTCATACTAACCAAAAAAATAAAATCACTGTTAAAAGCAATTGAGCCCTGTTTGTCACTGTGATCGAGACTATTCCATTTTAAAGTATATGCCGAATTAAGAGTGAACTGTTTTAAAATTTACAACCTATTCATATCCTTGTATGCTCACTTCTCTCTAGTTTTATCTTTTGCAATAACTTCTCATACATTTTCAGATAGTTGAGTCATTCTTAGTAACTCGTTGTAAGAAAAACAAGTCAATTTGACGATAGATTAAAGGTAAAATTGCCGTCGGAAAAACGCCAAGCCACTAGCTAAAAGCATAATATTTGAGTCACCCACAAGGAAAAGAGACAAAGATTGTATGAAACAATACATAAGTTTAGTTTCTTTCGAGTGTGCCACAAGACAATAGTACTGTCAAGATATTCACTAATTCCAATGAGAAAATTGGTAGCTCATAATTGGTTCATAATATCTTTTCTAATTCTTCATTTAATACTTCTCAGCCAAATTACACCACTGTTCTTTATATTAGATTTTTTTGCATAAGATTGCTGGGATATCTAAAACCTTTCTGTATCATTTTTATGAACTGTACAGGAATTGGAAACTTTTAAAATTAATGAGAATCACTCGTCAATTAAAAGGCCAATGTTCTCGATAGTCTGCTTGAACCAATATTATCAGAAATCTATATTTTACTGCTTTGCTCAGTTCTGTATTTCTTTATAAATTCCTTTCACATTAGCTGCGCTATCCGTGATAAAAGGTTGATTTGGGTGCTGTGCTATGGTATACAAGGTTTAAGTTATAGCGAATGAAAATAAATAACTCAGAATTTACTATAAACAATGGCGCTTATATTGTCAAATTAGGATATGCTGCTAGATGCAGTAAGGACCAAACTTAACTTAATCTATCATCTACCAATGACTTTACTCATATAAGTGTCACTAAATTTATTTCGTTTTGTTTTAACAAATACACTAAAGGGAGAATATATACTACTTAGCCTCTTATGCTTCATTCTTTTGTATTATTTTGCATTCCTCATGGTCATGCAAATGTCCTGAAATGAAAGCAAATAAATATCATTTCATAGTAATAGCAGTAGTGTCTAAAAATAAATACTTTGGTCATTTAAACCCCTATTTTATTTATTAGAAACATATGTCAATTGGGGTTCACTGCTATTGTAAACATGATTAATATGAATTTAGAGTTGCCTGTAAAAAACTTGCATCATCATACCAATATCAGACTTATCGATCTCTTTTATAATAGCACGAAGTGAAGACATGATGTTGATAAAATAAGCATCCTTTTTCATTCAAGGTATGCTTTGGTAATGGTTATTTAGAATCGGCACAATGTAGTTTTACAGAATATGAGCATGTTATTATAAAATAAAACATCTATTTATAATGCTTCGATTACTTTAATTGTTCTCCTTTACAGAATCAGAGCCATCATTTCTCTGTTCGATTATGGCTTTGTATGTATCGTAAGGTACTATTTCCATTCATGATGTTTCTCGTTTTGCTTACAACTTTCATGTTTTTGTAAAACTTTGTCTTCAACTCGTAAATTAATGTTCATATCGGCCAATAGCTGGAGATATCTTTCATTATCTGAGGTGCCTAGTTACTTGGATGTGAGGTAAGGCCAACATTCTTTGTGGATTTGTTCTGGCAGCTGGATGGTTTTATATTTCTACACATGGCGGCTTACATTCACCAAGTGTTCTTTATTCTTTTTGTACAAGCAAAATCCTTTTGTATAGCCAATAAAGCAGTAACCATTCTTTTTAGTCAAGTCTTGACATCCAAATTTAACTATCCTATGATAGCCACTTACTGTATGAAAGCTTGTTTGCTTTGGCCAAAACGGAATGCCAAAAGCAATCTTCCAGGAGCTCTCTAAAATCATTTTGAGTACTCTGGATGATAAAACGAGTCAATTTTGACTGATATTTCGTAAGATTTGTTGAATGAAATAAAATGTCTATGTACTGATTTCTCTTTAAGATGCAAGCGCCTATACTGCTGCTTTGATCTTATGTTTATTGCGTGTATCAAAAATGAAGAAGACATAATTTTCATTAGACTCATTTTGTTTTTGTATGCGGTTGAAAAATAGCTTGTGTTATCCATTCAGCTCATTAAAGCTATGTTTGCTGAATGAAGAGGATATATAGGAGCAACAAGAAAATTTTGATGGCATCGATACCATGAAAGCATACTGAAACAAAAGAGGTATCCACGAAGTGAGCATGAAGTAATGAATGATCAATCTAAATATATAATGCAGAAAGTGAGTGATTGAAAGTAAAAGCCGTGTAGTCAATGCATAAATAAACGCCTTTGTTATGATTGAGTTACAAACATCGGTTATGAGAGAAAGAAAAGTGGAATAGGTCTTAGTTCTACGTGAACTGATCGTAAGCGAACATTTGTAATGTATGCCCTATATAGCATTTTGTTATGTGTATGATAAATAGTATATACAGTTTATAGCGTACTACCTCAGTTTCCAAACCACACTCACAAGTTCTAATACGTAGTTTGTATTGAACGGACCATTCTCTTCCATCCTTAGATAATAAACCAATTTAAGAGACCTATTGATTGTTTGTCTTATTTATTGGCTTTATTCATTGAAAGATATAATACGTCTATTTCACAATGGTCAAAAAAAAAAAGACAATGTCAAGAAAACTTCCATGTTTCAGTTGTTTATTTTTGTATTTCCTTGGCAGCCGGGTGGTATTAGCCACTTCCTCCTTTCTTGACAGGAGCATTTTAAGACATGATTCCTCTTTCTAGACATAAGAAATACGTTTTACATACACTGTCGGTGTATAAGTTGCATGGATATGAAATGGCTTGGTTATATGCAAATGTCAGCAACATAACATTATTACACGAACTAAAAATATTCTCGTACACAAATGCTTAAATACATCTGTTTATCAGAAAAGCATAAACATTTCTTTTCTTTATTGCAGTATCATCGTATATCCATGATGAACGAGCTATCTGCTATTTACAGCAATGTGAACCGGGAATCCTTAACATATAATGGAAAAGACTATGACCATTTGCGTGATGTACTGAAGGTACAAGTAGAAGATATAAAAGAACAAATGAATTTGAGAGATACAGCAATTCCTACAGGTCAAGGCACGTTTACATTTGAGGATTCAGTAATTATACATCTTCAAAGACAAGAACAAGAAGAGGAAAGCCAGTTGGTGAACTCTGGTGTATCCCAGTTGTCTGAGTCATTGTCAGATTGGGGCATTTCATTTGAGCCAGTAAAATTACCACTGATGATTACAGATGTGTCCATAAGTTTGGAAAAACTGATACCTCGTTTGATTAAACTAGGTATCGATGTTACAAAGATGGCTGTCGAAGCATGGGGAGGCACTCGTACAAAGAACGTGCCAGATGTCACTGTTCTCGGTGCATTTCTTCCAGTAATGAAACCTATCATTGGCTTTGGAGAACCCATATCATATGAAAAGTACGAAACTTACTCGGAAGGGGAGCTGCTGTTAACCAGTCCAAGTACGACGTTTGAATTTTGGACAACATTGATGCCAATATTTCACGCAGTGCTGTTTTGTGGGTCTCTCGCTGGTGGTGACCTTAGTACTGGGCAGGAGATCAGACAGGGCTTTGTACATGGGATCCTTCCCCCTCGTCTAATTGGCGTAGGTGTAAAGCAAGTGTATTACTACTTTTTGAAAATTGCTGAAGAAATCTGGAAAAGAGGAACCTGTGTGGAAGATTGGAAAGATCAAGGTTGGGAACAATGGTCAAAACAGTTCAATCCAAGGTCTAGATGCAAAGCGTCTGTAATTCGTGATCTTGTTAGAATTGCTAAAATCGGTGGCAATGTGGCTATGCAAGTATCAGACATTGAAACTGCAGCTGTTGCATTTGGTTTGGCGCAGGTCAAGCTTTGCAGGATTGAAGCATTAGATTTTGGTCATGGCCCAAGAGTCTATGGATTAGAAGAAGCTGGCTTCAAAACATTGAAGCTGGAAGCATCAAGAATGGAAAAACAATGTATTACATATCGATACATCAATCGGAAGTCTATTTTTAATTTGTGTGGAGTATCGGCTGAGTTTGAGGAAGATTTAATGCGTTGGTTAGAGGATGAAATTGCGAAAACTATTTTTCTTGGAATCGAAAACGGTGATCCTCCTGGTACAGTAATAGTTACACCAAACTTTTGTGCTTTGGCTATGACAGGTGCAATCAAAGCATTGGGACCGTTGATAAAAAATATCGCTATGGATGTCGCTGAGAAATGTGAAGGTTGCAGTGGAAGATGCATTAGTATGGTACACGGTATGACTAACAGGTCACATGTTAAGTGCCGCACTGTACTCTTTCTCAATGCGCTTATCTCTAACTATGCTGCTGGTGTTCTTTTGAAAGGTGGTATGGCAATCGACCAATGTACACTTAGTAGCGACTTAGGACGTACTTTGAAAAGCTTAAACAGACTATGTTTGGGATTCGATGGGCTTGGATCCTTTTTGGCCAGTTGGTATATATTACGTAGCGGTGAAGATGCTCCTCGCGAATCTGAAGGTCCAGTATTAGGAATTGAAATGGACGGTAAAGTACATGGTCTACGATATGCTGTTAAGCCTGGCACAACTGGATCCGTTTTGGTTAGTTTCAATGGGCATATACATAATGGATCACATGTGTCGGCATGTCTTGTATTTAAACCGCCAAATCAATTCCATTATGAGTTAAACACAGCCAGGGCCGAATTAATTACGGAACAACCTCCAGATGTAATCCCGCAGCAAGTTTTATTCATCCGATCAGAACTCAACTATATTGCTGTTGATGCTTTTTTGGTGTATCCTAATGGAGACCAATTACAAGTAGGACTAGGAACACGTTATGTCGGACTCAACAAGCATAGATGTATCAAAACAACTGAAAATCTAGTAGTGTCATTAAATGTATCTCAGTGCGTTGATGGACGTAGTACTGTCAAGCTCTTGGATGATTTTAAACATGCATTACATACTTATGGCAATGAACCATTACAAACATGGATTAGTGGAGCTTTTCCGAATGGAACAGTATACTTTCAAGGTTGCAGACCCCTGAATAATGCTCTGGCATTGGTTGAACCAAAGTGCATATTAATTGAAGGTAGCCATCAAAGTCCCAGGGCTATTACCAATTGATGTACGTAAGCCATGATATACACCATCATGAAATGGCTTGATTATCATAAAATGAATTTGACAAGTAACGAATAAAATGACACTTTTTCATTTACAAATATCCCAAATGTAAAAACAATAAAAATAATTAAAATGGGTTTTGATTACTCCAAAAAAAAAAGTTTTCAAATAACATTTATTAAGCTTAAAAATGTGCATCTTGTATTAAAAAAAGAAGACATAAAATATTGTTGAGCTCATAATACTCTTATAAAATACAAAAGGCACAAAGTGCATGTGTATGTTTCTATCAAGTAAAACAGTTAATCTTTTCCAACTTTTTCATTTGATTTTAAATATAAAAAAAAAATAACAGCAAATTCCGAAGAACTACTGAGCTTTTATGAGTTAAACATTCTTATAAAAGCAATGGAAATCACCAGCGGAAAGGGTAGGCTAGAATATGATTCCCTATCTACCACAAAACTTGTTTAGACAATGGGAAATAAGTTAATCAGTGGCAGAGTAGTCTAGAATTTTACTTCCATCTACAATAGGCCGTACATCAGATACATGATCTTGAAAAGAAAAAAGTATGCTTCAATTAATCCTCATTTTATAGGTTTTTTAGCTGGACTGTCAGATGTATATAAATCAATCATACTATTGCATAACTAGAGGGAATTATTACCTCATTCTTGATTTTCCAAGAATTCAAAAAACTTGTTTATCTATTTTGAAACGGTAAATAAATGAAAAAAACCTCATTAAGCTAACGAATAAATAAATATAACGACGTATTTTGTTTTTATAGATAATAGCATGAAACTCAAGTCCAAAGAAAAAAAAAAAGAAGAGAATCTTTAATCATTTTTTATGAAAATTGCAATATAGTAGAGAAAACAATGGTATCGTTTGTACAACCATTTTCTGCATAAATACTTGTAATTTAAAGACCTATCATTTCCTATCATTTTTATTAATAAAGTGTAATAACATATGAATAAAGGATTCATTTTTGAATCAAGTCTACTTTCAATATAGAAATATTTCTTTTAATTTTATAAAGTAAGATATAGTTTGTATTTAATAGTCCTACTCTTCTATCTTTATTCAATAAAGAGATTCAATAGACTCCTCGATTATTGACTTCTTTTTTATCTTTTTTTTCTTTCTTTGATATAATTGTACCCTTGAGCGTGATTTCGAATTATGAAGCTGTGTTTTGTATCTCTAAACTTTCTTGTGAAGTTTACTAATGACCTATAATGGTTGGATATTGGTCTTTTTGTATTATTAAAGGAAGATAGATCCGATTAAAACCAACAGTTAATATGTATTTAAATGATTGTGAAGGACTGAACCTTGCTTGTTCATGTGCTATTCGTAAACTATTAAACAATACTGAGCATGGAAGCATGCATTTAAAAGAATCAACAAGGTTCCCTCCTTCTATTAAAGGTACTATAGACTCGGTTATGATTGTCTTAGTAACAAAGGAACAAACGCTAATCATACAGCAGACTTCTTTAAAGAATAAGTCTGATCAACAAATTTGATTTTTCAATCAACATTCCAAATAATGATAGTAATAACAAAAGAGTTAAAGGTGGTTACTTTTATATTTGTCTATGATGTAGAAACACTGTTGAAAGGTTGTAAAATGCCTAATGAATTTAACTTCAGCAGTAGTCAGATTATTATTTTCACCGTACAATTGATCTTTCAGATGTTGACCTCGTTTGAATATTCCTTTCATTTAATCCTATTGGGCATCAAAATAATATCCCGTTAGTCAAATTAAAAGGAACTGAAATAGGAAGGAGCTTGCTTGAATCAATAGATGCAAGTGTCATTTCCGCTATTGTTACTACCATCGCTGATGTCGTGATGCTCAAGACCATGTCCTTAATTTATTTGTAGGTATACAAGGTGTTATTCAAAGATCAAGTGTATACGAAAGCATCATAAAGGGTACAAAAGCAGTTTACATTTCATGTTAAAATATTAAATATTATTTATTAATAATAAATTATTCTGCTTTTATATTATAATAAGCAGCTTGTCTTTCATACGTTATTCTTTGAAACTTTGATAAATCTTGTATAAATTTGATTCCTACTGGATGACGTTCTAATCTATGAAATAGTTCAATGGATTGTTTTCTAATGAAAGGGTTCGAGTGAAATAAACCCACTCCCAAGGGTGATAATCCACCTTGATGTTGAGGTAAAAAGGATAGGAACTATAGTAGATGATGAGTTGAGAGATAATGCATACTGATGAATGTTACCTCGATGACCTGTCTGTGTGTAATGATGTTCTTTAAAAAGGCTTCATAAATAGCGACCACTTCATCATCTGGTATCTGCTTTAATTTTTTTAATTTACTGATTTGTCGATACACATCCAAATCTTGTATACACGAGTTTTCCATTCTATTCGCCAGGTCCTATAAATAAATGAGAAAATAAGAAAAATGCTAGTCTGATGAGACATGTACCTTTTGATAATATTTGTAAGATATGGTTTGTCTCCAGCCTTCGATACGATCTGCATTAGCTGCTAATTCTCTCTTCTTTGCACCTTCATCCACAAACACAGGCCCGTAGCCTAACCTGCTCTCATTTGAGACATATCCAATCTTGGTCTGATGGTACACTTGTTCCTCATAAATTGCTGCCAATCTAACAAATCGAAACACGTAATCTTGAAATTTAGCACGAATCGAGGTCTCCCCGTAATGTGCTCCGATGGCTGCCAGGACATCTTGCATAAACTCAGCATCTGTATCTCTCTTTTCCTCTTGGTTCATTTCCTGCTGCTGCTGTGTCTGCTGCTGTTTGAATTGGTTTGCATTCATGCTGGCACTTCTTCCGATCGAAAGTGTACTGAACGAGACATCATCCACAAGAGAGGCTGCAACGGACCCCTTTCGACTTGGTACGCGGTGCATGGTAGGTTCGACGTCTTTGCTGACCGTGATCTTGCCTGTGCTGATATTACACAGGACATCCCACCAGCTGGTATGTTCCTCATACGTCGGATTCGTCACGCCCGCAATAAATCCAGGACTATATAGATCATACAGATGAGAAACAAGAACGGACAGTCATCACAAAACAAACCATTTCAGCAAGTCATCCACACTTGTCAAATTCGTATAAGGAAACGCGCGTTCTGTAAATCCTCTGAGGACCGTGCCACATCCACTACCCAAGGCACAGGCAGCCAACACATAATTCGCTACTTCACCTGATGGATGCCCATGACCCAAAAAGATGATTCTTTTCTGTGTGAGGAGCGCGTTCAAGAGGAGCATGATGGGGTGTGTATAAGGTCCAGTGCTGTCAAGGTGAGGATGATGGGGGTTGGGTGAGCCTGGATGGTTCACGTTGGGTGTAAACGTATTGATCAACTTGATCACCGAGAACTATACTGCAGATATCAGCACAAGCTACATGGAATCATCGAAAACTTACATCGCCTACTTCTTCCGGGTTCACAGTAAGAGGTATCTTGATAGGTAGTGGGATACCTTCATATTTGATTTTTGTTTCAAAGAAATGCCTATCTTTACTTAACGAAGGTATCTGTTCTCTAAGATTTCCCGACGTAAGATCAATGTACGTTCCTCTTCTCTGCCGATTAAATTCGATTTCTTCATCTTCCCCTATCTCTTCTGTATCACTAGCCTCCTCCTCCTCATCCACAAACATTTCTTCAAACATTGTCTTGTTATCCGATGCACGTAATATCTGTCTCTCATGCCATGTAAACTTGGGCATTCTAGATAGATCCATTGAGTTGACTGCTTCATAAAGTGATTCTAATATTTCGATGGTTGGATTCTCAAAGTATTTTTCCATTGCTAATAGTAAGACAGGCTAATGACAGATTGAGTAGTGAGCAATCACGTACGGTATTCTTTACCTTATAAATGTGAAGGTATTGGTGTCTAGTACAAATAGCCATCGCCTTGACTCGTGCTCCTCTATTGAGACATGTGAGTGATGTGAAACAGATGACAGCGAACAAACCTTCTTGCGGTCGCGTCGTGCTTTGTTCTCACAAGGTTCAATACATAAAGCAACGGACTCTTTTGTTCTACTTCTTGTTCTGGATCAGGTGTCAGTTGATTCAAACAAAAGATGGTCCAGTCTTCTGCACGTAAATGAGCTCCATCTGGTAACATGAGCTCAGACAAGACGCTATCAAGTTATTATTATGCTGTCAATATTATTCTTTTTTTTTTGCATGTGTTCATTTACTGTTCATCTGTTCCTGTTCCTGCTGGATATTGATATTTTAATGAAGCGCCCTTGTCAATATCAAATTCAGCTAATAGAATATATTCAACATGTTTGTTCATGTCAAAAAGTAGTGAAGGAATAAAAAAAAAAAAGTTTATTAATTTCCTTTTTTGTGAAGCCTCATTATGCTCTTCACAAATTGAATTGTACTACACACACAAAAAAAGAAAGGATTCCTTTTGTTCATCGTACAAAGAGGCTATCAATAACATTGACTGGAAAAAAAAAAAGGGGGGGGGGTGTTTAAGGAAACCCCATTGTTTTTCTTTCTTCTCTTTTGATCATTTGTCTTGATAAAAAGTTCTAGTTTTGTAATATAAAAAACATGCTCAGGTCTACGTGTAAAACGCGTTTTTTTTTGGGGGATAACAAAGAAAAAAAAAGATAATAAAATGAAACGATGGGTGAATTGGTTTGCTTCTTTTTTTAAAAGAATGAAAACAAGAAAAAAGTAGAAAAAGAAACTTGAACCCAGACAGGGTTTCTGTGCATTCAAAAGCGCCCATTTTTGTATATTTCAGGTAGTCATATTGAAATGAAGCCAAAGAGCGATAGTAGATGAGACGGTGACTTGGGTTATCTTATTTAATGAGTTTGTTGGGATAGTGAGATCATTATGAATAATAATAAAAGCAACTCTTTTGTTCTCTTGATGACAGTGATAATTTCACTACATATAACTATCACGATCACTTAGAGGAGAACTATTCTTTTTTTCAAGAAAGATACAACTCTTAAATATCTGTTTCCATTTGCTTATAAATACAGCTTGTATGAGGAGGGGGGAACATATTTTATGCGTTCTGCAACAACAATGAATCAAGTCACATGTTTTAAAGTCAGTAGATTCTTTTCGTTTCGTTTCTTTTTTTGCTTTCTGTCCTTTTTTTTTTCTTCAAAATACAAAATAAAAATGAGTGTTATTCTTTCTAGTTCCGATAATGAAGAGTTCAAGGTTGACAAAGAAGTCGCACAACGTTCAGTTTTAATTAAAAATATGTTGGAAGGTAAAGAAGAGAGAATAAGATTAAGTTTGCAATTAACACTGTGAATAGATGTTGGTGATTCAGAAGCACCTATTCCTCTTCCTAACGTCACTGCAAAAATTTTGGGAAAGGTAAGAATAATAAGAAATAAAGAAGGGATGATTTGATGTGTAAGTTGTAGGTTATCGAATGGTGTACTCACCACCGTGATGATCCTATTACACCAGACGATCAAGAAAGACGTAATACAGATATTGATGAATGGGATCAAAAGTTTATGGAAGTTGACCAAGAAACTTTATTTGATATTATTTTGGTAATAAAAATAATGTGTGTTGTGATGAATATAAACTCATGCTTTTTAAATAATAGGCTGCTAATTATCTCGATATTAAACCTTTATTAGACGTTGGTTGTAAGACAGTTGCTAACATGATCAAGGGTAAAACTGCAGAGGAAATTAGAAGAACGTTTAATATTACCAATGATTTCACACCTGAAGAAGAAGCACAAATTAAAAAGGAAAATGTAAGTAGAAATCATTATTTAAAATGTAATTCTAATTCAATTATTCATCTGTCTCTAGGAATGGGCAGAAGATCGATAAATTTCATAATAAAAATCGTTTTCTTTTCAATCGGGTCATCTTGAATTATAAACAAGTTCAATTAATAGAAACGAATAGAAAAGTTCAAATAAGCAACAATATCCCTTTTCAAAATAAACCAAGTGTGTTAAGGTACATTGGCTAAAGAAGAAGAATGCAAGGATATCAATAGCATATAATACGTGTTTCTTTAATGATACTTTCAACTATTTGAACTACGATTAAGAGAGATTCATGACTGATAGCAATCTCTTTAATCATCACAGACAGTTTGACCACTTTTTAATATAAAATCCCGATTTTTTTTTTTTTTTTTTTTTTTTGAATGACAGGTTTTTCTTTTTTTTTTTTTTCTTTTTCTTTTTCTTCTATTTGTATTCAATGGTAAATGAATAAAATAAAATAAAACATCTTTTAAGCTTTACGACTAGTCACGTAAAGGTCTTTCGGTTGATGAGAAGCGTAAAAGGATACAAAAAATATTTCATGAGACTGTAAGCTTTTATTATTTAATTTTGCATGAATCATCACATTGCTTTCTTAGGGAGAATTTTATCAGCTAAAAGACATTGAGAAATTAGGCCCCAAGAGGGGTGTAGGTAAATAAGAAGGCTGTGATCATTATTTGCTTATGGTTTATCCGCAGTGACACAATCTGTCAAGGATGTATTGATGAGTTTAGTGGATGATGGATTGGTGACGATGGATAAGATTGGTACATCCAATTACTTTTGGTCTTATCCTTCAGCTGCTATTCAATCAGTAAGGACAAGATGATAAACAAAGTAATCTTTATTCATGATTTTCTAGAGTAAAAATAGATTGGATGAATTAAAAAAAAAGCTGATAAATGAAGAAGAAAGACAGAAAAGATTACAAAATGAAATCAGTGAAGCAAAAGAAACAAGACAAGATACAGAAGAAAGACAAAAAGTGTTGATGGAACTAAAAGAAGCAAAGGAGAGAAATGAAGAGCTTGAAAAGGAATTATCGAAATACAAGGAAAATGATCCAGTTTTACATGAAAAGAAAGGTAAATACTTTTCTCAACTCATCCCATCATTCATCTTCAAATAGAAAAAGCAGCAAAAATAGCAAAAGAAGCAGCCAATCGATGGACAGAGAACATTTGGGAAATTGAATCTTATTGTGTTAATAATTACAACATGGATCGTACTGTATTTAAACAATCTTTTGATATTCCAGAAGATTTGGATGTCTTGAATTAAATATAAAATAGCTTTGTTACATAATTAATCACTCAGTCTCATCTTTATAAACTTGTACAGTCTAGCTGGTGGATATTGTCGGTTACAAAAAAATCAAATATACAGTTATGCGCAAAATTGAGTATCCTTGTCATATATTGTGTAGGTCTATCAACGCGTAAAACTTGACAAAACAAACCAGCATGTACGTATCCAACTACTTTAAGTTGATCAAAGGAGACATCAGGATAGAGAGCATATAGATTATCCAACATATCTTTAAGAGTTTTCATTCAAGAGTTTTATTCTAGTGTCACCATTGTGTTTAGGGCCTGTCTCTGAAGCGCCATATTCTCTAGCATACTCGTTCGATAACACTGTATCCATTTCCATTTTTTTTTGAAAATCTCTTTACTGATACTACTGATTGTAGTCTTGTTGAATTGATTTAAATAGTCCCTCAACGACTTGGGCATTTCTGGAGTTTGTTTTTGATTGTAGAGATTGATCTCATTTAATTCATTTTCATTAAATATTTCATATTTAGCCCAATTCTTACCACTTGTATCAATGATAAAAGAATGAGCCTGATGCTCAACAGAACACTGCATGCCAAAACAGTACACTTCATCTTCAACGCATTTTCCTGTATTAAGGCGCCATTTTTTATTCTCGCAATTAGGGCCATAAGCTGCACGGGCGATTCAGATCTATCGGTCATGTCCAGGAGGACACTACCTGGAGAACGTCCTGCTCTCCACATTTTAGAGTGAATAACTTTATCTTGTTGACCGTTGTGAATGTCGTACTCGAAAGTAGCATTCATAAGTGATGTTCACTTCCTGGCCACGACATGGGACCAGAGCATATTTTTCAATTTGATAGGAGGCTCTGCGTGATTGCGTTGACCGACTGGTGAGATATTTTGTCCGAAAGAATCATGTAACCGACAATATCCACCAGCTGGACTGTACTTGCACAGTTCATCTCCGAAAAGGCAAGTGATTCATGTTTGGGGTTGTGCACACAAAGCAAAAAAAAAATTCACACACACACACACACACACACAAAAAGAGAGAGAAAGGGGAAAGAAAGTTTATTGTTAACCAAAATAATAAATGTAATACTTTTGTGTTTTGTTAGAGAACAATACACTGTCGGACGTTTAATCGCCTACTGACACTATGCAAGCTAAAAGGGGGGAACGAAAAAGAAAGAGAGAGAGAGTTTCACAACATAAGACCCCATTTTATGATGAGAATCACAGAGTTTAATAAAATACGTGTAACGAAAAACGAAATCTTTTTTCATCTTACACATTCAATTCTGTACACACTTTTTTTTGTTTCTTTTTTTCATTTGTGTCAGAGATGAATAAAGATAAGCAGGTTGATGTGTTCATTATTGGCTCAGGTAAACATGAAATGATTTGTGTATCCAATCTAATCCCATTTTTTATAAAAGGATTATCAGGATTATACGCCGCTTTATTACTTTCCAAGATTGGATTGTCAATTCATATCATTGATAATAACAACCATGAAGATGAACCTGACAAAATCTTGTTACTTGCCCCACGTTGTATTCAATTATTAAATCAACTCGACTTACTCGACTTGCTATTAGAAAAGGGAACGAGGCATTGGAAGCTCGATATTTATAGTCAAGGTACCTTGGTAGAGAGTCTAAAGAGTTTTGAAACCAACAACCCTTTCAACTATTCTCTCTCCATTCAAAAATCAGTGGTGTGCGATGCTCTCAAGGAACAGCTTGCTTCCCTAGACATCTTTACACAACCAGAAGAGTTGATCAAGATACAAGAAGAAGGTCATTATAAGTTTGTTTACTTGAAGAACAATCAAGTTTGGAAATCACAAGTTATCCTGATTGAAAATGATGTGACAAACATAGTAAGACAGTCATTAGGTAATAACATCATTTGAAGCATCAAAGTTTGTTGACAATCAAAAGGAATTGGGTATAGGCACTATAAGAACGAAACAAGATATTTTTATACAGCAGCATTACCCGTGATACAAACCAACACACAGTCTGTCAAGGGTTTCTCTATTATCAAAAGAGATCAAGACACTCTTTATATCATCGGACACCATCAAAAAGCCTACATCACGTTTGAACATAGACCAAGTTGGAGCAAGGCATCCATTGATGATGAAATCCCAATTCATTTAGCATTAAAGTATATCAAAAGCACACTAGAACCATTTCAAATCGAATTTGGCCAAGCAGAAAGCTATGTAAAGTGGAAAGGTAAGTTGGGTCCTTCATTCGTTCAACCTTGACTTATTTTTCATCATCCAAGGCGAACAAAAGGCAAGTGAGCTATTTGAATACGATCAGCGCTATTTCTTTATCGGCCCTTCCTCTCAAGTCTCTTCACCCAGGGGATTCATGGACATCACACTCTATCTAGAGGCAGTACAGAATTTATGCTGGAAATTAGCTCTCCATTTTCATCACTGCGCTTCACCCAACCTACTCGAGACCTTTGAAGAAGAGATTCGGACAAAATCAGTAGAAACAGTGTATGCTTCTGGTATATGGTTAGAGAGCATCATGAACGCCAGCCATCTTTCTATTCGGGACATCACCTATCAATTGAATCGACAGAAAGATTGTTTCACTGGCCATTCTCCTTACCCACCCAACGCTCTGAATCATATGGCTTTTCCCTGTGAGTTCAGTACAGCAGATAGCGAAACTGTGAGTTCTTTTCAGTTTGAGGCACCACCAGATGAACAACCCAGTCCTCAGCCAGCGACCGCTGGATGTTTAGCACCCGACGGCAAGCTGAAGCCATACAGTCTGCTACAGCTCTTGCTGATGGCCGCATCCAATACTAAACCAAAGGTGACGAGCAAACAGGCCCAGTCACCACCCATCGTGAGTCCTCATCCAGCCCAAAGAAAGAGATCCAATTCGACCAATAGCACCCTCTCCCAACTCTTTTCTGTCTTTCAAAAGGGAACACAAAAGAAACGAAACAGTACGACGGCAGCCCATCAGACAAATACGCGGGCCATGTCAAACGAGAGGTGGAAGAGCATCAAACCGAATTATTCACAACTCATCGATCGTCTACACCATTTCAACCCGCAAGGCACCAAATTCACTTTACTCGTCTTTTGCGGATCGCTCTTCACATCCGAACCGCTCAGTCGCTTTATGAAACGGCTCACGTCGCCCCTGTCGGTTCTCTATCAGTACAACACGCATCACCGCCAACGTCCTGCTGGCCATCATCACCAACGGTCTTCATCCTCACTGCCTCTTTACCATCCAGAAGAGCATGCTGTAAACCAACAAGACATGTTTTCCATCCTATTCATATCCAATTCGACCAAACAAGAAGCCACACACTACCTTCACACCACGCCTCCCTCTATCGTTCACTCTACCTTTCCCTATGGTCTCGACAAGATCTTTTTAGATCACGATCAGCAGTGCTATAAAGCCTATGGGGTGACAAGTGTACCTGAAGTGATCGTGATTCGACCGGATGGATACATTGGTACCCGACTTGGGTATGATTATGATGCACTCTGTATGTATCTGACCTTATTCCTGACGACAGAAGCAAGTGCGGCTGCTGTTGTGGCTGCTCATTATGATTAAATAGAGTACGTGTGTTGAGATTTTTTATGCATTCAAATGTTACATTTGTTCAACCCATCTTTCTCCCCCATGATCCATTCCTAATCAACTCCCGAAATTAATTACAGAAATCGTCTTTAGATCTCACTCATCCTCTCACTCTCTCTCTCTCTCTTTCGTTATTTTAACATCCGAGGGGAAATCAAACAAGAGAAAGATATCAGTCACCAATTGAACCCACGCAAAAAGGACAAAGTGAACAAAGAAAGAGAGAGCAAGAGAAAGGGAATGAAGAGAAAGTGTATGTGTAACGATAATTTATATAAAAAAAAACTTTTAATCCTCATCCGCTCTCTCCTTTCTTTCTTTTTTTTTTCTTCTTCTTTCTCACTTATGGGAAACAGTCAATCCGATATCAAAAGTCGATTATCCAACCGAGGCTTACCTAAACATCTAAGGCCTTTACCAGCTAAAAAACTAGAAAAATTAAAAAAACTTGATCAACGTTATTCTCAACAGCAACCAACGGCCACAGAGAGCAAACAGGTCAAGTTTAAAGACTTTATCAGTGAGATGAAAGAAGAGGAAGATGAGCTTGAACTCGTCGGTTCTGGTCCACGTGGAGCTTTCCGATGGCTAAAGGGTCGACGGTTCCTGAATCATACTTCACAAAGCATCTTACCAAACGATCAGATCGAATTGGACAGAGAGAGAGTGCAGGCGTTCATATTACGTTGGATCTTTGGAGGGTAAGGAAGAAGAGGAGGGGATGAGAGGACGTGTGTAACATGATGCTTTTGAATAGAAACATCATTGCGCCCATTCAACCACTGCTAGAAAAAGGCATCGCGGTGCTCAACGTGGGGTAAATTAAACATGAATAGCAATAGCCCATAAACTCACACAGCCATCACCCCCTCTAGTCATGGTCCTGGCATTTGGGTAAAAGGAGAGTGTGCATAGCCATGTATATTGAGACTCAGTTAGGTAGGACATCATATCATTGACTTAGCACTGGATTATCGTGCGTCGTATTTTGCTGCTGTAGACGTCTGTGATTTACTACCAGACGATTTTGAACAAGAACCCGACCGAGATCTACCCGAGGACACGATCAGTCACAGACGATTCACGCCGATCCATCCCAACCTATCGGTCAAATTACAGACCTTGGCTACACCCGCCCTCGAACGTGCTTCGTTGAGCGAAAGCGTTCAGAGTGATTCGATCATCGAATGCGGTCTGGAGGAGGATGAGATGACAGAGGATTCAAAGAGTGATTGTGGTACTCTACCGAAAAAGAGACATGTCTTGAAAAACTTGGACTTTTATCGAGTGAACGTGATGGATGAAAAGTTGCCGTTCGAAGACGGCCAATTTGATTTTGTAAAGCAAAGGCTGGTGACGGCTTCTTATACCAAAGAGGATTGGAAGCGTGTGATGCTTGAACTTGTACGAGTCACAAAGCCAGGTGGACTCATTGGGTTATTAGAGATTGATTATAAAACCTGTAACCTAGGTCCAAAAGGAACTCAGTTTGAAAAAGAAAGTAAGTCTTGATTTGTACTCCGTCTGATGCTCAACTCTCTCTCTTTTGCAGTGACCGAAATAACTCAGAAAGCAGGTTTTGAACCCAGAATGGCCACTCACCTTTCCGATCTTTTAAAGGCAGTCGGTCTTGAGGATATCTCGACTAAATTGGTCTCGGTACCGATGGGCGAGTGGGGGTTGGATCTTGGTGTGCTCTGGAAGAATAATTTGGAATCATTTGCTGAATCCACTTGTCCGCTGATGAGTAAACTGATGAATATCACCGTGGCTGAATACATGGAACGATGGCGTGTGTATATGGAAGAAGCCAAAGAGACAAAACCTTTTACGAATGTATATGCTGTTTGGGGCACAAAACCACTCAATGATCCACCTACTGTCGATTGGTCCCTGTGTCCCGTTTTTAATAAATAATTCATTCCTCTAATATGTCACTTGAAAATTAAAGCCATCAACCGTCTATTCTCTCTTTTGTTTCTTACCAACAGTCTACATCAATCAGAAAGAAAAAAAAAAAAAAATTGATAGGCGGTTATTTAAAATTATATTTTTTTTTTCTTTCAATTTCTTTCCCTCCCTTTCCTTTTTTAATTATTTAAATATGACTGAAGAGATTCCACAAAAACCAACTGCGTTTCGTCCTATAGCACCTTCTGTTTCCAAAATATCTTCTTTAACTACCTCTTCTGTTGAACTTAAAAAACGTAAATGGAGTGATTCAATAGAGAGCATGCCAATACAAGGTGAGTTTAATTTTTTTTTTTTTTGCACAGTCAATAAACTTTTGTGTAGGTGCATCTGATCAACATTTAAGACGTAAAGAACAAAATAGAGCAGCACAAAGAGCATTTAGAGAGCGTAAAGAGCGCTATGTGAAAGAATTAGAAGACAAGATTAGAGATCTTTGTGCAGCGCATTCGCTAGAATTGGAACAGTTGAAAAGAGAGAATGAAGAGTTACGATCAGCACTAAAAGCAGCGAACAATAAATACGAAACAGAAGAAGAAAAAGAAGACAGTGAAAGGTTCAGTACACCACCTCCTGATTATTGTGTTCGAGACAAGGACGGTGTTTCGTTTTGTGAGAAATTGAAGGAAGAAGTGTGCTCGAACGCATATAATCAGCTACTGACAGAACCCTTGTTTGACGCACAAGGTTGTCTGAACGAGACAGTGACTGAGCATCCGGTGCCTATTGTGACTTCCATCATGAAACGATCTCAAATATTCAATCAAATGGAAAAGTCCCTAGTAGAGTCACTGGCAGAAAACATAGATTCAGAAGAAGTACAGGACAGTGCTTCAGATGATTTGATCTCTTGTACAGACGTCTGGAAAGAGTTACAAACACATCCTTTGTTTGATAAATTTGATATTGACAACCTTTGTGCTCAATTGAAGAAGAAGGCAATGTGTTCACAATCAGGCCCTGTATTTTCAAAATTTGATATTAAAATCATATTGAAATCAATAGAGGAAAAGGTTTCCTCTTCTTCATGACAAAAGAACTTGTACTCTTCATTCTATTTATTTCATGTAAAAAAAAACTTGAGCTCATTTTATTACTTCTATTCCAATTTAAAATAAAAAGTTCATTTGTCGATCATACAAAAAAGAGTTGGAGAAAGGGGAAGGATGGATATTCAACATTTGTCATTTTCACTGGAGTCCCTCTTGTTTTTTTGTCTTGTTCATTCGAGTGAGTATAGAACAAGCGCAAAAAAAAAAAGAGAATAGACAAATGACGATCAAAGGATCAATAGGTTATTGTTGGACTATTTCAAGTTCATTTAATCATCATGAATTGAGCAGTGAGACCTAAATTCTGTTTGTCTCTTGTTTACATACCATTGTGAGACAACAAGAGAAAGAGTAGGGAAAGGCTCGTGTAACCCAAAGAAAGTGGCGATGAAGACACAATTAACCATAAAAGGAAATAACAAAAAAAGCCGTTGATTGGATTCGTTCAATGTAAAATATATAAAGAATAGGATGAAAGCATGTTTTCAAGCTATGATTAAATATAGATTCATTTCGGAATCTTAAAAAGAAGTCATCTTGTCTCCCCCTTTTTTTCAAACCATCAAAGGTTGTTGATGTCCTATCATTCTATTGACGTATTCTCAGACCAAAAGGAAATTTTGTAACACTTTATACTCAATATCATGGTGGCTCAGCATTTAACAAAGAAAGAAAGGAAATTTTCTCTTTTTTTTTTTCCACACTCTCTCTCTCTCTCTTTTTCTTTTTCTTTTTTAAAAAAAAAATATTAAAAATGTCTCGAGCTCCTGTAACGGTACCTTGTAAATATAAAACGGGTAGAGTACTTGGAAATGGTACTTATGCAACAGTAAAAGGTAATAAAGAAAGTTTTTATTTTATTTTTATTCATGAAAAATCCCTTTTCTTTCTTTTGTTTAATAGAGGCTATGCACGTAAGTAAAGAAAGAATCATTTAATTTCTTTATACACGAAAAAGAAGGATAAAGCAAAAAATAAAAAAACAAAAAAAAAAAAATAGATTGAAACTGGCAAATATTATGCAGTCAAGATCATTAATAAAAAGTTGATGGAAGGACGCGAACATATGATTCGAAATGAAATCAATATCTTGAAAAGAATCTCTCAAGGAAATAAGAATATCTTGAGTTTAGTTGATTATTTTGAAACACTTAATAATTGTAAGTGAAAATAAGAATAATAAAAAAATAAAAAGTTAACAAGTGTATGCTAGTGTATTTGGTGACTGATTTGGCTTCAGGCGGTGAATTATTTGATCGTATTTGTGAAAAGGGTAGTTACTTTGAAAAGGATGCTGCTCATATTGTTAGGACGATTTGTGGTGCTGTTGCTTACCTTCATGACAATGGTGTTGTACATCGTGGTAAGTGGTTTATTTAATTGATTGTTATTTTATTAAGTGATAAGATAGATTTAAAGGTAAGCATAAATACATGTTTATACATCAAAAACCAAAACAGATAGGATTCATAGCCAGAAAACCTTTTGTTTCGTGAACGCGATGAGGATGCTGATTTACTTATCGCTGACTTTGGCCTATCTCGTATCATGGACACTGACAAATTCCATACGCTCAAGACGACCTGTGGTACACCTGGATACATGGCACCCGAAATCTTTAAAAAGACGGGTCATGGAAAGCCAGTGTAAGTCTAAACGAATGTGACTTGTGATTGCTCATCTTTTTTATAGTGACATGTGGGCTATTGGTGTCATTGCTTACTTTTTATTATCAGGTTATACACCATTCGAAGGAGCGAATAATATTGAAGAAATGAATGCGATCATGAATGCTGATTATAGCTTTGATGATCCATGTTGGGATGGTATCAGTCAAGAAGGTAAGAAAATAGAATGTACTAGAGGTACATCATACTAAACACTCTATCTCAGCCAAACAATTCATCGAACGTTGTTTGACCATTGACGTCGAAAAGCGTATCACTGCACATGAAGCTCTTGAACATGAATGGTTGATTGAAAAAGAAGTTGGTCAATTTGAAGAGAAACATAAAGAAGACTTGTTACCCAACTTGCGTACCAATTTCAATGCTCGTCGTACCTTTAAAAAGGCCATCAACATGGTCACTCTCTCTAATCATTTCGGACACTTGTCAAAACAGAACAGTACAAATTCTACAGCTGTCGATCAATTGAAACCTGTGAATGAAGGTATAGATCAAGTATTAGAAACATCAGAAAAAGAAAGTGTATAAAAAGTGAATAAAAAATGAATAAAAAAAAAAGTTAAAGAAAAAAAAAATACAATTGGGAGGGTTATACATCCTTCTTGGAATGATACAAGTAAATGAACAGTCCAAACTTACTTTAGAACTTTAAAAAGTTTGTCAATATAAAGCAGTAGATTGAAAAGTTGTAATCGTTCATCTTTGTTTACGCTTGATGACGATAAACATATAGCACTTTGGTAATAAAGTTCTTTTTCATTTGTATTAGATTTGTTAAAAATGTAGACTAGCCTACGAGTTCGATGGCAGATGAATTAACTGCTCACTAAATAGATACGACAGTCTTTGATCTTTCTTATACTTTCAAAGACAAAGAAATGACATGAAATGTTATTTCTCGAGCGTCCCCTAATCGTATTTAATTATTAGATCGAATAAAGAGAAAAAAAAAGTTTTTCTGACTTGCTAATTTATACTTGATCTCGAAAATAAATTATTTCTGTTTATCCGAAAAGCCACTTGTGACTATATTGTGCAAAAATTTTTTTTCAAACTCTAGACTATAAATCTCATTCATTTCACCTTTTCTTCATCTTCTTTTTAAGAGGTCAAGGGAGGTAACAAGCTTATGTATACGGGCAAACATACAAAAAGATTTCATTCTTTTATACAACCCGTGGGAAGGTCTGAGAAAAGCCGCTAAATGTCTTTGCTGGACAACCTGTGAAAACGGGGGCAGTGCTACCAGAAAATATAACCCTTTTGTTTCTGTAAACCAATGATTTTTATGATGGGAATCTTGTGGAGCAGAAGGGATTA
Source organism: Rhizopus delemar RA 99-880 (assembly GCF_000149305.1). Taxonomy (NCBI): domain Eukaryota; kingdom Fungi; phylum Mucoromycota; class Mucoromycetes; order Mucorales; family Rhizopodaceae; genus Rhizopus; species Rhizopus delemar. The sequence goes on from NW_027137828.1 coordinate 867,962, forward strand.
TTGTAACGGTCTGTGGGCGGAAATGCTATGAAGTGCAATACATGAGACTGGTTTTACCAGTAACTCAATTCAGACTACTCTGTTTCCTCCCTTCATCTCTTATTTTTTTATATTTGAAATCGAAATGAAAAATGCTTTAACGCGTTGGATAGGGTTCCTTACTGACCTTTTGAAAAGACTTGTTATATAATAAACAAAATTGCTTTTATTTTTAAATACTATTCAACAAGTGTACAGCGCCCCCAATAAGCAGTGTCGCAACCAATCAAAATCATTTTTGTATTTTCAGAAATAAAGGTCGTATTTTTGGAAACCGTCTCGCTTGCTATTTGAAAATAATGTCGTGTCACAATGATTTCTTGACACTCGACCTTTCTTCATCTCTGTTGACTTTTTTTAGTTTTCAAAACTTTTACATTTTAAGATGAGTACAGTATTTTTACTTGAAGATGGGCATGGAAATGTCGTTGACGAGAATGGGAAGGTCCTGAGCCCATGGAGTATATTGTTGATCCGAATGAATTTATTGTGGAGACGCTTACAACTCATAGCGAGTACTTGAAAAAATGCGACTTCTAGTGAATATCCACTGGATTGCCCTATGCGAATTGAAAAGCCAAAGGATGAAAGTGTCCGCATGAAAGAGACCAGCGTAAAACGCGCTTGTATGCGTTATACCGTCCAGAATAAGGTTAGGTTTTTCGATCTGAAGATTGAAAAGTGTGTGATTACATCAGCTGCAGCGAAGCAGTTGGGTATACATGTTTGAACCGCGCAGAGATGGGTAAAGCAGTATAGTATATACCCTGACAGCATCTTTGACAGTTGTAACAGAGTAGGTCGTAAAAGTATTCTGACCGAAAAACATAAAAAGACTGTTGTCGATTTCATTGATACTAATCCCTCCGCCGTTGTTGTTGAAGTGACCGAGCATTTACTGAAAAGGTTCAATGATCTTAAAGTTTCACGTAGCACTGTTTATAACTTTATGAAAAGCGAATGCAATCTTTTGATGAAAAAAGCTGATTTTCATTCTATCGAAAGAAACAATCCAGCAAAGATTGAGGAGCGACACTCTTGAGTTTGTAAATGGGAAAATACAGATATGAACTTTTTGATGCATTGCGTATTCCTTGACGAGACTGCTTTTGATATCAATATAAAACGGTCAAGAGCTTGGTCTAAAAAGGGTACTCGTGCTATTGTTACCAACCAACAACGAGAGTAAATAAAACATCCATATTGGGAGCTATCTCTGTTGCAGGCTTGATTACAATCGGCGTAAAAAAAACCAAGACCTGCCAAGAAGAGAAAGGCTGACGGATATGTCAGCTCAGGAATAATAACAGGCCACTATATCAATTCCTTAAAATTGACTCTAGATGAAATAGACAAGCATTCGCATATGAAAGGTAGCTATATTGTTATGGATAACGCTCTCATCCACACGCATGAAAACATAAAAAAGTATATTGAGTATCGAGGATATAAATGTGTGTATCTTCCTTACTCTCCTGAACTTAACCCAATTGAACAATTTTGGGCAGTGGCAAAGAGTAAAGTTAAGTGTCATAGGTTTTTGCAGGAAGGTACTTTATCAAAGAGGATTATGAATGCCTGCAAAAATGTGGGGAAAAGCCACTTAAAAGGTTTCGTTTCGCATTCCTACAAGTGCTGAGATAAATGTCGAAACAAACTGCCCGTGTAATAGCCACAGGCGACTTCAGAAACCAATGTAGAGATAAGAATCAGATAAACATTTATCAAGTAGTTACAAGTTTTTTTCTAGCAGATTATAGGAAAATAAGGTGAAGTCAACTGATTTCTATATGAATGAATTTATTGTCTTCTCCAATACGCTTTTGTAAGTAATGTTTAATATAATATGAACTTTATTATTTAGAGAAGATGTCTTGTTTCAATTATATCATGAGATATGAATAATTAAAGCGTTTGAAATATGTCTTTATAGTGTATCAATAATCTTTAAATACTACATTTCTTCAAAAAACGGTAATATCCTGATTTTGTGCTTCTCCAGCTGCTATGCTTCTTGAAGTGACCTTTTCGTCGTCCTTCATCATAGCATTTTTCCCAATCAATATTTTTTTTTCCATGATTCTTTATGTAGTCTTCAACATACATCCAGTTCGCATTTGGTTCAGGTAGAACAGGTAAATCATCCTGTATAGCGGAATCATAACCAACTATACTTTGTTCTGTTTGTGTGACTACTGCATCATCTGTATTTCCTTCAGCTTGAGAAACGACTGGGCCAACTATACTTTGTTCTGGTTGTGAGACTACTGCATCATCTGTATTTCCTTCAGCTTGAGAAACAACTGGGCCAACTGTATTCCGTCCAAGCTGTGTTGAGTTATCTAATCGGTACTTTATTTTATAGACGGTAATGTAAGTTAATCCATCTTTCAAATATTGAGCCGTTCGTTTGCGTGCATTTGGATCGAGAACATCATGTTCAAGTGCTTTAAGTGCTTTATTAAATTGAATGTATGTTTGGTTGCAAATTTGCCGAAGCTCATCAGTAACACGTTCTTCACTTTCAATCTCGTTTTCAAAAAACTTTTTTGCTACACGATATAATAGCTGAATCGTCTTATCATCACGCTCTTCTATACTTAAAAGTGATGGTTTCTGCTTAATAAAAAACAAGCCTATAGCAACAAACGGATTCAATGGCTTTTGGTGCAAATGATTCTGTATTGATTTGGCGTCCAGTAAAAAACAAACTTTAGCCCAACCAGTGCATGAATATTCCAATAAATAAGGAAAGGTGTCACTTGGGGCAGTGGCTTTTCTGACCTCTGATCTAATTGTATGAACGCAAAAGATGATAACTGTTAGCATTCTTGAATGGGTTTCGATTATTGACAAGCAGTAGCTGATTTCACGCCGTATGAATTTCATGTCAACAGTGTGCTGTATTTCTATCAATATCGGGTAAAATGTTTCGTTGTTGTCTGAAGAATGAGGAAAATATAAGATATCTGACTTGGTTGAGTTTGGTCATTCTGTGTTTATGGCTGTATATTTGCTTTGGGCATTAGGTCCTATAAGGTGGATTACTTAGAGTGGACATGTAATTTGACTTAATTATGAACACTTACCAACTATTGTTGAAGTTACAATGTTTATAACTTCGGCGTCAGTCAAAATCAATTTACTCATTAAATCTGTTCCAGGTTTATGTTTTCCTGGTAGCTTGAAAGAAAAGAGTGAATAATCGGTTTTGTCTTCTTTGCAAAATGAACCGAAGTTAACCAAATTAGACAGTTGTGATGAAAATTTATTTTCAGTTTTACCTTGCTCTAATAATGTTTCAGACATAGATATTTTTTCAACAACAGAAGGTATCAAGTATCAAATGTATTAAGTATCAAAGATACCAGGTACCAAATGAATAAATAGATAAAGGTTCGTCTTACTGATGACGCAATAACACTATGCGCACGATTCAATTAAGGGGAACTTCTCAAGCTACAGACTTGTCCAGACAACTACATATACAGTGATTTGCATTTGAAATTCAAGATTTTCAAAAATAGAATTCATTCAAATTTTTTTGTGATCATTCAACTTTTTTGGTCATCTTTCAATTTTTTGTTTAGAGAATGCAATTTTCTTACAGTATTTCTACTTATAATTCGGATAGTCTTAGTTTTTTTCTGGATGAATCAAAATTGTTCCCAGATGTTTAGTTTATCTTTTGTAGACGAAGCAGAAATGGAATTTAGATGAAATGAAATTTGATGTGGGATGAAGTGGAAAAAATAAAGACGTTAACATAAGTCAAACGAGTATGAAATTCTTTTGTAGACAAATTACCGGTAAATATCTAAACCACTAGTTAAAGTGAAACCGTTTCCTCTACGGCGATGTCTCTGGAGAAGACGGCAGATCTTCCTTCTTCTTTCCCAAATGGATTCTGAAATCTGGAGCATGTTTTTGCTTGCATTCGTATCTCTATTTCAAAGTATACCGCAGAGTTTACAACTCAGGATACTTTTGGTATAATGACCATTGGGAAGCTTCATAGGTTTCAAGTTCTTCGTTAAACAGCCGTTGCAGACTTTTGACGTATTGTATTCATGTATGTCAACAACGGCTGTTTGAAACAAACTTGAGCGATGGTTGAGGTCTCGGTGGAGGATTCCAGTTGCACATGTTCATTTCTGAAATCATCAAAAGAAAGAACAACAACATTAGAAACATATGCTGTGTTGAGGACGCTTTCCCTCGTGATCAGCTGTGATATTGAATACCAAAAATTTTGCTATGTTAAGATAGCGAGGTCAGGAGAGTTACTATTTCTGACAATAAATATGTTGACAAAAATCTGTGCGTAAAAAAGAACGTTTTGCATAAATGAGGTAAGCTTTGTAACTTTTTCAACAAACAGTTCTTTTTTTGTCTGGCCTGATGACACTTTCAAGGTACAATTTATGCGTAAAACGCTCATATTCTTCTCCAAGTTCAACTTTCAGCACTTCATCCAACTTTTTCTTGTAGTTCCGACATTCTCTTGAACGTGCAGTGTTATGATCAATTTAACCGCAGGGAAAACACCTAGAAGTTACATTTATGCTAGTACTAGTGCTGGACTTTGCAAGTTGTATCTTTTTCCTTTTGTTTTTTGTATTTTTGTCACGACATCATCTTTTGATCCTTTTTTCTATGTTTTTATTTAAACAAAGTCAGTGGATTAAAGTGATTATGTGATATTATATTTATACATACTCTTTATATAAAGAGAGCATTTATAACTGCCTTTATGTCTATGTCCGATTTGACCACAGTCAGCGCATTTTTCAATAGCTATTTTCATTAGTTAGTCATACTTGTTGAGATACTTGCAGATAATAAATTTGAGAATTAAAAGGGAAATAGTGCTTGAAAAACTGGTGAATGAGTCTCTATGTAACCTCTTTATTAGATTTCAAGACGAAAGAAGGGAACCTATTTAATCAAACTACACCTTTATATAGAAAATGGAATTATTCAAGGATCGAAGCGAGTTCAAGGTCAATTCTAGTATTGAGCTTGAAAAATATAAATGTTGTATATGGTTAATATTGTAAATGAGCTTTAAGAAATATGTAATATACAATATTATGTATTCGGAACTTGTTATTTCTTATATAAGATTTGAGTAATCTCATACGAATCATAAGTATTTAATGGGGTAAATACGACACTTATGAAGTTTCCAAATGGATTTTTATGTGCCAAAAAAACATACCATTTTGTATCCTTGTGTATCTCTCTCTTAACTTTTCTTTGAGATAGCTTACTGATTGTAGAGACGGCATAGTATCAAAACAACATTTTATATATTTTATCAAAAATAATACATTTGTATTGTTGTTCAAACGCCAGCCATTAGGTAAAAATTGTTGTCGTTCCATGAATCAATATGAAAGATAGCCAGCGTAAGCTTTTCACGGAAGAACAGTGGACAGAGTTGAATAATTTATGGAGTAAACGAAAAGAATGGATACCGATCGAAAAAGGCATTCAAAAAGAGTTGAAATGTATTGAGCAGCTTGCTGTTGATAATGTTCAAGCTGTGTACGTTAAATATTTGGAATATCAAATGAGATATGCATTGAATGAAAACGAAACGTACTTCGAAGTGTACGGCGCGATGTAAGTTTTGTATTTATTTTAACAATGAATTTTGCAAATTAATTGTACTTTAGTGTTAGGCTAAAACTCTTACATAACAACAGGACCATATTGAGTTCGTCCACGCCTCAGAATTTCACTGAACAGGACTAAGTGATCAACATTTGGGCGGGAACTTTCTCATCCATATTTAATGATCGCAGCAAAAATCTGTTTTGTAAATGCTATTGTATGCGACTTAAGCAGAAAAATATATATTTATTTGAAAGTAATCATATATTACTATAAACAATTCTGTTCCTAAGGAATCGACTATTTATAAGAAAGCTGCAGATACAGAAATTAGCAGTAAAATTGGAGACAAAATCGATTTGAGGGTCTGTCACCTGTCATTTGGTGGAGAAGTTGTAGATTTACTTTGTGTTGAACTCGCAAAGAATACTTCAAATGATAAGTATTTTACTGACCATAGGAAGGTGCTTAGAGAAGTAAAAGTGAATGTAGATAGATTCTGCAGAAATCGTTTTATGAAAGCAAGACAAAAAAGAGCTATATCTGGCCATTACATATAGATAGCAGGTACTGAAGGACAGATAAGTCGAGTTTGTCTTATGGATAGGGGTTTGTATGTCGCAAACCATATTGGTTCGTTAAGATTACCATCTTCGGAGGTCGATTTGAGAAAGGTTCGTTCATTGTTAGAGCGGTTGTTTACTATCAAACAAAACATATCGAGTCAACGTGGACACTTTGACGCGTTTGAATATGAGTAAATAGCGCAAAAAAAAAGTCAATAGAGACCAAGAAAAATATGAAGAGGTCATCTTATGACGATGATTCTGATGATAACAGCTCAAATTCGTCTTTGTCATGATATACATAATCCCATCTTCTCCGACACTAACAACTACTTTGACTGTGACTGAGAAGTATACCAGTTGGGTCCGTGGATCATAGTTTTCGCCTTTTGTCAAAAAAGACATAAGTATCAAGGGGTTTGGCACAAGTACCTTTTCTCTCTCCCTCATCCTTTTTAGTTTTTTTTTTTTTTTTTTTCAATAAAGCAAGTATATTAACAGCTTATATAAGTTTTTAGGTGATAGTAATGTATTACGTAAGACCTGAAGCACTATAAGTAATTATTCTGTCTAGATATAAGCAATGTATGAGTATTATTCACTTGTAGAGTAGTTTATGATTTCAGGTTAAGTACAATAAGTAGAGACTTGTTTCCTTAACTAACATATTAAGGCCATATTGGCCATTCGAGAAAAAAGAAAGATAAAGAATCACATATGTGAGGGTACGTACAAATAGGTTTATTTGTATTGACCATTGTGAAATTTAATACTCGAACGTGTCATTCGCACTTGTATTTGTCGACGTCTATAAGATTTTGTTATATTAATTTGTCATCTGAAGAAAGAGACCATTTGTAGATGTAGCACTGTAGTATCAAACTTATTAAAATATATACTTGTTATTTCTCTTATTCTTACTAAGAAAGTTGCGTTATCTAAACAAAAAATCTTCATTGGTCATAAAAAGAATTTCAAACGCAAATCATTGTAGAGAATAACAGACCAAATTAGTCAACTCGGGCCAGCCAAGAATTTTGGGGTTAAAAAGAAAACTCAGAACAACTTGGCAACTGAACTAATTAAACAGTACAAGACAAAGGATTGAATTGCAAACAACAAGACACACGGTGAACACTTTCTCTATCCTTCATGGTAGCATAAAATCATAAGCTAGTGTTAAATCATGCTTCCATGTAACCATGCGATACACATGCTCATCCTGTCAACAAGTCTAATTAATTTCTCTCTGGCAATTAGCCAAAAAAAGTAAAATGTTTTCCGAAAAAGTCGTTGTTCCCGAGTCTATCATATCATCTACCCCTTGTTGGAAATGAATATTCAATACGGGAACTCATTAAAAAAAGGGAACTTCAATTTGTTTCATCACGACTATTTAAACAACACTCATTTTCTTCTTCTTCTTCTTCTTCTTCACATCTCACACTCTTTTTCTTCAACGCCGGCCGTTTTATTATTTTGCGTACATCATCATGAAGGCATCATTTATTCTCTCCTCTGTTTTCTTCTTTTTGGTGAACGTCAAAGCTGCTCCAGTTGAAAAACGTACTTCAATGTCTGGTGATGGTACATTTTATGAAGTTGGTTTAGGATCCTGTGGAGATACCAATAGTAATTCAGAATTAGTGGCTGCCCTTTCCTCTTCTTTTATGAGCGACGGTGATTATTGTGGAAAGAAGATTACAATCAAAAGTTCCAAAGGATCAGTTACGGTCAAGGTGGTCGATACATGTCCAAGTTGTGCCAAGGGTGATGTTGATCTGAGTCCTACTGCATTTAAAAAGCTCGGTTCTCTCAGTGAAGGACGGATTGATATCACTTGGTCTATTTAAATTGATTGTAAATAAAAGCGAAAACAGGCCTTTTCGTACTTTCTTTTTGTATAAAAATAGCATAAACAATAAACCAAATATGAACTATATTTTATTAACAATGTCTGTATTCAAGGATGGGTCCACCAATTTCAGATATTTCCGGAAGAGTACAATTCAAATCGAATACTTTTGCCAAAACGATCTTGTAAATCTTTTGTACATTGATTGATTCCGCCGCAGAACAAAATATGAGCGGTGCCTTCATTGCTCTAGAATAATTTCTTGCCTGTACAATTACAGGTGAGTCCTCTTTAAATATTTATTAGTATTGCTTTACTTGTCTAGTCATCTCTTGTTGATGTTCAAAAGATAAATCTACAAATTCATCATATTTTGTACCAACCAATAAAGGCACAGCAGTCTATAATATAAAATGAGCCATCATCATAAAATACAGGTAATGATCTTTACCATAGTTATTCCTCTCACTTGTCTATGCCATTCTCGAAGATTATTTAATGACGACAGTTTTGATAAATCAAAAGTAAAAAGAATAGCTACTGCATCATTGCATACAAAAGGTAACATACTCGCAAACTGTTTTTGTCCTATGATGATCTTACTCGATTTGCCATAATTGCTCATAAATTTATTTTACCTCCTAAATCCCAAATACTAAATGTAATCTCTGTTTGTCTAATTGATATTGATTTTTCCATAAAGTTAACGCCTAGTGTCTGTACATATTCCGGATCATAGGCTCCTTCTGCATATTTAATCATCAAACTTGTCTTTCCTATTTGTGCATCACCAACAATGCCTATCTTTAGTATAACACTACACACAAGATTAATACATGAATTAAAACTTAGGATGTAATTACTTATTATTGGTTGAATGATTCACTGCTTCAGTTGAAGGAGAAGATGTCTGAATAGGTTCACTTGAGTTCATTATATAGCATATACACTTGTTTTTTTTTTTTTCTTTTTTTTCAAAAAAAGAAAAAAATAGAAAAAGAAAAGAAAAACAAGTAATCAGGTTATAAACATTTTTCTCATTTACAAAACAATGAAGTTTTTTTTTAATGCTAATTCATTATAGAAATAAAAAAAAAAGGTAATTTCTTTATTGTATATCTAAGCTTATTATTGTTACAAATTTGCTACAGAAAGCCTGTCCTTTTTCCAATAGCAATCATTACTGCTACATAAAGTAGCATTCCTAATACGATCCAAAAGAACCATACTAAATCTTTTTCATCTTGACCTGGTACATGAACATTCATACCAAATAAACTACCTACCAAATTCTACATAGTATAATATAAATAACCATACTAACACCGTAATAAACATGACAACTTACCAAAGGAACAATAATGGTAGCAAAAAAAGTGAGTCTATTGATGACTTCATTTGTAGTATTACCAGCCTGTGAAAGTTCAATTGTAATTTGACCAAGATAATTTCTGTGTGCACGACCAAGAATCAAATCATAATGGTTTACATTCTGTAACATAGTGATAATATGATCTTGAATGTCACCCAAATAAAGTGTTACTTCATGATGCGCCTTCACTTCATCCAGCTCTGTTTCTGGCGTCGCATTATCTAATGATCTCATATAATCCATTTCTTTTGCCTTATCTTCATAACGCTTAATTAAGCTTCGAAGCACATCTGCTTTAGGCCCCAATAGACGCAATAACTGCATCACTGTCTTTCTGCAACTACCAATTCTTCGCAACATGTCATTTTGCTCTGATCCATTCAACACCAGCACAAGGTCATCAATGGAATCCACTTCTAACTCAGTGTGCTGAATCAGGGGTGCAAATCCATCTGTTATATTATCAATCAATGCATAATTAATCCACTCCGGTGTTACTTTAATAAAATCTTTGAGTTGATGAATACGACGTCTCACGTTATGAGGATGAGGAAGATCTTGAAAACGAAACTAGTTGTGATGTATTAGTTTCTCATGATACTGTCATATATAACCTACTGTTAATACACCGTCTTTAAAGACAATAATGTAAAAGTTGATGGCATCAAGGTAATTAGGGCTATTAAAATCTTGATTGAAAGTACGGAAACTGACAAACATGTAATGTTGAAAGATTTCACATTTTTCACGAGATTCTTGTGCCTGGATATCTTCGGTTGTAAGGGGATGAATACGAAAGATCTACTTTGTGTCAATTTACAGAGATCTATATACATCTTGTTTTAATAAATGTGCACTTGCCTTACTGATTGTTCTCATCTCATCATTTGTAGGAGCATAAATATCGATCCACCAATTAGTGGTGTCCATCAATATTCCAGCCACAGTTCTATCTGTATTGGGTGCTTTTGTTATAAATAACTTTTGAAGTGATCTGCTTTCAAGTGAACCCAATTCATCAGAATAAAAGGTATATCGATTCACTTCTTGGTCTATGCTTGAAGGATCCTAAAGAAAAAAGAAAAGGTCAACATAATACTAATAAGTGTAATTTCAATGTGTCTTTTTACCTTCACATTCTCTCCATAAAGACTATATCTCCTTGACATGAATCCTTTTTCACTTGTTTTGCTATCTAAAAGATCATCTAATTTAGCTGTCAATTTTCGTTCTTCTTCTATATCAGTCGGCCTCTTTAATAAACTTTTTAAAGCGTTGGTATCTAGTGTTGGATGTGGGTCGTTGTTATTTTCTGAATAGGGATAACAAATGTCGACATCAGCCGAATTTCTTCTTGGAGAATCAGAATCAATCACTTGTTGAGGAGGTGTAGAGCATGTCGATTCAGGTTCCATTTGTAATACATAGTCACTAGGAGGAATTGATCCTACGAATGACCTCAATGGGTGAACTTGATCTTCCATAACAAAAACTTGCTTTTTAACATTAAGAAAGAGAAAGAGAGCTGGAGTAAATTGTTGCTCTTGATTATTAGAAAAATTAAATGATTTGAGTTTAAAAATTGTATTGTGAATAAGGCCAGTTTCACTTAGTTTAATTTTAAAAAATAATGGACGTACCTATTGCCACTGTTGCTGCTACTGCTCTTGTTTCTTTAGCTACTGGTTATTTCATCGGAAAGTTTACTGTTTCAAAGGTAGCTTGATTTACTGTTAGGAAATTGTTCCAGAGCGCCGTTAAGCTAAAATCTATTTTTTTTCTTTGGGTTTAAAAAAGAATCCCAAAGATGTGAAAAAAG
>NW_027137828.1:880633-1010754 GCF_000149305.1 Rhizopus delemar RA 99-880
GAGTATTTCATCAAGTTGAGCAACATCAGAAGGAAGTTTATCAGGAGCATCATCATCAGGATGAACATAGTCATGAGGAACATCACCAAAAAGAATGTTATCAAGAAGAATCGCATCAGGTAGAACATGTTCAAGAACAGCAGCATGTAAGTGAATCACAAACACAGGAAGAACACAATACAGGCCACCTTAGAAATTACGAAGAGAATCGTCAAGAAAGTCGCGAAGAGACTTATCCGATTGCCTTTCCTTGGGAGGCCAATCCTGAGCATTTTCCCACTCCTACTCGTGTTTGGCAAGATGAGAATTATCGTTTTGGTAAATAATATTTCAAAAAAGGGAGAAAGGTACATAACTCTGACTTTTTTCTATAGTTGAAAATCGAGAAGAAGAAATTAATCATGCTGGCAGTATAGAAGAGAGTGTATATGTAGATGCTTATGAACATAGTGGAAAAATGCATGAGGATCAGAAAGTGCATACAGAAACTTACGAACATGTAGAAAAAGTACAAGAGGAAACATATAACCAGGATTGCAAACATATTGATGGGAAGGAAGAGATACACGATCAAAGCTATGATTACGTTGATAACCAAGAGCATGATAATGTTATTTTGAACTCCAATGATGCTCCTGTTATGCATGAGAAAGTCCAAGAAGCGGCTACAAATAAGCATTCTCAGTCTAATTATACTGAGCTGCAAGAAGAAAACCTTAAAGTGTAAGCAAAAAAAAAAAAAAAAAAATAATAATACAAGGCGAAAATGAAACTTATGGTATTTTAATATACAGAACAGAACAAGTTGAGGAAACTATAAAAGTTATAGAAGAGGACGAAAAAATAATTGACGTTGATTGTCATCAAAAGATTATCGAAGGAAAAGATAATCTCATGGCTGAAGACAAGACGACCAATACAGCTGCTGCGTTTGCTATTGACGAAGCCTTGAGCCCTTCAGTTCAAACAAGGATTGGTGAATTGATTGCAGGCCTACACAAGGATGAAAATGACGATGATGTTAGCGACAGAGATCTTATTCCAATCAATTTCAAACCATCTAGCAAACTGCAATCTGGCATATACACACCATCACCACTAGGTAGTCGTACCGCCAGCAGAGTCGGTAGCCGTTCTGGAAGCCGCAGATCAAGTATTGTCTCTAGTCGACGTAATTCTTTGTCCGGAAACCAAAAGCGGCCGCTTACTGATACTGTTTCATCAACTTCAGTTCTAGTTGAAACAAGAGAACAGCCTTCCAGTCTTTTTGCCTCGGATAAAACATCGGTATTTAATCGCAAGACACCTTATACTTCAGCTGCTGTTACACCTGCTGTCGTACTTACACCTGAATTTGAAACAAGTAGTTACTTTCACAATGAAGAGATCCTTACAGAACAAGATGACTTTTTACAGCCTTCTGCCTATTGTCTGAGCGAGTCTTTAGAAATGGCCCATCAAACAAAAAGACCTGCTATCGAGACATGGAATCCCTTGGACGCATTGACAAAGCTCAAATCGCAGAGTGAAAGCATGGTCCTCAAGCAATCCTTGACAGAAGCTCTAAATCGTGCTGTTAAGGAACAGGAAGAGTTGGATAATCTCGAACAACTTGAATCAGCAGTTGAAGCTCCCAGAAGGAAGAAAAGCACGGCACTCAAATCTGTTTGGAATAATGAAGAAGAGGAAGAAGAGTTGCCTAGCGCTCTTTTGTCTGGCCAATCCTCTCCTCGTACACCAGTCATTCGTGGCATGACGTCGAATCTGTCAAATGAAATCGAACAAGAAAAGGAAAGGTATCGTCAACAGCGTGAGTCACTGCTGTTAGCTCAGCCTCAAAATGCAGTAGCGTCTCTTTTAGAGGCAGAGTTGGACCTTTCAAGAGGAACTTTATTTAAGAGAAGACATTATGAAACACAGAGCGAGATACCTTATGAAGCTCAGGATACGCCTTTCCCCCTAACCCATTCTAAAGAAGAAGATGAAGAAGAGAAGAGCTTGCACACGGCTTATTATAGTGAAGATGTGATAAAGGAAGCACAAAAAAGGCTCAGTATGCTGACAAGTAGTCAAAAAATGGACGATATAAGTAACAATGAGCCACTGCCCTTGCCAACAGATACATTTATTCCTAGCAATAAGCCTATTATGAGACCTTCTCACATGTATCAGCAAGACGAATCAAGGCCTTCATTTAGCTCATCCTTTGATAGCAAGAAGCACTATCCTAATTTTGGCTTTGATGAACAGCATAAGCTCAAAATTTATCAACCTGATTTAATAGAACCTGAAATAATTGCTAGCATGAAGTCAGCAAACGTTTTGCAAGTCAAAGAAGGCTCCTTATCAAAGAGTACTGAAAAGACTCTTGAAGAAAATGATGAACAAAAGGTATCTATTGAAGTCGAGAAACAAGTAACCGTAAATCCTTGTGAAAACGAAAGCACAGAAGAAAATAAGGTTGTAGAGTATCAAGAAAAGTCAAATATTGAGTCTGTGGAAAAAGATGATCTAGAGAAGAAATCTACAAAAGAGATTGGAAAACAAGATTGCGGTTTGGTTGGAGGTGAATCCGCTGAGAAGTTTGAAGGAAGCAAGAAGGAAAAAGCTATAAGTGAAATAGTTATTGAAACACATGAACAAGCACCAACCAAAGAAGTTGTTAAAGTAGAAATTATCGATAAGCAAGAAGAGACTTTGACTGACAAGGTTACGGAAAAGGAATGCTTAATTCCTTCAGATGAAGACTGGATAACTGTGGCAAAGGAGGCGCTAATAACCAAAGAGAGTGAAAATGATTTGGCTGAAAGTAGCTTAAAAGAAAAAATTTTAACTATTTCGGAAAAAGACTTGGTAACTATCAAAAAAAGAGAATTGCTGAAAGAAGAAAAAGAGCAAATTCCTATAAAAGATGAATCATTCCCATTTGCAACCAAAGAAAATACGGAACAAACGTGTGTCATTGGAGAATTGGTGGTAACTGGTGAAACACAAGATGTACAAAGCATAATAGATTCAATTGATGTTCATAAGAAAAAAGAACATGCTGCGACAAAAAGCAAGGAAGCGCTCGAAGAAGAAGCTTTTGAGCATCATATAACTGCAAAAGCAACCAATTTATCTACAACAAAGCACACGGACGTGGACATATTGAGAATTAGAGAAAAAGATGAGATTCAATTCAAAATAATACAACCTTCAGAAACTTCCAAACAGTTGATTGAAGACATTATAATTAATGAAGACCGTGCTGAAGAGCAAACTGAAGAAGAGAAACCTCAGGAGCTTATTGAGATCCAAAAAGAAACAGCTAAAGAGATTAAAACTGACCAATACGTTGAGATATATGAAGTTGAGGAAGAAGAATTTGATGATGTTAAAATTGGACATTATGAAATTGAAGGACTGGTAGTTGAAAGTGATTCACAGGAGTCAGTATCTGAAAGCCTCATAGAAACAGTGGAAGCTGAAACAGTAGAGCATGAATATCGTACGGAAACATTAGAGTTTGAAGAAGATGAAGAGATTTTAGAAGTTGAGGAGATAGATAGTGGATCTCATATTACTACTTTAGAACTTGAAGATGATGATTTAGAAATTGAATCAATGGACGATGAGTTCCAAGTGGAAATAATGGAACTTGAAGAAGAAGAAGGCGTGAGCTCTAATGAAATAGTTCAAGGATCTAACATGGAAACAATCGAAATTGAAAATGAAGTTTTAGTGACTGAAATTTCGAGTCGCGAAGCTGACACGGAAATAATAGAAATTGAAACAGATGTTGTAGAGCCTGAGAAGAGAAGCCAAGAAATCAATGTAGAAACGACAATGATCACTATGGAACCTATGGAAATAGAATACGGCTCCCCAAATGCCAAAGCAACAAGCAGCAAAATTAATGTGGAAACTATAGAAACAGATGCTTTAAAGATTGAGACAATTAACCGTGAAGTTGACATGAAAACAATAGAAACTAAAACGTTTCCTAAAAGGATGTCAGAATCTGTTACCAGTGAGATTATTGGCAGCTCTAGCTTTTACACCGCGTCAGGCTCTCTCCCTAGCTCTACAGAATCCCTTAGACGTAGCGCAACGATGCCTGCTCGAAAACTTTCCATTGCAGAATCTCTTCTTTCTTTCTCAAGACCAACTATTACATCCATTGTAACAACTCCTGTTATTGTAGAAGCGTTTGAACGAAATAGTGATTCTTCTTCATTGAGAGAAGATATTGTTTCAAGAGTAAGAACATATGCAAGGTCAAGGACAACCTCTACAGCTTCCATAGAATCAGCATCAGCTTCATCTAGATCAGCATCAAACACTCGACCCTTTAATCCAGATTCGAAAAACACGTCTTCACCTTAGTTTTGCTGTTGATTAGTTAAAATTAACGTACTTGCTAATAAAATAAAAAGTATAAACAAAGACGTTCAAACTTTTTTTTGTATTACATATATAATGTTCCTGTTCCAAGCTGAGTTTCTTTTAGAGAAGATGCGAAGAGTTGTGATTTTGATCACTAGTATGATACTTGTTATAAATAAAATAGCAATTCATAATTTTTATAAGTTATGCTAAATAATCTAATGAGCATGCTTGTAATAGGTCTTTTTGTAATGCCAATGTTTATTTTAACATTTATGTAATTTTCCTTCATCTGTTTGCTAACGCATGAAGCAGATCCTGAAAAACATTCACCTAGAGCTCCTAATACAGTTTAATCAGTATTTATATCATTATAATGATCCGTATAAATATATTCATTCGATTATTTTACCTTATGTAAACCGCCAAAGTATTGTTCAGCTTGAAAATAAGCGCATTACTTTTATTCTTTTCTAGTGTATACGTATACCCAATGTTACTATCAAATAACAAAGCTGGAATGATTTTTGTCGCATTCCTAAATTGATGCAAGATTTAATTGTTGAAATTATATGGCAGATCAAACTTAAGGGCAAAGTTCCCTAGAGAAGTGATCAAGACCTTTCTACTGGATTAGTCTCTTGTCCGACAGCACCAGTTCCAATCTTCATGGTCGCTTACTGTTTGTGGGTTCAAGCCCTGTTATTAAAAATGTTTCTTATGATGACCAGCTAAAATGCGGCATCCAAATAAAATTCTCATACACAAAAATCACTTATAGCAGCCAATCGGAATGCGAGATCATTAGCCCCTGAAGAAATACAGCAATAGTAACCCTTAGAAATTATGAATACTCGGTGTTATTAACTATTGCAATGCTTATAAATAAATTTATAGACATTTACAGCCGTTATTATGCTTATGCTATTCTATATTACAGTAACTTTAGAAAAGACATAGACATCTTAGTAGTTTTGAAATAATCATTTATTTTTTTTGGACTTTTCTTTTACAACATCATAGTTTTTTCTTCAAGTTTTGCATCTTTAACATTTAAAATAGGCGCCTTTGGGTCTTGGTATAAAGTCAAACTAAAATGAAAGGACCGTTTTCTTCACAACCCATTGTATTGCCGCCTTATTTATGTACAATACCTTCCTTGTCGCTTTTACAATGAACGTATCCCTCAAAATGCTAGGTATGAGGAAAGGAATATATATAAAATGTAAATTAGTACTTTGAAAACGGCAAGTACGGCCCAAGCAAAGCCGCAATTTAGAAAGGATCAAAATCAAGATTGAATCCTTGCAATTTATTTTTAAAAAACCCCAATTTAGAACAGGAAACATTGTGCCGCAAAAAGTTTTATATTTTACCAAATAAAATACACGACTAGTCCTTTTATAGTATACGCAATGCCATGACCCAAGTTGATACTATATTTTGTTAAAGCACAGTATGATTCATAAGCAGTTAAAGACAATTCTTTGCAAATGAGTGAATAGCTTTGTATCATAAACTTAAAACTTTGTGCTTTTCTTTTTTTCCCGTATCCAATACCGTATGTTCATGGATTTTGGAATGGGTAGGGTACACAAAACTCAGATACATGGCATAAGCAAGTCACGCCATAGAAAAAAAATTTTCTTTGTATAAATAGTCTGACGCCAAAAGAATATTAAAGATCTTTACTTTTTGTAAAAGTTTTCCCCTCTCCCTTTATTACCTTGGGTATAGGAATGGCTATTTTTTTTTACCCAACCATCAACAATAGTAACTTATTGAATTTATAAAAAAAAAGCAAAAACTTCCAGTTTATTTGTTATATGCTTTCTATGCAAATTGATTATTATACAAACAATCTAGTTCGTTATTTAATCAGCTTACCTTTCCGGCTTCACTTCTCTAACTTTTGGTCTTGACATACTCACTCTAACTAATTAACTATTTATAACAAAACATCTAAAAAACAAAAATCTCTTAAAAAAAAACTCTTTTCTACACAACTTTACGCTTACTTTCTAAAAACTCTAATGGATTACAACATCATTCCTCAACCCACTGCCCCCCCTCCTTCTGGTACCAACTATTCCGCCGAACACGGTTGCTTTGAAGGACCTGAAAAACTACTTGAAATCTGGTTCTCGCCAGCTCCCTTTAAACAGGCTATTTTATCCAATAATAATTCTGATTCAGAAGAATCTACACCCGCAACACCCAATGATTCCCAAATCAATCTTTCTCTTGGTTTCTCTAATGATCTTAGAACTGTTGATCGCGCCTTGTGGGACTCAATGCTTGCTACTGTTAAATGTACGGTGCTCAACGTCATAAGAAATGATCATGTTGATGCTTATTTACTCAGGTAAGAAAGTGATGTCTGAGTAAAAAAGGAGGAACGCGAAGAAGAATTTTTGTGCTCAACCAAATTATACTTTTCTCTTCAGCGAATCCTCCATGTTTGTCTATCCTCATAAGATTATCCTTAAAACATGTGGAACAACAACACTCTTAAAGGCTCTTCCATATATGTTGGAAATTGCAAAAACACGCTGTGGATATGATAATGTCTATCGTCTGTTTTATTCTAGAAAATCATTCATGTTTCCCGATAAACAACCTGGACCACATAGAAGTTGGGAAGAAGAAGTAAAATATCTTGATGCTCACTTTGGTAAATAATTACCTTGTTTCAATTTTTTTTTTACTGATCATCTCTTTATATGTCACACTAGACAACGGTGCTTCATATGTTATTGGTGATACAAACACAGACGAATGGTATCTTTACTTGACTTCTCCAGACATTTCCCAGCATCAAAACCACATTGAAAATTTAACAGACATGAAACAACTCATGAAAGAAACAAATGGCTTGTCTTGGATGAGCGATTACGCTTGGTACAAAATGGATGGAAACAAATCAATTAGTCTTCATAACCCACACAGTTTTCCCATCATCTCTTCTTCTACCGCAGGATACCGCGCTCATGATGAAACGATTGAAATTCTCATGACTAAGTTGGACCCTGAAGCCATGCGTGCCTTTTATCACAGAGAAGATGAGCCTTCTGGACTTGAGGGTGGAAATCGTGTGGACGCAGAAACTGGCTTAGACAAACTTTATCCTGAAGCAGACGTGGACGCGTTCTTATTCGAACCTTGTGGTTATTCTTGTAATGGTTTGCTGGGTGATGGCTATTATACTATTCACGTTACTCCTGAGCCCCAATGTTCTTATGCATCTTTTGAAACCACAATCCCTATCAAACCCTTGGAAAACCCAGGCAAGCAAGGTGATGGATACCAGGAAGCAGTTCGCAAACTGATTCGTCAAGTCGTTGATATTTTCCAACCAGGTGCTTTTACAGTCACATACTTTTCTTCTCACGTTGATGATACTCAGCAAGTGGATAATATTAAAAAATTGGTTCGCACTATAGACCAATTCGGCGGTTATAAGCGTAAAGATAAGATCCTTTATGAGTTTGAAGGATATGACCTTGTTTTTGGTCATTATACTAAATTGTAGTTTTTTTTTCACTTTTCTCACATTTATTTTATTCTTTTTATTATCAATAAAGTTTTTCTATATTTTTATATTATATTATCAAGTTTTTTGTAAATATATGAATAAATTGCTTCAACTGTACATATTGTTTTCACTTACGAGGGCTGCTCAATAGAACATGTTATTTATTGGTTTTTTACTTTAAGTTTGCGGGTTGGAAAAAACATTTTGCGGATAAAAAATTGTTTTTTGCGGATGGCAGTTTTTTATTTTGCGGATAAAATTTTTTTTTTTGCGGATGGCAGTTTTTTATTTTGCGGATAAAAATTTTTTTTTTGCGGATGGTGGCTCGTTTTTTTGCGTCACCACAAAGTGCGGAATGTAAAAAAAAATGATTTAAGAAATTTCCATGGGGATTGTGAAATCTACAGAGGTTTTTCACATTCTAATCATCAACATTGGTTGTATGGTCAGCCTACGTCCCGCATCTTCCAATGGGGTCCTTTACATTGTATGGTCAGCCTACGTCCCGCATCTTTGTGAAGTTTACAGGTCTTGTACATGTATGGTCTGCCCACGTCCCGCATCTTGTACTCGTGCTTTGTAGACCTGATGACAAGCCAAGGCCTGCCTACGTCCCAGCTTGGTTTGAGAATGTGTTGGTCTCTCTCCTTTTTTTATTAGATAAGTGCAATAATGAAATCTTTTATTTTATTTACTAACAGGTTTAAGTGTAATAGTTTGTGTCTGTTGACAATTTGCCCCATGAAAATAAAGCCTCTATCCTCTGGAAAAGAAACCCTATTTTAATAAACTTTCTTAATGCAAGTTTCTATTTTCTTGTTACTGCAAATAAACAGTATCAGGAAATGGTTTTGTAAAAGTATTAAATCTTATTATTATCATTGTGTTTTTTAACTCCAATTAAATATTTTGAAATATTTTCATGTCTTTAACACAAGCGTATTGACTGAAACACTTGGACCTTTTTAATTCTTTAATTGAATTATTAGTAAGTATTTTGCCATCAACTTTTTTTTTTTTTGTAAATAAATAGTTTATTTTTATTTATAAAATATAATATAATAGGAGTCACACGTCTGAGAGCGGTGTGAACCAGAAGAAACAGAATGTAAGCGATTGAACATGCTAGTCAAGGTCGAGCCTGCCCCTTTTGAGGGTGGCAAACTGCGACATAGCACGAGTGACCAACTGTTTATCAATAAAAGGAAAGCCGTCAATAGTAGATCTCCAATGGGCACGCCAGATAACAGAGAGCACGCAGCAGCTGAGAGTCCAGAGATCAGTATTGTCAACAAAAGGAAACCGCTGAAAAGACCAGAGGATTGAGCATACATCATCTTGAGTGAAAGTGAGGTGTGGGCTAAAGAAGTTGAAGGCATCTATCCATACTCTCCATTTCTTGGGACATGCCATCAACTTTCCAGATGCTCATCAATACAATGACGGAGCTAAATCATACTTTATCAACCAATACTGTTCTAATAAACTGACAATAAAAAAATATACACAACATGGTCAATAATTCCTCAACAATAGATTTAATCAATCAACCCGTTTTCTACCTACATATCAATGATTGCTATAACTGGTGAATGAAGAATAACGAGATTAACGATTTTGTTGCACATTCTAGAGTTTGAGTCAACAATAGTTTACCAATTAGTTATATCGACTAATAAACTATCCAAGAGGAGTTGCTAATTTAACCTTATAGAGTAAACGATTTAAGATAATAACTAATGATATAAAACATGACATAACCAATAACACTAATTTAGATTAATAATTAACAAATGGTAAAAATATTGAACTCAAATTATATTCTTGTAGTTTTCTTTACTTATTTTTATTCTTGTTTTTTACTTTGAATAAAATAACTTAGTTTTGTCTTTTTATATCATCTGCACTCGTTATCATTTACACCAATATGGAGACGGGTGTTTTACATGCTTGGCGGGTATACGGGGTCAAATCAACCAACTCTTCATCACCACTGATACAACGATATATGTTGGTGATGGTAGTCTCAATAATGTCCTTAATTTGGTTGAGTTTTGTGACAATCGCTGGTATCAAGAGAATATCATCAACAGTTTCTCTTGTAAAGTAAAATCGGCTTATTTCAATCATCTGGTATTGCCCGTTATATTCCAAATTCATTTTATAGGCAACTGCGCGACAATCTGCTCAAAGTACTTTAGTTATTGTGTATTAAAAGCAATATCTTGATATTAATTACCTTCTACTAGTAATCCAACAACTTCAGGATTTCTAACCTTCTTCTTCACCAACTTGTTCAACGCCGTATGCATCTCTTTTCCTAGTTTAACTAGGTCGTCTTCCAAGTGGTTGTTCTGGTAATTGCCTTTTCTCTTTACTTCTACAAAGAACAACTCGTATTTGGTGCCTGAATTAGGTTCAATAAAAAGCGCTAAGTCTGGAATCATGATCTGGCCATCGGATGGCAGAGACAATCTGTAGGTTAGCCTTGATAATTGGTTAGTATTCGAATTAAAATAGAAAAACCATTTTTGGGTAGTTACCATTCAAATTTAACCGATTCAATTCGAGAAACAATACAATTATTCAGGTAAGGACGAATATTTTCAATAATAAGTGTAGCCTCTCCTTGTGTTTGATTGTTGGAGTTGTGTCTGTTAAAGAATTTGATTGACAGATTTGATACAATTTTTGTTACAATTTTGACACATGTATTCTGGCTTGTTGCCTTAATTCGATCAATGGCCTCTTCTGCTTCGTCCAAAGTCATTTCGTCATTAATTAAAATACTATGCATTTGTTGACATGCAATCATCACTTCAGGATCAATTGGTTTCAAATGCTGTTTGGAATTAAAACTTCGTAATATGACCTTTTGATGATCAGGGGGTAACTTGGATAATACGCAATTGTTTACAAGGGAGAATAAGAATATAAAGGATAATGACAACACCCGACTGTTAGACAAGAATTTTCTTTGCTGGGCTCCTTCAACTGACACTTGTCTAAACTGACGAAGGGCTTTTGTCACGTCGATGTCATTTACTTTCCAGTGTGAGTGTTGTCCTTCCATGTTTCCAAAGTCGGTTTCACCATAATAGCCACTCAAATAGGCATTCATATACTTTCTCTTTTTTTTTGGTTTTTCAAGACTCTCCCAGGTTCCATTTTCTGAGCTATCGACATCTTCTGGGTCTTCCATATTGTGTTTTTTTGGAATTACACTGATAGAACTTGTTGCAGGATCAGTGTTGTTATGAATCACAATTCTTGTATTATTTGGCTGCGCGATTAATATGTTGCCATAGTTATTGTTATTGACAACGGATGGGTTCTTATCCTTTTTAGGGACAAGGGTTTTCTTGATTTTTTGCCAGTCTTGCAAAACCTTTGTTGCTGCGGTTACTGTCTCTTCATCATTGACTGTCAAAGCTTCATTGATGTCCCTTCTCATTCCTCGAAGGTTTTCTCGCGCATTGTTGAATGGGTTATTTTCCTCTATACTTTCAAACGCAGCTTTCATTGACCATTTGTCAATGGGCGTGTTGAGGAAATAATTATTATTAGACATTGGAATTTGAGTTATTCAAATGTGGATAAGAGAGCCACTTCAAAAATACGGCTGTTTTTTTTTCGAGGACTTCGTTACACGAAAACAGGACACATAACCCTTTTATTTGCGTAGTTCAAACAACTTCAACAGAAAGGATTGCTTATATCGAGTTGATGACTATCTGGAAAGTTGGTGGTAAAGAGCTTAATAATAATTCAATTAAAGAATTAAAAAGGTCCAAGTGTTTCAGTCAATACGCTTGTGTTAAAGACATGAAAATATTTCAAAATATTTAATTGGAGTTAAAAAACACAATGATAATAATAAGATTTAATACTTTTACAAAACCATTTCCTGATACTGTTTATTTGCAGTAACAAGAAAATAGAAACTTGCATTAAGAAAGTTTATTAAAATAGGGTTTCTTTTCCAGAGGATAGAGGCTTTATTTTCATGGGGCAAATTGTCAACAGACACAAACTATTACACTTAAACCTGTTAGTAAATAAAATAAAAGATTTCATTATTGCACTTATCTAATAAAAAAAGGAGAGAGACCAACACATTCTCAAACCAAGCTGGGACGTAGGCAGGCCTTGGCTTGTCATCAGGTCTACAAAGCACGAGTACAAGATGCGGGACGTGGGCAGACCATACATGTACAAGACCTGTAAACTTCACAAAGATGCGGGACGTAGGCTGACCATACAATGTAAAGGACCCCATTGGAAGATGCGGGACGTAGGCTGACCATACAACCAATGTTGATGATTAGAATGTGAAAAACCTCTGTAGATTTCACAATCCCCATGGAAATTTCTTAAATCATTTTTTTTTACATTCCGCACTTTGTGGTGACGCAAAAAAACGAGCCACCATCCGCAAAAAAAAAATTTTTATCCGCAAAATAAAAAACTGCCATCCGCAAAAAAAAAAAAATTTTATCCGCAAAATAAAAAACTGCCATCCGCAAAAAACAATTTTTTATCCGCAAAATGTTTTTTCCAACCCGCAAACTTAAAGTAAAAAACCAGAAAGCACTAGCCTATGCAGACGATGTTCTGATTTTTCTTACACGACCTACAGAATTGCAAACACTACTTCATTTAGTTTCTCTATACGGTAAAGCTTCCAACGCTCGTTTGAACCGTGGCAAGACTTTGGCTGTCTCTCTTTCAGGGGAAGATCGCCAGGATTGGAGACAAATGCTTTCTGCTAATGGAATCACTCAGTGGCACGACAAGCGTGCATCTTCGGCTACCATTTATCTTGGTTATCCTCTCACAAGTAGTGCCCAACAAATGTCCAGTTATTTAGACAGTCTTATTGTGAAACTCGAGAAACATGCTACTATCCTCTCACAGCGACGGTTGTCCATACTAGGTCGCAGCATGGTTGCCAATTCACTCCTCCTTAGCCGTGTTTGGCATAATATAAGGGTTTTGTCTCCTCCTCAAAGTTTCTTCCAGAGGCTACGTACGGTGATTATATCATTTTTGAAACAGAAGAACTTTCCGTTTGTGAAATTCCAAGACTGTCAGCGTCCACGTAACGAGGGCGGTATTGCTATATTGGACCCATCGAAACAACATTCTGCCTTGCAGTTACGATGGCTTACTCCACTTCTCCTCCCACCCGACCAAGCAACCAATCCAGATTCATTTGCTACCAGCCTCATGAAATACACTCTGTGTGCCTTGTCGTCTGCACCATCATCTGTTTTACCGTTACTACTCCCTGAGAGACGCACAACCGATCTTCACAAAATTGGTTGTTTTAACGCCTTATTCAAAACTATTGACCAAATGGATTTTGAGATTAATTGGATGGCACTAAATGCTAGCTCAGCTGCAGAGATCTCTTTGAGCAGAATATGCCCGCTCCTGCTTACCAACGATCCTGACCATACTTACAATTATTGGAAATCAAGTTTGGTTAAAGACCTATATAGATTCAGCACCGTGGATGGAAGGCTTACACCAATCACTTCTTTTCTGTCGAGAAAGCAACGTAATCGATCCGAGGCATATTTTGACCTCCTCTCACTAGGTCACATTAAAGAAGAAAATTTTTTTACAGCACTCAGAAGCACCTCTGATCTCTCACTTGGACTTTTTATATCCTCCATGGAATGCCCTCGTCCAGCGCCGGAATTCCATTCTCTCGTTAGCACGTCCCTACCAGATGGCACTCCTATAGAAAATTTATCAACAAAATGGTTCCGGCAAATCGACAAGCTTCCGCTAACTAGTCTATCTTTACATTATCCTCGAGCCAGCAAGTCATCCTGGACACAGTTTTGGCACGCCTCAATTCCTCACCCAGCACGAACCATTCTTTGGCGTCTCTATCATTCCAAGCTACCAACACGCTCCCGACTGCACAAACTCATGCCTAATACTATTACTGATGAACTGTGTATGCTCTGTGGTGCAATCGAATCTGATGAACATTTCCTATGGTCTTGTCCATTTAAACAGCCTATGTGGGATACACTTTTAACTCGTTTCTTTGACCAGAATTCACGTCTGACTTTTGACGAAATCTCTCGACCAAACCCAATCTCAGCCACAGTGCGTGCGCACTGGCATCTTGATTCTTTCCAAGTAGTTGCCTGCGGTGTACTGTGCTTATGGAGAAATCATTGGAAACATGTTTTTGATGGCTCGCCCTTCTGGCCAAATGAGGCAGCTGCTAGAGCAACTATACTCCTTCGCAGAATACATCAAGAAAGTCTGTATCAAGAAAAATTTAAAGACATTAATCAGATATCACATTAACTTCACACTTATATATATTTAACTGTTTTCTTACAGTGTACGTCTACAGGCGGCACTTCAATAAAATCCTCATACAAAAAAAAAAAAAAAAAAAAAATTAAAGTAAAAAACCAATATATAAAATTACTTGATAGGTGGAACCACTGAGAATGAAAAGAACTGTGAGTAATTATACCTTATTGTGTTCAATTTATCTTGATTTAATAAAGCCAAATAGGCAAACAAAGAGAAAAGTTCACTACAAGTTGAACAAAACTCTTTAAGTTGTGGTAAAATTGTATCTTTGAACGCTTTTGGGTAAGCATAAAAAATAATTGCGAATTTTAATTATCCCATTTTTTTTTTCGCAGGAACCAAATTAGCGCCAAATTTTGCTTAACCGTTTACCATTAAGGTACCAGATTAAATATATACCAAGTTGACTTAATAGGGAATAGAAAAGAAAGAAAAATGAATTATTGATGGTTTATTAATAGATGTTGTCGGTCTGTATCAGTTTTCTAGTACAAATCAGCTGCATAGCACATTAATTTGGCTTGTGCTAGTACGGATTTGCAGAATATAAGATATTGTGTAGATTCATGTCTTTTCGAATAAAAATATACCATATCTGATCTGTACTTATATAATTAGGTTGGTAAAATCAATTCAATGTACCTGTGTTTATTTTTCAAATCCCGCTTCCATTTTTTAACTTCTTTTGCATATATACACAAGGAATAACAAGATACAGCCAAAGTTAAAGACTTTTCTAAGCCAGACTATAACCAAGTTTGGCATGCTTCTGTTTACTTTCTCCATGCCTGAGTATTTACGGTTTAAAAATAGTTCGAAATTTTCGACCAATAAAAAGTGGCTGACTACTTGCAAAGAAACTTTTTTAGCTTTATTTTTTGTGCCCTTTTTTCTAAACAGTTTTAAAATATGGTTGTGGAAACAAGATATTACGATATTCTTGAAGTAGAAGTAACTGCTACAGATAATGAGATTAAAAAGGTAAACCCTACGCCTGCTTATTGCTTATAATTGACCAATTAATAAAATATAATATAGGCTTATAGAAAATTGGTAAAGATCAATTCATATTTTTTTATGCAAAGGATTCACTTTGATTAACACGTATACATATAGGCAATGAAGTATCATCCAGATAAAAACCCTGATGAGGGTGAAAGAGTAACGATCTCTTTTAATCATATATTGGATTCTATATTGACATGTAGTAATAGTTTAAAGAGATTTCTCATGCCTATGAAATCCTCTCAGATCCAGATACTCGCGCAACATATGACCAATATGGAGAGGAAGGACCTGGTGGCGGCGATGGTGGATTTGGCATGTCTGCTGATGAATTATTTGCAAACTTATTTGGAGGTGGTTTTGGTGGAGGCGATTTTTATGGAGGACCTCCTCCTCGTCGTCCTAGAAAGGGAGAAACAATGAAATATCCCTTGTCTGTTCGACTTGAAGACCTTTATATGGGTAAGCATACAAAACTTGCCTTGGAAAAGAACGTTATTTGTTCAAACTGTGATGGGTAAAAAGAAATCAAAGTTTTTTTTTGCGTTCATTCATATTTCAAATATATAGCAAGGGTGGAAAGACGGGTGCTACCAGAAAATGTGGTAGTTGTCAAGGAAGAGGTTTCAAAGTGGCAATGCGTCAAGTCGGTATGGGTATGATTCAACAGATGCAAGTTCCTTGTGAAGACTGCGGACATACAGGAGAAATTGCAAAGGATAGATGTAAAAAGTGTAAAGGAAAAAAGGTGACAGTAGAAAAGAAGTTCCTGGATATTTTTATAGAAAAGGGTATGGGTAACGGACAAAAGATTGTTCAGAAGGGTGAAGGAGATCAAGAGGTAAAAAAAAGAATAATGTAATCTTTTTCAAGTATGTGAAAAGGCTCATCTTTATATTTAGCCTGGAATTGAACCTGGGGACGTTATTATTGTACTCAACCAGAAAGAACACGATGTCTTTGAGCGTAAAGGTGCTGATCTTCTTTGTAAAGTGAAAATATCATTGACAGAAGCCCTTTGTGGCTTTGACAAGGTGCTTATTACACATCTTGATGGACGCGGTATCCAAGTAAAGAATTTGCCTGGGAATGTTATTAAGCCTGGTATGGTGAAACGTGTTCCTAATGAAGGTATGCCTACGTATAAGCATCCTGATAATCGTGGTGATTTATATATCCAATTTGACGTTGAATTTCCTAATGATGGATTTGCTGCTATTGAACAATTGAAGCAATTAGAGACCATTTTACCAAAAAGACAAACTGCCTCATCAACAAAACACGAAATCATTGATGAATGTCATCTTATGAATGCAACTTTAGAAACATTTGGTTCTTATCAATCACGTAATGCATATGACGAAGACGATAGTGAAGGAGAACATGAAGGGCAAGGTAGTTTTGGTTGTAGACAGCAATAAAAAGAAAAAAAAAAAGGATTTATCCTTTAGATTTGTTGTATATACAAAAAACGTGTTTTTTTGCTTTTATTGTAAATTATTAGTCTTCCTCTTCATCATAAGAACCTGCAGCTGGTGATCTTGGTTCATCTCTGCCAAGATTTTTTGATCTTTCAAGTCGCTTTCTTCTGTTGACATCTTCACACGCATCGATCCAGGCAGAATAAACATCTACTGGTTCGTCCAGATCTAAATTTTGTTTAAATCATTAACAAGGTTCGATCAGTTTTGCTTTTTTTTTTTTCTTCTTACAAGTAATTGGATACTGCCATGTAACAGAGCACACTTTACAGTTCAAGTGTCCCAACTTGTTTGCATTATCACTAGTCAAGTTAATTTAATAATGAAGCAAAGCATGCAAAGTGACCTTACATTTTACAGTCAACACTATTTTCATGATTACAAAATACACAATTGAATTGTGTATCTAGCTTGTCCTTGAGTTTCTTTTGTGGCTTTCTCTTTGTCTTTCTTTTTCCCTGTATTCTTGTACATTAGAATGTGCGCGCTTTTTCATAGACTAAATTCTACATACCATGACGTTTGAATTAAAGTGCTAGGAAAAAAAGGCTCTAAAAAAGCTTTGAGTTTCCGCAAGCGCTTTTGTTTTCCCAGTCAATTATAGCGCTTTCACTTTAAATTCAGACAAAGTAAAAACGTTTTCAGACAAATAATAGGTTGATTTTAGACTAGTATGAAGCTATTTTCAAACAATTGGGATTTTTTAGACAATAGGATAGTTATGTTCAGGCAAATTGAGCATTGGAGTGTATTAGTTTTGCAGAAAATCATAGCATAATATTGGATATCTTTACTAGTAATATCAAAATTCTCTGAAAAAAATACACCTTCATATTTGGCAATATTAAATGTTGAGAACCAATTGGCCAGTAACATATGTCATTTTATGTGAGGACAAACAAAGCAGTTGCCTTATGTCAACAATAAAGCTAGATTGGACGATATCCCAATTATTCTCACAGAAAAAATATTGTAAGCTCAACTACAAGGTCAACAAACCTAAAAAAAAGATTGGACAATGTAGTCAAAAACATCGAACATGGTAGTATTTCTCTATTCGTACGCCTTCGACAAGGATAGATAAAGGCTTTGCGTATCAGTTAAGATCCTTCTTGATTGAAAGTTTAAAGAAAAAGTACAGAAAGAAACACATGGAAGTTGAAAAGGGTAAATTTTCTTAGCAGTATAATCTATTGTGTAGTGTTTATCTAACCTAATACATACAAAAACTACAATAAAAATTCAAATATGCATGGACCGTGGTGAACAAGGCCATAACCACAGACAGCTACTTGTACCGTAAATATATCAAGAACAATTGAACGCATTTAGAAAGCAAACCATATTGAATTATAAGTTTAATCTACATAGTATAGGTAAAAGGAAGAGAAAATGGAAAGATGACTATGATACAAATATTAAAAAATCAATTTCTTAATTAATCATGAACTAAAAAGTAACAAGCAAGGCTTACGTATCAATTCTAATGCTTCTTACTTTTAATGATTCCAGGGTGGCATATCTTTCTACTATTTATTTGCTAAAGATTTATTCGATCACTGGATATAGTGCCTGTGCAACTGTTTCCACCTACCTGAACCGTATAGTCGAAAACCTTAAACAAAGAGATTTGTACTACTTTTTCGTCAAGTTGAAAGAGATATAGCAGTATTTTTCTTTATATGCTTTAATATTGACAGTTTTTAATAAAATAGGAGCATCCTAAAGGGCTTTTAAAGATATTGGCAGAAGAATTTTGTTGGAGATTGATAATAGAAGGAAAACCCAGTGGTCAGAGCAATTTGGTCTTATAACGGTAAAAATACAAAGTACTTGACTTATGTGAACAGCTAAAAGACAAATTCGCCGTAGTGCCTACTGTGGTTAATCTCACTGCTTCATTAACAAAGTTTGCGATTGTTCTGGCTTTTGTACTTACAATTCTTCTTTTTGTCTGAAAATTTCTCATTCCTTGTTTGAGACTAGTTTTTTGCTTGTCTGAAATCATATTTACTTTGTTTAATCTGAAGTGAAAGCACTGTAAAATTACTCTCCTCCTTCATCTTTTTTACTTTTGATCGACAAAGGGTTCTTAGTTTCAATTCATTTTTTATTGATCTGAATAGGGCGAAAACGATGCAATGTTAGACATCATGAGCTCAAATTGGTCATTGATTTTTTTTTTAATAAATAAAATCAAGATTTAAACGTAAAATAACTCTATCCCCCAACTAGAGCAAAGGCTGCTGGATTGGTTATCTCAAAATCCTCATTAGTGGTTGGCCACTTAGTACCCTTCTTACTCTCTTACTTTCCGCTCACTTTTACCCTTGGCCCTAAAGGGGTTTTTAGCTTCTTTTATTCTTCCTTTTGATCTGATCCGGGCGAAGCGATGCCTACAAGATATCATGCGCCTACTGCGGTCTTGTAAAATATAAATAAATAAAGCACTCTTTCAAACATAAAATTACTCTAAATAAATTCATATACATGGCACTCTTTTAAAAGTAGTCAACGGCCTGCTTTTATTAATCCTTCTTTAATGGATGAACTTGAATTTCAACAGGTTGATCTTTACGAATGATGAATATTTGAAGGTTATCACCCGTGTAAATATCTCGTTCTGTAGCAGATGTAAATGCATCCTTTACGATTTTGATTGCTTCATCCAATTCTATATCCTCCGTAGATACATTTTGCATATTTTTTTTTGAAACCTGATTATCCAAAAAAGGCTGAATCAATGCTGCTGCTGAACCGCTTGCGCGACATTTTTCACGCTCATATGATCCAATGGCATCATAACAATAGACCGCACCTTTACCTTCTTCATCCACACCACCCAAGACGCAAAAACTGTAATAGGGGAAAAATCTTTTTTGATATAATGTGATGGATAACATTTGTGCTAATGCAGTACATGACATGTCTTTGTCATGAGAGAATTTATACCACTAACAAAGGCATATATGTCAAAACATTTGTCATTTGTCGCTTATACTTTAAAGTATACCTTGAGTCTTTGATCAAGTACTTTCTTTAACGTCAATCCATCAGCGTGAAAACCATTCATGGCGATAACTGAAGTTTCTGATAATTTGTAAGCTTTAGGTGCAAATCGTGAATTGATGTTGTAACCGGTGCTTTGTCTTGTGTCTGCAGCAACAATACAGAAATCCTTTCCTGCAATAGCTACACTTGTTCTTTAAAGAGATGATATTTAGTCCCCTTTTCATTTTTGATTTTTCCTAATTTACCCTCCGTTATCGTCATAAGGTTCAAATCTGTGTTGCATGGGTGCAGAGGTTGTTTCCATTGGGTTTACAAGCATATATTCCATTTTATATATAGAAGAAAGAAGAGAGTTGAACGCGTGGCATAAAGTTGTTAGCCAATAGATGACGCAATTCCTAATTGAAATCCAGTTTTCAATTGACGCGTAAGTCCAGTAACTCATTTTTCTTTCTTTTTTTATTTCTTTTTCTTTTTTAAAGACATATGAATAAATTCGTTTCAAAGTATAGCTCATCGCCGCTGAGCTTACCACAAGAAGAGAGTTTTGGACAATTATGTGGAAAATGGGATGCTGCTCAACAATTAGCTTTTCCTTCTTTTGACGTTCCCGCTATTCATAATGTAAGCATAATAATAATAAGAAAGGCAAGACATGCTAATATAATATGTATAGCCTGTTGATTTCTTGAGAAATGTAACTGACGAAGAATCTCCCGAATACAAAATTAAAATTCAACATGGTACAACAACACTTGCTTTTCAATTTCAAGGAGGTGTCGTTGTTGCCGTCGATTCAAGAGCTACCATGGGGAATTATATTTGTAAGATATACCGCAAGCAACACGATAAACAACTAACAAAGTGATTAGCTTCACAAACTGTGAAGAAAGTAATTGAAATCAACCCCTATTTATTGGGTACAATGGCAGGTGGTGCAGCTGATTGTCAATATTGGGAACGCGAGTTGGGAAGACGTTGTCGTTTACATGAATTAAGAAATAAAGAACGTATCTCTGTTGCAGCTGCATCAAAACTATTGGCTAACATGGTTTACTCATATAAAGGTATGGGTCTTTCAATGGTAAGTCACTTGTCTATTTCTTACTTTCAAATCTCTCACAAAATAGAAATATAGGGTACAATGGTGACAGGCTGGGATAAAACAGTAAGAAATAGTTTAATGTGTGTTCAAGCTTTGAATTAAAGCCGATTTTAGGGACCCAATTTGTTTTATGTAGATTCAGATGGATCAAGATTAAAGGGTGATATTTTTTCTGTCGGTTCAGGTTCTACATTTGCTTATGGTGTACTTGACTCTGGCTACAATTATGATCTGTCTGTTAAAGATGCTCTTGAGCTCGGTAGAAGGTCTATTTACCATGCAACACATCGTGATGCTATGTCTGGTGGTTCAGTGAACTGTAAGTTTTTTGAATAATTGAAGTATACGATGTATTAACATAATGAAATAGTATATCATGTTACAGAAAATGGATGGGATTACCATGGTAATCATGATGTTGGAGAACTTCATTGGGAATATCAAGATGAGAACGCAAAAGGCATGCAATAAATAAGACATTGATGTAGATTGTGTGTGTATATTGTGTGTGAAAGGAACAAGTCAAACTAAGAAATAAATTACATCATCCTTTTTTTTATTTTTCTACTGCTGATTTCATTTTCTCTGAATCGCTTGCTAATTCTGATCTGAATGACCTTCTTCTTCTAGGATGATAGAAATTTGTTTCAGTTGATGCGGTCTGAGGACTTATTGTTGGTGACTTTATTGTGTTCAATGAGGTTGTTGTGATTGTAGGAAAGTTTCGTCTGCTCAAGAGTGTTCCCTTGAAACTTCTGATTTCACTCTTGAGCGACTGAATAGCAGCATCATTGTCATCATCGCCCTTAAATGAAGAGGAGGAACGATATGTATAAGACGGTGCAAATCCACCATAAGAAAAATGGTTACTGTTACTGTGAGGCAATTTTGTGAAAGTATGGTGAAGGTCATCTACTGCTGACCTTAAATGTTTGTATTTATCATCCTGCTTTGTGATTGTCTTGATTGAAGACGACAGTTGCAATAAATAATCTCCCAAGCTTTTTTGTTTGTTAATAAATTCTGTAAAAGTCGATTCTGTTTGTTGTTCTTTTAGCTTGCTTTCGATTCTCTTTAAAAATTTGGTATGATCTTTGTACCGGTTGCTTTGATATCCTGCAATGGAACGAAATATTCTAGACATGTATTGCTGAAAAGAATATGATTATTTGTGTCTGCATATTGCACTTGTTTTACCTTGATTGCTATCATTAAGATGGAAGTGATACCCACGGCACCAAGGCCCAAGATAATAGCAAGTCTTGTTATTTGTTGAGTGGTTAACCTAGCTACAGCTGGTTCTGTAGAATAATAAAGAACCTGATATCTTGCTGGTACATTAGGTTTCTAAATATTTTATTAATTGCAATTCTTGAGGTAGCAAATATTGTCTCTTTAACCATTTACATTTAGAGTAGCAACTTGGCTCGTCTTTTCAGTTTGTTTAAAAGCATATTCAATTTCTTCATCCGTTAAATTCTTCTTTTTTAAGAACTGAATCTTTTTTTCCTTGTCTGCAGTTTGAACATTAGGTGAAGATAAAAAAGAAATAGCTGACTCAAGTAATTCTTTTCTCATTTATATTAAAAAAAAATAGGAGGAAAAAAAAAAAGAGAAAAAAAAAAGATTTGTTTTATACACATATTTTTTCCCCTTCTACTCATTACTATTATGCCAGTATTAGATCTTGATGCCTGTTTAGAAAAACTATATAAAAAACAACTACTAGCAGAATGTGTTGTTAAAGAAATATGTGAAAGAACAAAAGAATTGTTAATGAAAGAGAGTAATGTTGTTCACATTAAAGCACCAGTAACAGTAGTCGGTGACATTCACGGGTAATAAGATATAAAACAGTTGCAGCAAGAAGCCTAATTAGCATATAAAATAGGCAATATTATGATTTAATAGAAATATTTCGAATTGGAGGATATTGTCCTGATACAAACTATCTATTTCTTGGTAAAGTATGTTTCTCTTACTCCTTAATCTCTTTTATATATACTGACATATGCATACATATAGGGGATTATGTGGATCGTGGGTTGTATAGTATAGAGACAATATCACTACTTATATGCTTAAAACTAAGATACCCTGATCGAGTACAGTTGGTTAGAGGAAACCATGAATCAAGAGCAGTAACTCAAGTAAGCATAGTAGCAATCATAATGATCATTCAACTAATCCAGTATGTAGACATATGGATTTTATACTGAATGTATGCGTAAATATGGATCAATACAAGTTTGGAAATACTTTACGGACATGTTTGATTACTTGACATTGTCAGTAGTGATTGATAACAGTATATTTTGTGTTCATGGAGGATTATCTCCTACTATCCATATATTAGATCAGATAAGAATTATTGATAGATTT
The DNA here is from genome assembly GCF_000149305.1 of Rhizopus delemar RA 99-880. NCBI lineage: Eukaryota > Fungi > Mucoromycota > Mucoromycetes > Mucorales > Rhizopodaceae > Rhizopus > Rhizopus delemar. Next base: position 903,870 of record NW_027137828.1, read on the forward strand.
AGAGGTAAATAAGCTGATATGAGTGAATATATAATAACACAAAGCAGAGATACCACATGAAGGTGCAATGGCAGATCTTGTTTGGTCTGATCCTGATCCCGAAAAAGAAGAATTTGCAATATCTGCAAGAGGAGCTGGTTATATGTTTGGTAGTTTAGTAGTCGAAAGGTTTTTACATATGAATTCTATGGATCACATTTTGAGAGCGCATCAGCTATGTAATGCGGGGTATCAAGTTTTATTCGATGATAAACTTTCCACTGTTTGGTCTGCACCTAATTATTGCTATCGATGTGGCAATTTGGCTTCTATATTAGAGGTTGGTGTGAATGGCGAAAGATACTTTAATGTATTTGATGCCGCACCTGAAAATGAGCGTATATTGGACTCGAATGATACTTATGGAAAGGTAACAATAGCAGTGATGTTATTTGATAGCATGCATTCATATATTTCATAGGAGAACGAACAAATGGAGTACTTTGTATAGTCGCCACTTTAAAATATTGCTAAAAATAAAGAGAGTTTAATTTTTGATTGCTTTTTCCCTTCTTTAATATTTCATGTTTCACGCTTCACCTTTAGACTTGCCAACGCATCAGATAACACCTCAGTATGCATACAGCAAGTCAAACCCTTTAACAACGGCCAAACAGTCACTGGAAATAATATTAAGCAATCAAGACTCAAAGCAAATATTCTATTTCTTGTTACTCAATCTGTCCTATATGTTTGTTCAATTAGCTTATGGTGTTTGGACAAACTCTTTGGGTCTAATTTCAGATGGTAAATGAAAGAGCGATAGAATTAATAATAGATGTACTTATTTTGTATGGTAGCCATACACATGTTTTTTGATTGTTTGGCTTTGGCTGTTGGTTTATATGCTTCTGTTATGAGTAAATGGCCATCGAATGCTGAATATTCTTACGGGTAAAATCAAACTAGAAAATACTAGATGTATATTAAGATATGATATACAGGTACAGTAGAATTGAAACAGTTGCAGCCTATTTTAACGGTGTATTCTTGATCATGATTTCAACTTCGATTGTTATTGAAGCCATTCAACGATTAATCAATCCACCAGAGATGAACACACATCGTTTGTTATTTATTAGTTTTGTAGGTTTAATTGTGAATCTTGTTGGTATTTTTGCTTTTAATCACGGCCACGCTCACGGAGGACATCATCACGGTCATGATCACGGACATGATCATGGCCACAGTGCCAACATGCAAGGTAAATAAAAAAGCATTTTTTATATGTGATAAAAAATATTAACACTTTTTCCAATAGGCGTCTTTTTACATATTATGGCAGATACATTGGGTTCAGTTGGTGTGATTGTTTCAACTATTTTAATCAAATGGTTTGGTTGGACAGGCTTCGACCCTATTGCTTCTTTGTTCATCGCGACCTTGATTGTTGCATCTGTGATACCATTGATTAGACAATCCGCAGCTGTACTGATGTTGGAGTTGGATGACCACACTGTATCTGCTGTTGAAGGGACACTGGAGGAAGTGAAGGCGATGGAGGGCGTTTACAGTATCAGCCATAGTCGTTTTTGGCCCTTTGAAGCCGAAAGTGTGATTGGATCGTTGCATGTACAAGTAAAAGATAATGTAGATACCCAAAAGATGAGAAAAGATATCACGGCTCTCTTACAGAGTCATATTCATGGTTTGAAAGAGGTGTGTGTACAGATTGAACTTCAAAGTGCTAAAAAGAAGAACCGTACTGTACCTGAAAAAGGATTTTTCCATTCTCCTCTTTACAATAACAGTATGGCCAACCACATCAATTACAGATCCAACACGTCTACACCCACACCTGTTACAGCGCCAATGGTCGAAACAAATAATAACCATAGTAATCCCATCATCTCAGTCCTTCAGAAACAAACAAAAAAGGAATAAAAGAAAAAAAAAGGGAAAAGAGCAGCTGCAAAAGTGACCCGTTTATTTCAAGTTTTTTTTTTTTTTTTTTTTTTTTTTTTTTTTTTTTTTTTTTAACAGGCAATTGAGAAAAGTTCAAACTATTCATCATGCCTTTTAAGTTTTACTATCATAGAGTTTAAGAGAATACATGTAATAAAGAAGAAAGCTAACCACTGATTATTTCAATACACAAAAAGAATAATAAAAGGGATCTTGTCGTAAATAATGTAAGGAAATCGTGTAAATGCATTTCAAAGTGTCAACACTATGCTGCCATCATGTTTCAGAGCTTTTACAAAACTAAACATTATAGGATGAATACTACAAGGACGATATATTTCTCGAAAAAATGACTGCAAGAAGGGCAGATATGATTTGTGAACCAAATACGAATCTTAGACAAAGATGGTAATATGAAGCTTTAAAGGAACAATGTGCGTTAATTTCAAACGAGATGTTATAAGAGCATAAAGATTGATAAATCAAATGGACATAAAGTGTCGATAAATCAGTCAGTTTAGTTGAGTTTTTGCAAGAGATTTTATACAAACAGGGCATGTTGACAGACCACCATTTGATTCAATCAATCGGACTATGCTTATAGATTATAAGAATAGAAGCCATAAGAAAACTATGATACATTCAGAAATTCATTTTTGTATATGTGATTTACTAGGTTTCATTGATTAGAAATAATGTTTGAACAGTGGCAATTTATGGCTTGAAGGACTTGTTTAACAAGATTATAAACCGTCATCATCTAGTCATAATAACCATTGAATTTGATCAACTTAATGGCCGACAATTCAGTGAGAAGTAAAAGATTTGTGAGGGGGCTTAACTTCTTCAAAATATCCACTCTATTTATAAAAGATAATTCACTTGCTGTAATTGAGTTTGTGATGATAAAAAGTGCAATCCAGCTTTTTAGTTGCATTTAGAGACTCTCAATCGAATCAAAACAAAATACAAGGAATTCATAAAGGGCATAACGTGCAAATCATATAAAAGGGGAATGAGGAGAAGGGGGGAGTTGAGGGTAACTAAAGAAACTAACGCATGATGATTGGGTTTGCTGACTTTGTTCATCACTCAGCCACTGTACATGATGTGTATTATATTTTACATTTATATAGTAACAAGTATCGCGCTCAGTCATCCAACTTGTTCATCACTCATTCATCTTTCCCCCTAAATAAGTTCTTACTCCCTTGATCTAACCTTTAACGACAGACTCTGAGCCAGATTAAACTTAAAGCATAACATACTGAATCTGTTATAAGAGTACGTGTCATCAGACTCGATTTATATCTTGAGATTTTATTTGATCACTGCATCTTTTACGGATGATTAGGTGTGTAACAGAGACGATATGCAAAATATTAAAGTTTAATCTTCTTGTATGATAAATAGTTTAAGGTGTAACCAAGAAGAGTTGTAGGCTATTTTATTGTCTGTTTGTATTACAGTCAAGGATGAAGAAGAATAGGAGTCAAGATGCATGAGGAGAGAGGAAGAGAGAGAGAGATATAGAGAGAGAGAAGATGTGAGTGTAGTCTAAGATGATTGTGTTTTTAGTTTGAAGCTGAGATCATAAAAATGGATACCACATGTCATTGATGGTAACGGGAATTTCTGGTTGGTACAACGTCCACAAGGGTACATCTTCTTGTAGAGAATAATCATAATAATAATGATAATCGTTATTTAATATGTTGGTTGTTGTTGTTGTTGGTTGAGTGAATAATAATAATTGAATATCAAACAATACATTGCATTCCTCTGTCCATAATAAAAATGTTTCAGGTGAAATATAAAGTGAATATCCTAATTGTTCCAATATCCTTGATTCTAATAAAACTAGTGTCTTTACGGGTATCATTGATGCATAAGACCATTGGAGCTTTATAAAATAATGTGTGAATCATATGTAAAAACTAGTTTGCTTTGTAAATTACCATAAAAGGAGGAGGATAGTCTTCGTTGTATTTGTACGCCAATAGCAATGTAACAGTGAATAAAGAATATTCGTCCAGTTCGCTGTTGTTGACTAGAAGAGATTGAACATATTTTAAACTATTGGAATGATGAGTATTGATATCAAGATTTAGATGTGTTTACCTAGTATAAATAACAGAAGGTGGTATGTCGATAAGAGTAAATAATTTATAACAAAATAAAGATAGACTCTTTTGTTTGTCGATATCCCAATATTTATACAAAGAACATAAAACTATTGAACATAATTCTGATAATTCTTCTATTTCAGTTTTAAATAACATTTTTTAAAGAAAGAAAAAGAAAGAAAGAAAAGAGAGTTGATTAAAAATAACTTTATTTGACATACACTAAAAAGCTGGTGACATTATAAATTAATACACACAGTTCTGTATGACCAAGAAAAGAGAGAAAGAGAGAAAGAGAGAAGAAAAAAGGGGCAAAAGAAATGGATTTAAAGAGGCAGTGATAAAGTGAAATTAAAGAGATTTAAATAAAGGGGAAAATAAAGAAGGTCAATAGGCTTTTGATTTGAATTCGTCTTCAATTCCTCCCTCTTCTTAATATTCTCTCCCTCTAAATGTTATCCGATGGCACGATGATTTAATAAAAAGGTTACTGTGTCACATAACACGCGACCAAAATATTTTGATAAGATTTCTTGACCCTGCTTTATTTATTTGAATAAAAAGGGATGGAGCAGTTTATTAATTTTGTTGTATAAAAAGTAGTTATTTTTGGTAGAGAAAACGCGCAAATCTTATAATCCTACTTGTTCAGAAGAAAGAAGAAAAAGAAAAACACGTATACAAAAAAAAAGAAAAAGAAATCTCAACCGATCTTTCTTGTACAACCAATTTCCTTTTTTTGTATTAGCCTTTAACCGTGCTTTTTTTTTTGATAAACTTGGGAGTTTTGTTAGGAGCTTAAAGATCTTCCAACATTTTCACCCTCTCTTTCTCCGTATCTTTTTAAACACTTTCTTCTTTCCCCTTCTCTCTTTCCCCCAAAAAAAAGTACGCCCCACTTGAGTCACGAAAACAATGATCAAATATCCCATATGATTTCAATCTAAACACTTGTTTGTGATCGTGGAAATCTTCTCTTTTTTCTCTCTCTTAACATTTTCTCCTAATCATCCTGTGCGTTTTTATTATCAAAACATACATCATAATTCTAGATCAGATAGTTTGCTTGTTCTTTCTAATTCTTCTACTTCCTTGACAGCTATTGAATAGAATAGATAGAACTTAAAATTTTTTTTTCCTTCTTTATTTATAATCAACCACTAGAGCCTCTAAGTCTATAGATAATATGATCATTTCAGCTTTTATGAGCATAAAGTTTTCTTGCTTTATTCAGCCTACTTTGTTCTTGTGTTTTAGCTCTTGGCTCCCTACGTCTTAATATGCAATCATATTGCTTGGCAATCACATAAAAGTGTTATCTACTTGTTTGATCTAGCTATTGAGATGGAAAAGAATATAAATGCTCCTTATTTGTACAATTTGCTGCTACTGCAATAGTAGGGTATGGAGGAGGTGAAGGCTAAAGAAAGGAAGAAAGAGAGGAGTTTAATTACAAATATGGTAAAAATAAATAACGTGCTACTATTGGATAACCTTATTATTGTGACTGATACAAACACCTGGTATCTAAAGCAGGTTGCTGTTGTAGAAATACTCATATAGATAGAATAGTCTATATTCTTTTACAAGTTATATCTTTGTCTACCGACAAAATACTGTACTTGCTCAGTTTATTACAAAAAGGAATATTTTTTTTAATCAAGATAAATCAATTTATTTGAGTTTTTATCGGAACATAATGCAAGTATTCTTTTGAAATAGTATTTTAGATATGGATTCACTTATGACCTAGCTCTCAATTATGCTGATACTTGTCAGAATAGTTCTTCTTCTGGCCATCCATTTCCTGATCAGGTTGGATTATGCAAAGATATCTTTCTTGTTTCAAGTGTAAATAGATCTCTTACACTGCTAGGAAAATTAATGTTCCTAAAAGTCTCAATAAAGAAAAAGCAACAATTGATTTAGCTAATAGTAATAACTTGTAATCACAAGAAATTTATAACAACATCGTCTATAAGTTATCAAACACTTTTTTTTTTTTTTTTTGAAAAGTACAAGAACAGCTCTGAGACGTTGAACTACAGAGAACCTGAATGGAATATAAGTAATAACGCCATTTCACCCAATTCGACGATTAGTAAACAAAAGTAAACAAATATTCTCTCTGTGGCTACCCAAAATCTAGGGTTGTGTTTAAAGATATTCATAAAAAATCACTTTTTCAGCGTACAATGTGCCAAACTTAAAGAGGTTGCTTATTGAGACACAAATCAAACTTTGAAGCCGAGTAGCGACAGGTTGGGTATCACAATCGGGCCGGGTTTCTGTGCAACAACGACCGTCGGTTACCGACCGTAACCCGAGTCAGCATCAACTTGGTTGTAAGTGAGCTACTTGTGAACCATTATTATATGAATCATAACAATTTCAACATCCACCCAATTTAAGTATTATTCTGCATAAGTTATGATTAATCATAGATTATCTGAATTCAGGTGCAGTCTAGAGGATCTAAACATTATTGTAATTCATAACCACTGTGATTACAAATGATATTTAAACTATGAGATTTAATCAAAACAACATAAAGTATGAAATCACAAGCTCTAGATATTTTCATGCATGTCTGACATTGCAATTCATTTGTATATATTATCGTAATCATATCAAATCCATTCACCTTTCATGTGTTGATGACGTCTCCATCCAGAAAGAATTGATTGGTTTTTAAACAGATCATCATGATTTGAATTAAGGAAGAAAAGTGCAAGATGTATTCTGTTGAACCAATCATAGCACGCTGTAATTTCTTCATGATCAAATCTTTTATTGATGGATCCAGGTCTTCTCTAATCAATTTGTTAATTGACGCTGTACAAATACGATATGAATTTTCATCTACGGCAGGACAGTCTGCGTCAGGTACTGAATCACGATCAGTATCATTGGATTCGAGCTGTGCAGATTTGGCGAGGTTTGCTTCTTCATTTTTGGAAGTATCAAATTTTTTGACAACAAATTCTTGCCACTCTATTTCATTCTTTTTACCAACACGATTATCCATGAATGACCGCATTTGTTGCAATATAAGATCTGCTTGGCTAGGCTCATTGTAAGTAGATTCAGCTAGTTTGGCAGCTCCAGTAATGATACCACTGGGAAGTTTTTTAGCCGTTGATAATTTTTGCTTCAAGGCTGCAAGTTGTTCGTTCATCTTTTTGTTATTTTTGCGCACGACGGTACGAATACTCTCCTTTAATTTGTTTTCCATCGACAAAAAGAAGAAAATACAGTAGTCGCTCTATTTAAGGGTGTCTGATTTAAGGGTATTTTCTGTTTATGGGTGTATTTCTAAAGAACGGCATAGGTCCCCAGCATAAATACCACTATACCACTATTCTATTTAAGGGCACAACGCAAATATTTTTTACCACTAAATAGAAAAATTTTTATAAGTGATAGTTTTTTGGAGCACTCTAACAATAAATTTTTTACTTTGTAAAATAGGATCGAAGATCTGTTTGCTCTTTTGGCATTCAATTCAGCACAAGAGTCAGCCAATCTCATCCGAATTCGGCAATGTAATTTACGATCAAGATCATCCAAAGGAACTTCGTATATGAGAATAGTTTCATAGGCTTCTCTCAACCGTTTTCTACACTCTACTACATCGACACGCTGCTCATATTGCTTTGTATTATCATTTTCTTCTGTTTCATCTATGTTGCCTTCTGCCGTTTTTTCATTATTAGTAGTGCTTGTTGTATAACATACTATCATCTCGCTTTCATCTGCTTCAAGGTTTAACTGACTAACATCAGTAACATTGTTGTCAAAGTTCCCAGGGAGATCTGGGAGCATTCCATTTGTTGTTTCTAGTTTTACTTTAAGCCACGCATTAGCTAGAAAAACCATAGCCTGAGCTTGATCCATTTTGTAAACATCCAGATTATCCAACTTTTTACTGATATACAGACATAAAGTACAGCCGTACTGCTGGGCTCGGAAGTGTGCCTTAAAGTTGTCACTAATTCCTGTGTATACAAAATATGAATGAGAAAACTGTAAAACAAAAAGACAGCTTATATAGCATTTTATCAACAAATAATAAGTTACCTGCATCAAGAGCCTGTAGCTTGCTAGTCATGTTTGCTAGGAGAAATATCAATTTAATATTGTTGAGCGAAATTCTTATTTTATGAACGGACGCATTATCCAAAAGAAGAGCAATTTTTCGATTCTGTCTTCCAAAGACAACATTTAACTTTTTCACGTAAGCTGTCATCCAAGTATTAGTAGAATAGTGGTATTCAACTTCATGTTTTTTTTTTTTTTTTTTTTTTTTTTTTTTTTTTTTTTTTTTTTTTTTTTTTTTTTTTTTTCAGTTGCAATCATGGATAACAAATTAGCTGTTGCTTTAAAACATTTGGGGCTCTTGTCTTGTGCGATAACAATTGGTTGTCCTTTGTAAGTCCCATCTGAGTTACAGAGCAATCCAACTGTTAGACGAGTTTTACTTTTTTTTAGGTCATCAAGCGACGCGGAACATATGGTTATTCTTGGTGGTGGCTGGTAATATAAGCCTGTTTCATCAAATTTCATGATATCTACAGGATCATATGGCTCAAGAAGTTCTTCTATCTTCCTCAATTCGTTCTGAATGTTTTCAGAAGTGATGTCTACCGAGGCACTTTCACTATGCATTGGCCTGCATTTTACTCCAATTCGCTTAAAAAGTTTGGTGAGCCATTCAGAAAAAAATGAAATTTCATTTTCAAGGATTCTATACTTCACTCAAGCAATATGTCTTACACATCGAAGGATCAAGTCTCGATTGACTGGTAGATTGTTATTGTTCATGTCTGCAACAAACTTTACTACTTCATCATCAAGTTGAGGATAGCGTGTTGTTTTTAGACTTTTGCCATTATTGACAATATTATTACTATATAACGTTTTAGCATTTTTGAGAATGTTTGATATAGTCTGTTGATCTAAATTGAATTTCTTCATAGCCCATTCACCTAATTCTGTTTGATTAAGCTGGCCAGTAGCATTTTGATCCAAAAGCTCAATTTTTTGAGAAAGAAAGGCGTACACGTTTATTATTAGACATTTTTTTATAGATAGAATTTATTATATCATATATTTATTCTCATCAAAATTATTTTGAGTCTACAACTCGTATATTATCCTTCCAGCAATTTTGACCAAGTCTTAAGCAAGTTTTGATTTGTTCTTACACAATTACCAAATCTATACCAACCGACAGTGGCCTATGTGGAAACACGTTGTACAAATATGTCTATAATGTAGTTACAATACGTATTAAGTGACTTCATTTGTTAACAGCCACGTATTTCGATTTAAGGGTATGCTCTATTTAAGGGTGGATATTCCAAAAATTTTGACCACCCTTAAATAGAGCGGCTACTGTATCTAGCTCTGTATCAGAAAATTGAAAGCGTTTGCGCTTGTTATCACTGATCCCTTCTCCAGGACTCGACGACCGAGGGCGTTTTAAGCTTGAGTGATGCTTTCTTCTTGGGGGCAGAGTGGAAGTTCCCACAAAACGAGAGGATTGTTTAGCCTTCGTTCTGTTCATTGTATAACCTGTAACTACTAAATTAATCCCAGAGACATATATTACTTGGAATAATCTGTTTTACCTTGACTGCAATGGGTATCTTTAAAATTGATGAATGTGTGATATCAACTACAAGGTTAATCAATATATAAAATAAAAAAAGATAGAAAGAAAAATGATTAAGTATTCAGACGAAGGTTGATAAATAAATTCGAAAGACTTGGGAAAAAATTGATCTTTATGAAAAATGCACAATAAAATTTAGTCTTTATAAAATATGAATAGCAATAATAAAAAAAGCAGAGAAAGACGATGTATTTTGAGATTGTTTAGATGGAAGGGTTTGGGAGGATACACCAATACCACTTAAAGAAGAAAAGGAATCCCGTTTGACTTTACTTAGAAGTTGGTCTAAATTTTCGACATCTTCTTTAACTTCATTGAGTTTTCTTTTTACGATTGAATTATACATTGATAAATTCTTTTCAGTATCTTCACATATTCTTCGCAACGAAGAGCAACAGAACTAGAGTTATCATTATCGATAGAAAAGTCGATAGCATCATCAACATGTTCTTCAATTCAACGCTTTATCTCGGCAGGCAGACGAGATTGTACAATATCTTTAACATCATGGGCGGTCATGATTAGCGTGTTTCCAAACATAATCCACAGAGATGGAGTTATCAGTCAAGAAGTATTTGTTCAATTTAGCCGTGCAATTAACCTCCATGGAGGTGCGGATTCTTTTGGCAGACGAGGGAGAGTCATTTTCAGCAAGTTCTTTTTTAATATTTTTATTTTTTACCAGCATGGTCACAAACATAGAAAGTAGATTTAACAGGAAGAGGTTTAACACAACAACCAGGTTGAGATGCAACATTACGATACCAATTGGCATACTCTATCTCATTTTGAAGTGAGAGCTTAACGCATTCCTCTGCATAGTCAGGAACAGTGCGATAAGTAAAAGCAGATTGAATGTTAAACAAGATAATGAAATATACGAGGGTGTTAAAGTAATGAATATAACTAACCTTTTTATTATGGAGGGGGATGTACGTAAAAATATGAAAAATAAAAAAAATACCCTGTCAGTGGTTTAGTTGTCATCACTAAAGGAAATCGTGGGCAAGATCAAGTCTGGTATGCGTGTGCATACATTGAGTAAAATGGAAGACGCTACGAAGAGATCTGTTGCCAATACCAGTGATGTTAATGAGAGCTCTGCTTCTCTTCCTCCTAGACAAAGATAACATTTTTTTATATAAAATTATTAAAATAAAACTTCAAAAATTTCATCTCTCAAGTGTCAAGTAGAATATTTTTCTCTTTTCATTTTTTCCCTGTGGCTAGCATTTATCGTTGGTCATTTAGATTTATTCATTTTGAAGTCGGTCGCACTTTAAAATGATCACCGGACATGTCGGACACTCCCGGTCAACGAACTGAATGGATGGAGAATTAAGATCTTGAAAGAGTTTTGAACCATTCGAAACTCTACACCTAAAGAACCCTCCTCTCTTTTCATCGAAATGTCTGATCGGTATGTTGAATACAGAAAATTCAAATTGAAAAAGAGAAAGAGAGAAAGGGCAAAAGATGAAGGCTGAATGATTGATGGATGACTGATGGAAGAAAACTACGATGATAAAGAGGGATACAAAAAAAAAAAAAAAAAAAAAACCATTCTTTTTATTAGTAAAGCAATGCTTCACAACTCTATTCTAAGCATATTGCAATACGCTTCGAACAATACAAATTGAGACGACAACAAGAGAAGAAGCAGTGTATATAGCTAGCGCTCGAATCTATGAAGCAACATAAGAAAAAGAACAATGCCTTCATGCCTTTGTACTCTCTTCTCATTTTCATTTGGATAAACTACAATAAGCAAATTCTAATCACTTCGATAGTCTTTACTCCAAGGGCCGTGTTTTGGGTTACGAACGTGCCAAGCGCAACCAAAACCCCAATGTTTCTTTGATCCAAGTTGAAGGTGTTCAAACTACCAAGGACGCTCAATTCTACCTCGGTAAGCGTGTTGCCTACGTCTACCGTGCTCAACGTGAAATCAATGGTTCCAAGGTCCGTGTCATCTGGGGCCGTATCGCTCGTACTCATGGTACTAACGGTGTTGTCAAGGCTCGTTTCCGCAAGAACTTGCCTCCCAAGGTCTTTGGTGCTTCTGTTCGTGTTGTAAGTTGTATAAACAAACACAAGATATTTCCTTTTTTAACTTGTTTGCCTCTAGATGCTTTATCCCTCCAACATTTAAAGTGTAAAATAAACCAAAAAAGAAAACATTGCGTGCGAATGAATACAAAAAAAAAAGAAAGAGAGAAAGAGGAGATTTCACTGTACGTTTTCATTTATTATTATTATTATTATACAATCAGTCTAAGAGAGGAGGGTGCTGCATTTATTGTGTTACGATTCCTTTTAAAAGGAAAGAAAACGATCCGTAATTTTTTCTTTTCTTTTTTTCTATTTCTTTATAATATGTCGGTAATACATATTGTGTTCCTTACTATAGGATTACTGTTATCAGGTACACAGACTGACGAAAAATAGAAAGATGATTATAACACTTTCAAGGTACCTGTATACCTTTGATTTTAACGTTTCAGGATAAACAAAAAGTAAGCCAAGATGAGTACTTTACTCAACCTTTACTTCAAACAACCATGATTTTCTTGGGTGAAGTGAGTTGTATCTTATTCATTCAATTGGTTACCAAGTCTCCTTTATTGAATCGATCCATGTTTGATGCCGTTCGACCACGTCGCGATGACTCTAATGACTGGATGATTCCCCACACGTCAATTTGGTCCTCTCTTTGGTTTGTTTTGCCGAGTACATGTGACTTGATCGCTACGACTGTAACAGAACACAAACACAAACATAAAAGATATTCATATTGTTTTTCATAGTTGTTCAATCTGGGTTTGATGTATACAACACCTTCAGTGTATCAAATGGTTAAAGGCAGCATCGTTGGTTTTTCTGCAATCTTTAGTTGTTTCTTTCTCTCACGTCAGTTCCTACGCAGAGAATGGTTTGCTATCATCTCCATCTTGCTAGGTACCGCAGTGATCATCTGGTCTGTCTTGAACGAAAAAGGCTATTGGGGTCCTCTCTTTTTGATCGTGGCTCAATTGCTTATGGCCGGTCAATTTACCTTGGAAGAGTATCTGATAGACCACTATCATCTTGATCCTATCAAGGCAATGAATATCGAGGGTGCCTTTAGTACTATCTTGCTGCTAACTGCCCTTTTGATATGCGGTGTCTTTGGCCAAGATGTACTTGATGTGAAGAAGGGCTTTGAAGATTTGTTTGAAACCTCTGTCTTGTGGCAAACTGCCATTCTTTTGACATTGATGGTAGCTATCTTCAATTTCTTTGGATTGGCTGTAAGTACGACGATAGGTATTCCTGGGCGTAGTGTGATTGATTCTTTTAGGTATAAGGAATTGCTTTTTTTTTTTAAATTTGTTTATTTATTTTATTCATAGAACAATGATTACTTGGATGATTGCTATTTATTATGGTTGGGATTCATTTTCTTGGATTGAATTGAGTGGATTTATTATTCTCTTGTTGGGTGTATTTTTATTCAATGGTGTATTTAGACAAGTCAAGTCCAATTTGATGACTGAAAGTACACCTTTACTGTCCTGAATTGGTATTCATTAAACGATGATTTAAAATCTCAGCGGGCAATTCATAATCCGCGTATAAAAACTCTGGTAATTTTACTCCAAAGGCTGTCACATGTCGGGTCGAACGACGTGATGAAGATTTGGTTGGTTGAGGGTGTTTATTGAACGTGGTGAGCTGTCTTGATTTCTGTCGAATGGCCTCGGTCTTGACTGCTTCATGGAACTCAGGGTTGACTTCCACCTTCTCGGGTGTAGGATCTTCCAAGGCTTCAATTCCTATTGTTGTCGTTGTCTTTGATAGACCAAGTGCTTCATATCGATTCAGTAATTCAATAGCATCTCTCAATAATCTTTCATGAAGTATTTCCAAATATGTCTCTTCATCTTCCATTTCTTCTTCTGTTTCTTTTGCGTCCTTGTTGCGGTGACGAATAGAGGATACAATTGACTGCAAGGAACTCTTATCCATCATCTTTATACGTTCAACAAGTTGATTTTGTTGATAATAACCATGTCTTAATCTTTCCTTTTCTCTATTCTTTTGCTTCTTTTCTTCCAACTCGTGTCGACGGTGTCGTTTAAAATAATAGTCATCGGGCACGAGATCTAATTCGTCCTTGTTGGCTGCTCTTTTGATGGGTGTGATTATTCTGACTTGAGGCACATGCTCAATAGGCAATGAAGGTGTTATTGCTGCTGACAACCCATTATCTTTATAATCTGCAAGTCGATCTGCGTCAGAGGTTACTGTTATTAAAGCATTCGAATCTATGGTAGGCTCGCTTGAACTAGAATCTGTATACATTAACCATTTTTGTTTAGGAATGCGTTTATAAATGAGGAATCAATTTGGTAATTTTATTCACCTGTTTCCAATAAACGCTGAACTGCTTCAGTCAAAAAGTTAATGCCTGTTTGTAAGAGCTCTTTTTTTCTCTTTTTTGTGGAAATTGATTATTTAAAAAAAAAAGCACGCCCTCTGCTTTTCTTTTTTTTTTTATTTGCCAGGCGATTTGGGTTAGAGGGTTCTGTTTTTTAAGCCTTTGGATTTTTGGGAGGGTTGCCTGAAATTGAATTTGTTTACCTTTACCCTTTTTGTTTTGGGAAGGGGTTTTAAAAGGGGGAACAAATTGGGAAATTTTTTTCCCCGTTTTCCAAAAAAGGTGGAATGGTTTAGTTAAAAAATTTTTCCCTGTTGGGAAGGGTTTTTTTTTCCTATTTGGGGGGAATTTATTTTTTTGGAAAAAAAAGCCCGGTCCCCCTGGTTTTTTTTTTTTTTTTTTTTTTTTTTTTTTTTTTTTTTTTTTTTTTTTAAGAAAAAAAAAGACCAGCAAGTTGTCTTTAACCTTTGTCTTTATTTATCGTAAAATTACTTTAATCAAATGGTTAAATAAAGTTACTTTTTGCTATAATAAAAGGAAAATTCCTTTAGTGAAAGAAATATAAAATTTAAAGCTGTATGAAAATAATAAAGCTATTTATTTTTATAACAAACATAAACATATTTACATGCTTTTGGTGTTCATTACAAATGCCACTGCTTTACAATTTTTGTACTTGTATTTTTAAAATACACTGTATGTGATGTACACACAAAAAAAAAAAAAAAAAAAAGATCTGCATTCGATATTTACTGTACTTGAAATACAAAGTTGAATATTTGACAAGCTTATATAAACTACTCTGAAATATCTTTGATAAATCAATTTATTACTAGTTATCTTTTCTGGTATGACAAAAGAAGGGGGATTGACTCAGGTACTTGGTCAATATAAAAATTTTAGTATGCGTCCGTGCTTTATAATATAAATATAGGAGCAATTAGAGTCAAGTAATTATAGATTAATTTACAAGCATCATTGCTGCTTTGCACTTTATGATTCTTATTAATTGAGCATGTTTAAGAGAAGCATAGAGCGCTAATTAAAATAAAGTTCACTTGCCAAATCAAGCTATTCACTTTACCCTTGTCTTGAATGACATCTTTTGAACCATTGTACCTATTCACACATCCTTCATGCAGACATATAAAGTCACGAGTCTGCATAAATAACCTCAGATCCTCCTTTCTCCCCTCCTCTTCTTCTTTCAACTAAAATAAATCTTTGTGTAATAATGCATTCAGCAGCAAACTGCCCTTTGGGATCTATGGCGTGGATAACAGTCAATGAAAAGAATAAAGTGATTCATGTTACAGAAGAAATGGAACAAATATTGGGTTACAATCCTTTAGATCAATCATTGGATACTCTTTGGACCTATCAACACAAGAACTATGTCACTCTTCAATCCAACGGACGTGCACTTTTCCTGTGTACACATCATCAAGGAAAAAATAAAATATTTGTTTGTTTGGACACGACCGATCCGAGTCACCTACAGCAACCAGAAGATGTCTCCATCCTTCGACTTTCTATGTACGGTACAGTCGAGACTGCGTTCTCTAGTCGGTCATCTCTGTCTTGTACGTCATGGATAGGCCAACCTGTGATGAGATACATTCATTCAGATGACGTAGGAACCTTTTGTGCAGGTCTAAGTAAAGCTACCCGATTCTCATGTCTGGTTCAACTCAATGTACGTCTACAAGAAGGACTCGAGTGGTTTGAGTGGACAGTGATGTCGATTGAGAATGGACAGCAACTGATTTGTTTCATTAAACCCTCTGGACACAACCATCAAACCACCTCTTCTTTTCCATGCTCACCAGGCGTCTATCCCATCATTACCCAAGCACAGCAAAAGTTCTGGAAAGCGCTAGAAGATGGAATGACTTGGGTGGTTCATCATTTAGCTTACAGTTTATTGTTATTGGTTCAAAGCGTATTGAATCTACTCTGTTACAAGAAGAAATTAGAATATTTAATCAAACAAAGATCAAAAATCGATCTCATATTTCCAGTCATTAGCTATTCTAGTCTGTTACAGTATGTAACTCGATTTTAAGTGCGGATAAGCATATGGTTTGTATATAAAAAGGTTGTACTCAGTTTTTTTTTGTTTATATAATGCAACTAAATAAAAAAATGTAAATATAAAGGGATTCCTTTTGTTTTAGCTTGTTTAAAATTTTCCTCCTCGCTACAAAAAAAAAGAATCGAGCAGCTTAGTAAAGTTTGATATTTTTTCTTC
Organism: Rhizopus delemar RA 99-880; assembly: GCF_000149305.1. NCBI lineage: Eukaryota > Fungi > Mucoromycota > Mucoromycetes > Mucorales > Rhizopodaceae > Rhizopus > Rhizopus delemar. The sequence continues at coordinate 920,288 of NW_027137828.1, forward strand.
ATTTTATGTACTTACATTAGCAAGCACACTCATCATGCTTTTCGCGCCAAAGCATAGCATATTACTCAGCTATGAATTTTATTGAATTTACGATTTTTGTTTTTTGTTTTGTTTTTCTCTTACTTGGTTAGCAGTTGAACCAATCCATGCGGCATCCCCCAATCTTCTTTGCAAGAACTTTTCTGTCTCGATATAATCAGATGACAAGTCTTGGGTCATGTAAAGTTCTGTAGCGCTATACACTGCTGCTAATGATGCACGCTTTGTGTACCAGTTCATCTTTATAAAGAAGGTTACAAAAATTATCCACTTATTTGCGTCTTTAAACTTACATCAGGACTTCTGTCACCAGCATAATACCAAATATCGTCTACAATATCACCTAAATGCTTTAGTGACATGCTGACGTTTGATGGTTGTGCCATAATAGCTAAAGCCTAAAAATGAAAATCAATATACACTCCTATCACACAGCTTATAATCTTACGTACCTCAGGCCATTTTTTAATAAAAGGTTTATTCATCTCCAATCGAAGCCAGGTAAGTAACTTGACTTTTTCATTCATGGATAATCTATAGACAGTCTCAAATTTACAACTTGGCGCATAAAATGGAGCCTTTTTTTTTTTTGCTCTATTACCCTTCTAATTCTCCCTTTGCCAACTTTTCTTCAACAAGGCAAGTATAATTATTTCTGGCATCTTTCAAATAAGCATCAATCAATCCAGATTCTCCTCCAGGGAAAACACCATGAACAACAGAAGGGTATCCTAAAGCACGAGCCCCGTGAAGCAAACTTTGCATAGACCAACCATATTCTGGAACAAAGGTCATGGTAGCCTTCAGCATGTCACTTTGTGGGTTAGGTCTGCATAAAAAGTAAATAAACTATTATCATTTTCTCTTCTTGTCTCACATGTCAGAAGCCGCTGAAGCAGTTGTCATGGTGCGTACTGCAGTAGCTCTAAATAAGTGAGCTCTGTTGCCAAGGGCACTTTTAAGGACAGGTCGAAGCAAAGACATGGTTTAGAGAGAAAAAAATGTGGTGTCACTTACATTGTGGTCCCTGCAAATAAAAAGACAAGGAAAGTTACAACAAAGTTCGGCCCGGACATTTGTATGAACTAGGCGTACTTTTCTCTTTCAGTGAATTAAGAATCCGATGGTAAAGAAACTTAGAGTCCCCTCCTCATACTACCTATTAAAGACCCTCTTTTCTTGGACACAAGCCTAAGGACCTTGGTTTGCTTTAAAAATGGTAAGAATCACAACATGCTCAATAGAATGGATGGATGGGATAAAATGAAATACGTCAAGTTTAAGTGATAACAGACATCATTTTATCTAAAGATGGAAAAGGAAGGAACAGCTGACATGCTTACATTTTAATTCTATTTAGGGTATCGATCTTAAGAATCACCACGTCAAGAACTCCAACCGTACTTCTCCCAAGTCTAACAACGTTTACTTGGCCTTGTTAGTCAAGGTAACTTCAATACAACACAACTCAGACTCTTATTTCACTAACATTTCAAAACTTTTTAGCTTTACCGTTTCCTTTCTCGTCGTACTGATGCCGAATTCAACAAGGTCGTCTTGAAGCGTCTCTTTATGTCCCGTATCAACCGTCCTCCTGTCACTGTTTCCCGCATCGTTCGCAATGCCAAGGACAATAAGACTGTTGTCGTCGTTGGCACTGTCACTGATGACTCCCGTCTTCTTGAACTTCCCAAGCTCTCTATTGCTGCCCTTCACTTCACCAAGACTGCTAAGGCTCGTATCTTGAAGGCTGGTGGTGAATGTTTGACCTTGGATCAATTGGCCCTTCGTGCTCCCACTGGTTCCAACACCATTCTCATCCGTGGTGCCAAGAACGCTCGTGAATCTGTTAAGCACTTTGGTTTCGGTCCTCACAAGAACAAGAAGCCCTATGTTCGCTCTAAGGGTCGCAAGTTTGAACGTGCTCGTGGTAAGCGTGCTTCTCGTGGTTTCAAGGTTTAAATACAAAAACTTTACAATAAATGGGAAAACAATTTTGTTATTACGCAATGTATTCTTTTATTCTATTTATGTGTGCTATGTACTGAAAATTGTTAACCTCTTAATGCTCTTAATTTGGCAGCAGCATCAGGGAAATCTTGTGCAAAACGAGTTTGAGTCTTTGTAGCTTCAACATAAGAAATAGCGTGTTCAAGTTCTGCTTGAGTTCTAGCTAAATCAATAGCAATTTCGTAATACTTGAGTGCTTCTTCAGGCTTGCCTTGTTCCAAAAGAATTTGAGCAAGAGATGCAACGGCTGCATCGCATGCGGGATCAACTTCCAATGCGTCCTTGCATAATTGGGTTGCTTCATCCACATTACCCATGACTTGGTACATCAACATGGCCTTGTTGATGTAAGGCAAGGGGTTCTTGGGATCTAATGTGATTGCTTTACTAAACATATCGATAGCTTCGGTTAACTTTTGTTGGTCAACCAAGAGTTCACCATAGTAGTTGTGAACATCAGTACTGTTGGCAAATTTCTTTAAGGTGTTGTTGAAAGTGGACATGGAAGAAGAAACAGAGCCAAGCTTGTATTGGACAACACCGAGTTGAATGTGAGCGTAAACAAAGGAATCATCTAATTTGATGCTTTCACTGTAATCCTTTGCAGCGGCATCGAATTGACCGCTGATGTAATTGACTACAGGTAATACGTTTAAGTTTGGTGTCGTATTTATTGTAAATCAATTTTACCTTGTCCACGGTGATAATAAATATCAGGATCACTAGGATTAATTGCAATAGCTTCATCAAATTGCTTATATGTGCTTTCAATGTCACCTTTTATCAAACAAATATGAGCATCTATAGAAAAATATATTCCTTTTTCCTTACCTTGTTCCATATAAATACTAGATCTCTTGATGTAACTTTGAACAAACTTAGGGTCAGCTTCAACAGCCTTATTGAAATAGTTCAATGCTGAGGCAGTATCACCCTTTAAGAAAGCAAATGTACCCATCAAGTTCAAAGCATGTGCTTGATATTGACGAGAACAACCCAATTCAACAGCCTTCTCAACAGATTCACTAGCAGTTGTGTAGTCCTTTTCAGCAATGGCACGGTAAGCCTTGGCATAGTAGGCATCACCAGATTCATCGTCAGGAATACCAGCCAAATTCTGGACAACTATAATAATTATGAGCATCGCACACACATATTTTCATGAAATGTTTAGCTTACCAGGACGGAAAGAATCCAAATAAGCATTAACAAAAGCGGGTGAAGGCAAACGAGGCTTCTTATTCTAAGAAATTTGGATCATAAATAGCTGTTTTTAATATTTTACTTTTTAGAACTCACCTTCATAATTTCTTTTGCCTTTCTTTCAGACACAAGTTTCAAAACACGTTCCATTGACTTGCTGGCAGTTTCATTTTTGAAAGCGTCAAGAATACAAACACAAGTGAAATCTATTGACATAGTTTAAAACGTGCTCCTTTTTTCTATGTTCTTATATCTTTTCATCTTTACCATAAAGTGCATTTTCCAAATTATCCAACTTTTCAAAAGCATGAGCACGTCTATTTAATGCCTTGACATAAACAGGATCCAATTTGAGGGCGTCGTTACAGTCTTGAACGACACGTTCATTTTGTCCCAAGTTGGCATAACATGCGGCACGGTTAGAGTAGAAAATAGGATCTGCCTTATAACGAAGAGCCAAAGTATATAGTTCAGCAGCTGCTTCATAAGACTTTTCACTGAATTTAGCGTTTCCTTTTGCCTTAAGTTGTTGAGCGGCTTCGTTGCGTTGCTATAAGAATACTGGTGTCAGGATAAAATTTATAAGCACATAAGAGTCTTTATCGTTACCTCTTCTGTTAAATTAGCAGCCTCGGCTTCTGTCAAGGTCATGTAATCTAATGATCCTGCAGCAGGGGTGACAGGGACATCTTTTGTATCCTCTTCAGCGGATTTTTTGACTATAAACAAAACACGTTAGCATAGTTATTAAGCATTGGCTATTTTTTTCTCTCTCTCTTTACTTTCTCTCTTTGTCTCGGGTTTCTTCTTTCCCTTTTTACTTGAAGACGAAATGTAGTAAGCACTTGCACCTGCAAGGGTCACGCCAGCAGCTAATGCGCAATAGAACTTCCAATCTTTATCTTCAAAGAACTTTTTGATTTTGTCCGAAGTGTTTGATTCAACTGCCTGTTGTGGTGCCATGTTGTTAATACAAGAGAAAAAAAAATATTTTAAAAGGGTTCTACTTTAAAAGCCTAAAATAGTGATAGGGTTTAAAACACCGAGACCTACGTGACGTAGTTGCCAGAAAAAAAAAAAATCAATAAAGCATCACAAAAATATGCAGCACGGCTATTTTATTCTCATACACGATTATTATTCAATATTTTTAGCATTTTTTTGGGCTCTCTTTCGCTTTGCTTCTTTTCTCTTTGCCTTCAATTTTTCTTGCTTTGCTTTTATTCTTGTCTCTTTCTTTTCTTGAATCTTTTTCTTCTTTTCCTCAGACATCTAAATTAGAACATGAGTCTCTGATATAAATACACTACAATAATTATATACCTGTTTAGGTGGTTGGGTCTTTTTTAAAAATTTCTCTCTTCTACGGTGCAATTTACTTTTCAAATGAATCTCGACTTGCTTCTGGTTCTTTAACTCCTTATCAGGACAAATATTGCAGGTATATACTTCTACTGTTTCTTCCTCTTCTTTCTCTTCTTCCTCTTGATCTTCATTATCCCTATCATTCTCAGAATCGTTGTTGTCTTCTTCCTCTTCATCGTCTTCCTCTTCAGAATCTTCCTCTTCGTCTGATGATTTAGCACCTGAATTGATTGCCTTGATCAGTTCTTTACGAGCTTTTTTCTTCAAACGGCGTGTTTCTTCATCATCAGAGTCATCACTATCTGTTTCCGAATCTGAAAAAACACCAGCGAGTTTTTCTTCATCGTCATTAGGATCAAACTCGTTTTCTTCAATATGTTGCTTTGCTAATTCTTTTCTAACGCGCTTGAACATTTCTAAACTGTCAATTAAAGAAAAACACCTTATTTCCACTTCTAACTTATATGCAGACGACAGACAGTCACTGTGGCGTGTTCACTATAAAAATCTATAATTTAACAACCGAGATAATGTTTGTCCAGAAAAGGCGAAAGGGTGTACGCGCGAAATGCGGGAATCGTTTGTTCGTTAAATGGATTTGCATTTAAAATGATCCTCAAACTTGGAAACAGAATACCTGTAAAATCCTTGCAAATTACTATAGAGAACTTAATATCTAGAATACTTAACTTTCATAATCAATATTTTCTCTTTGAGCAGTTACTCTCTTATAATTTGCTCACACAAACGGACCAAAATTGTTCGATTAGCTCATTGGATTTATGGAATAAGGAAAAGAAAAGGCTATTCTCTCAATAATTCCAATGATGAACCCAGATTCTCCAGCTAATTCTTCTTACTCTATCACGAGATCAAGGAGTTCTTGCATTTGTTCTGAAGTATAAGATCGATATAGTCCTCAAGTTCTTTTTTTTTGTGGAAAGCCAGCTTCTGCTACCATCTATGTCTTCTTTCTTTACAACCAGACCTTGACGACAGTTTTGGTAGCTATTTAAGTTCATAAGCTTTTTGACATCGCACTCAGCCTGCTTAACTCTAGTACTTGACATCTCTTAGTGGTACTACTCGATATTGATAATATCGTATAAGGCTACCTTTTGCTCTTCAACCTCGATTGGCGCCACATTAAGGATGTCATCAGTAATATTGAAGCAATGTATGTACTGAGATGGTATATTGTTGTCAGATATGGTTTGTAAAATGTTTGAGCGAAATAAAAGATAATTGCGCCCAGTAAAAAAAAAAAAAAAAAAAAAAAAAAAAAAAAAAAAAAGAGAGAGAGAGAGAGAGAAGCAAAATGTTTTATATATTTGATAAAGGCCTATTGTGCGCATAATATATATCTGTCTGTCCGTACTAGGTCAATATATAGGAGAGTAATGAGAGGCTAAAAAAAACCCTTTTGGAATCAAAGGAAAGAAAGGTATAGGAATGTAGCGTTTAACAGTGATGGAGCAATTTTTGCAACCATTCAAGAAAATACTGACTATGGGTAGGTTCGTTCTGTGTTTCTGTTTGATGGTATAATCGATCTATTTCAAACAGAAGTCAACAGATTGTTGGCCATCAAGTAATCTACAAAGTTACAAAACAAAAGAAAACAAAAAAAAAATACATCTATAAAAAATACATCTATAAAAAATACATCTATAAAAAAATACATCTAAAAAAAAGTATTGCGTTTATTAATGTATAGAATGACAGAAAAAATGACACGAATGAGACAATAGCAATAAAGTAAGCATTGCTGGATAGCTACAAAATATTTGCTAAGTTCTTTTTGAATTCATAATTCCTCTACCAAAGTTCTTGCTTTCCTTTTTTTTTTTTTTTTTTTTTTTTTTTTTTTTTTTTACATTTTGTAAAAGATATACTTTCAGTATGTAAAGTATTACATGTTCATATCACCAACATACAGTTTCTCCTAATGTCAACAAGCTTTTATCGGTTGCTTCAATTACTATTAGATGCTTAGACTTATCTAAATATCCAATTATAAAATACCAGTCTGTGCTTATACTGATAGCAGATATATCAGTAATTCTTGTATTCTTTATTGAAACAAATAATATTATATCTTGCATTATTATATTATCATGGCAAATTACAATTCACAGTTTTTTTGCTGCACTCATCCGACTCGATTTGAAAACTCGCTGGTAACAATTCTGTGAAAAAATTCCTGTCTTGGGCAAGATTTTTCTCAATCAAATTCAGCAAAAGTTATCAAAGCATCTGCTTTTGTATTTTTGTGATAAGTCATTGTTTAATACGTTTAAACATTTACTTTATCCACTAGTAAGACTAAATTCTATATATACACGTAATGTCTTAGGTTTTATCTTATGCGTCTGGGTTAGATTAAGAAATGGATAGAAATTAAAACACCTTTATGGGATCAAGGGTAAAAGTGTTTGAGAATAAAGAAACATCGACAAGTGTAAGAGATACTAGTGAAGGGATGAGATGATAGGGAAGGTAAAGCTTTAATGATCTAGGTAGTAGAGCTCATGGAGAATGGTTTAGGGAAGAAACCAAGGAAGGACAGCTTAAAGGAATCGCGGTTCAGTATTTATATCCTTACATTCTGATGAGTTTTAATCAGTAAAACTTTCATCCACAAAAAAAAAAAAATTTGAAAACCCAGAATTAGATTTTTGGACTTTTTTTCTTCTTTCTCTTACAATGGCTGTCAAACCTTCAACAGTAGCTCTTATTTCTACGGCCATCGTTGCCACTTTTGGTATTGGATATTTGATCTATTTTGATAATAAGCGTAGAAATGATCCTAATTTTAAAAAGCAGCTCAGTAAATAAATAAAAATACCTTATAATTTTGTTCATCAACACCTATTTTTTTTAGAACGCGAACGAAAGAAGCAAACAAAGGCTGAAAAAGAAATAAAAAAAGAAGAATTGATGACAGTAGAACAACTTGTTCAAGATGTTTTGAAGACAGTCTCCCAAGAAACTTTCCCTGAAGCACCAGAAGAAAAGGAAAAATACTTTATGGAGCAAGTTGCAGCAGGTGAAGCTTTATGTCAGCAAGGCTTACTCAATGAAAGTGTACCCCATTTTTATAAGGCATTAAAAATTTACCCTGCACCATTGGAACTTGTCATGATTTATCAACAAACCTTGCCAGAAAACGTATTTAGAATCGTTGTTAACATTATGGCTGTTGAGGTATAGATGAAAGAAAAGAAGAAAAGGAAAAATTTATCTTAACAATGATTCGAAGTAGCAACAAAAACGACAAACCGAATTTTATGAACAATTCCCTTCGGAGGATGTGAAGTTGAAGCTCAAAGAGTTAGCTCAAGATGACAAAGTAACCCATTGTTTGATTGCCGAACAAGACTTTGAAGAAAATGATGTTTTATATACCGAAACACCATTGATCTCTGCTCTTTCTCCTCAATTAGAAGTAAAATATACATAAGCCATACCTGTAACCTGCTTCTCAATTAAATAATAGGGCAAATATTGTAACTTTTGTATGAACGAGTTAAAGGATGTTGTAGAATGTAAAAACTGTGATCAAGTTGCATTTTGTAGTGAAGCTTGTGAATCAGCTGCAACCAAGCAATATCATCAATTTTTATGTACAAACAATAAATTAGAACCCAATGCAGAACAAAACAAGGCACTCGACTTTGTGGACTACGCTAAGAAGCAGAATCTCAAGTATCCTTACATGATTGCAAAACTCTTTTGCGTAATGGTCGCTGAAGAAGTCGACAAGAAAAACAAGCCTAAATACAATTCTTGGGATCATATTGAACGAATGAAGGGTGCTGATTTACAACCTATTGATAAATATGCAAATGAATCACAAATGATTAAGCAGCTTTTGTCTTCAAAGGTTCCCGGTATTGAAGAGTTTTTAACAGATGAAATTTATCTTACACTTTTGAGCAAATTGAATGCAAACGCATACGAGGTCACTTCAACTGATGAATTATCTGTAGGGGTAAAATATACAAGACCTTATCCTGCCTCTTTTTTTGTTCTCATTATCTCTATTTTATAGAAATCCACTGAGCCTAGCCGTCAATTTAGTGCTGAAATTAACTCTGCTTTAGGCACTTCTATCTATAAAATTTCTTCTTACCTTTCCAAGTCTTCTGTAGATGATGCTAATGTTAAAGTTATATTCAATGGTAATATGATCACTGTTATTGCTTCAAAGCCAATCAAAAAAGATGAAGAAATTAAAGCCTACTTTGCTTAAATAAAATTCCGGTCCGGACTGGAAATTCCGTAAACCTAATATTGAATATTTTTTGTAAATGTATTGGAAGGGCCAAACAAAAGAACATGCAGGAAAGGCAATCATTGAACAACCTCTTTTCATTTCCAACCTAGTGTACGTACGACTATTCATCAGATGGATGGATTATAAATAAATCATCAACTTACTTTGCTTTTCTCACAGTTAAAATGGGTCGTGTCATTCGTGCTCAAAGAAAGGGTGCTGGATCCATCTTCAAATCCCACACCGTTGGCCGTAAGGGTGCCGCTAAGCTTAGAGTTTTCGACTTTGCTGAACGTCACGGTTATGTTCGTGGTATTGTCAAGGAAATCGTCCATGATCCTGGAAGAGGTGCTCCTCTTGCCAAGGTAAAAAGATAAAACAAAATGTCAATTAAGTTATTTATTTTTTGAATATTAATTAGGTTGTCTTCCGTGATCCCTACAAGTAATATATATAATTCAAAGACTCTCCAAGCAAAATTTAGATTGACACTTTCGTTTTAGGTACAAGCTTCGTACTGAAACCTTCATCGCCACCGAAGGTATGTACACTGGCCAATTCATCTATGCTGGTAAGAAGGCTTCTTTGAACATCGGTAATGTTATGCCCTTGGCTTCCATGCCCGAAGGTACCGTTATCTGTAATGTTGAAGAAAAGGTTGGTGACCGTGGTGCTATTGCTCGTACCTCTGGTAACTATGCCACCATCATTGGTCACGGTGATGATGGCAAGACCCGTATCCGTCTTCCCTCTGGTTCCAAGAAGGTCATTCCCTCTACCTCTCGTGCCGTTGTCGGTATTGTTGCTGGTGGTGGTCGTATTGACAAGCCCCTCTTGAAGGCTGGTCGTGCTTACCACAAATACAGAGTCAAGCGTAACAGCTGGCCCAAGACTCGTGGTGTTGCCATGAACCCCGTTGATCACCCTCACGGTGGTGGTAACCATCAACACATTGGTAAGGCTTCTACTATGGCCCGTGACTCTCCTGCTGGTCAAAAGGTTGGTTTGATTGCTGCTCGTCGTACTGGTCTCCTCCGTGGTACCAAGAAGGTCAAGGATGCTTAAATTTCTTGATTCATCATTTAATAAACCTCCTTACATGTTCCGTGCACGATTTTTACTTTATATTTGCTTAAAAAGACATTGGTCTAATACGTATACGTTAATCAATAATTTATTTTGATACAAAACGAAAGGTTGAAATAAACTTTTTACATTACTAAGCTGTATGTACATTGGATATTATGATGTAGGCACTTTATCATCAAGATGTACACTTATTGCTTTTTGCAACTCTCTCAAGTAAGGGACAGCAGTATGTACAGAAGATGCTGAGTTATTAAGAGAACTTGCATCCGATTCATATGAGTCTGATTCAGAACCTGCTAAGCTACCAGAACTTGTACTTCCATCAGGCGACATCACGGAAGGTAGCATATGTTTCAGCATACTGTAATTATCACTGCTTTGAGTATTGGCGCCATCATTAGATCTTTGGACTCGAAGCTTGAGAACAGTAAGCGTCTTTTGTAAATTGATGGAGGCTCTTGCTTTTATTTGAGGGTTAGCTGATTTCTTGAGCCGTCCCATGGCGTCAGCAGCGATAAGCATCCAATGCATTTCAACATTGCATGGTAGTCTGCGGAACAAGACATGAAAGATTTTGGACATGGCATCACTGCAAATGGAAACAAGCATCAAAGCACGATCACCATCATACCTATCCATATTCGCCCCTTCTAAATCAGTGGCCGAGGGCTCCTCCATCAATCTTGTGTGGAGTGCAAGCCAATAGGAATAATAAATTTGGTATAGATAAATAGCATATGGGTTGCTGCATTGTTGTATTCGATCTAGCTGAAGGTAATCAAAAGGGGAATCCGACAGCTGAAATTTAGAAGGTAGACTCTTCCAAAAGTTACAGAGATGGCTCTCAAGTCGTTGCAAATCGTCAACAGATAAGTTTTCTATGTTTCCAGAATACAGCTTATACCTAATTTCATCATCCTTTCGAGTTGCTTGACAGTCGTTGACACGAACAACTTCGTAAAATGCTTCTACTGAATCTCTTGTTTCTTTGCTGGTCATTTCGATTTGTAGAACCACGGGATATCCAACACCAGTATCAAAAAGAATAGAGCTGTAGTCGCTGAGTTTGTCGTACAAAACATACAAGGACATTTCGAGGTATCTTATGACATAGAACAGACGTCTCCACGTTTCTGCTTCAATAATCTCTACTGTGACAGGTGTGTTGGGAGTTAAACCAGAAAGCAGGTCAGCATACCTGGGTTTTATATCGACGATCATTCGCCAGGCCATGTTCATGTAGAACCTTGCCTCGGAATTATTCAATGTGATTAATGCGGCTTGAGATAAGAACATGAGAGTGGCAGCAGTATAAATGTTAGGTTCTTGTTCAAACAAGGCATCTTGCAAAAGCTCCTTGGCTTCTTTACGAAACATTTCTCCTACCATTTCTCTTGTCATTGGATAAGGTATCACTGGAACATGACGGCATTGGGTATAAGTAACAAAGGCAGCCATGGCGCTGGTTACCATCACGTGATGGTTGGCCAAAAAAAGAGGAAAATAATAAGGCTTTGGAAAAACAGGATTAAGTAAGCCCATGCAAGCAAAATAAGCCTCAATAATTTGTCTTTTGATAAACATTCGATTAATGTCATCGTAGGTAGGTATAGACACAATAACAAGTGCATCTTCGGCCAGTTTCTTTTTCTTTTGAAAAAAGCTGTAGAGCACAGACTCTACTCTTAACATTCGATTGGTTACCGTTAATATCTGCAAAGAACGATCAATATGATAATTAGGCGTTCTTGGAAGAGAGGATTGGTCAAAATAATGGAGAGTTTCTGTTAAGAAGAAATTGATATCAGCTAAATTCTGAATGGACGTTTGAAGACTGATTCCTTCGGAGCTATTAGTGACAGTGAGCTGCCAGTTGCTAGACTTGTCGATATTGATGCCTATGTAGTCTATGTTGTGATGCGATTGAGACATGGCAATATCATTTTCTGTGTCTTCATCACTGTCTGCGGATTGCAGCTGAACTTGAACATTGTGCAGCCTTAGCTGTTCCTCCATCCTTGCCATTTGTTGCTCCATGTCTTTCATTTGTTGCATTAGTTTGTTTTTCCTAGATATTGGTACTGATTTTCTTAATATTGTAGGTTTGGAATTGTATTTGAAAACACAAAACAATCCTTTCTTCATGCATCGGTCGCACTGACTTCCTTCAATTACAACACATTTTCTTCGGTCAGTTCGACAATGCTCACCTACACAAAAGAAATATAATTCATAATGAGAAAAAAAAGCTTTCTCCTGTTATTCCTTTTTCCAAAGGAAAAGAGTAGAAATATTTCTCTTACAAGGCTTGTTTCTTTTTTGTTTTATATCTTCGATAACGCTCATACTAAGCTATTGACCATAGTCTTTCTGTTCTGTCGAATAAGAAGAGAAATAATTAATCATTCTCTGTTAAGGAGTGCAAGCGGACAAATATTCGGCCCGCAGAAAATATTGATCTTTGACATCATCTACCAGTAAAGATTTCAGCAGTTCCTGTCCTTCCCTATTTCTATCCATCGTCTTTTTTATCTATCCGAGTATTTGTCATCAATTTATTTGCTGTTAAAATACTTTTGATGGCTTGATATAGTTCTTTCTATTCATAATTTTTGGTTAAAAGCTCAAAAAAATTGTGCAATACTTTCTATAAACATGAAAAAATGTGATTGGCAAATGTATCTTGAAATAAAGAGATATCTGCAATAGAATGTTAGTATGTTATGCAGTATTCATATAAAACTGAGCTACCTTATGTCAAATTAAACGAAAATGTCTAAATGTATACATATATTCATATGGAATATACACGGTAGAAGAGAAAGGAAAGTGAATGAGGGGAAGAAAAGGTGTCACATATCCAGAGCTTTATGAAATGAAAAAAAAATGAGAAAGAAAAGGAATCATTAACCAAAAAAAGCATATAAAAATTATATTTCTTCACAAAAGAATTAGAAAAGAAAAAGGATCATAAGCAGGGATGAAAGGTCTAAACAAAATAAGTCAAACCCTGCAATGATCTGACACAAGGTCTGTCTGTGTCATAAATTTCTCTTGCATCGACCTTACAAACATTACACAAAAGGTTAATCACATTCCTTATTTGTATAATACGTATAACTATGTAACTCAGCAAAAGTATTATTGTATTGTTTATGGGTTCAAATGGATGAGTATCTTTTGCAAACGCATGTCATTATGTATCTATGAAATGCCTAAAGCAGTCATAGCTTTTTGAAAGTGGATAGGATGGATTAAAACCTTCCAAATACTAAAACACAAACGAGCAAATAAAGAAAGCTGTTATACAAATATTAAATATGCATTCATAGTTGCGCGGAAATAGTGTCCAAATATCATTCGCTTCATAAATAAGAGCATCAATGTAAATTAATATACGTATATATACATGTATATCCACGCGATTATGCTTATACCCTATGAAGCTTTCATTATTTCTCCACATCTCAAAGATTTCGGATGCTAAACTTTTGATATTTATAGATAGATTACAGCCAACAATTTTAACATAAAAAAGCAGCACTTTTAATGAATAGCAAACACCAACTCACTAAAACACGATGAAAATGATTCATTTTGCTAAAGTAACAAAAATGGTTAACCAATGCATTTATAACATAGTTTTAATAAATATATTTTGTCTCCATATAACTATTAAATAGGTCTTTAATTTTTATTGTAGTATAAATTGTCAGGTACCGGAGAAATTAGTGTATATTAAAGCTCTACTAACGAAAATTATGCTTCGGAATACTAAAATATATATATAAGAGATAAAGTATCAACTTAAGAGTAGAAGACGATGTCTTTGACATTAAAGCTATTTCCAACATAAATATAGCTTACTCGTAAATTAAGAATGAAAACTCAGATTATATCTAATCATCAAACGCTACAAAATATAATACATTAGGGCAAAAGCTCTTTTAATATGTGGATTTTTCCTAATCTAGGCTTGTTTAACCCTTCGAATCAATTGAAGATCATACTTGCATCCTCTCAAAAAAGTATTAATTTAAAATTGTAAGAAAAAAATGCGATTGCTTAAGACAAAGAATCCATAATATCCGTTGTTTTTATTGTAGAACAGTAAATGGTTGTAATTGACATTGATGGATATAAGCAGTATTATGAAATCATAATTGAAATTAAAAAAGTACAAGTTTATTTAAATAGGACCATACAATCTATTTCAAGTAAGCGTAATGTTGAGGAGTATGTATTGTAATAACTACAGCTCATTGATAAGAAGAAGTATCAACTAAAATAACAAGGCCTTTTCCTATTATCAGAAATCCAATCCAATGTCAGGACTATTTTTAGTCTTTCATATAATTGAAATAATGTGTAAAATAACGTTATTCAAATCATTGAGTAATCCCCAGAATAAAAAATAATCTATGATAGACATATAAAAGAACAAATGAAAAGCTTTAATAATCATAATTGTAGATGATACTTGCTAAAGTACCTTAAGATTAGAAGAATGCTTACAATAGAATATATCAAGTCATTCACTTAGTAAGATATAAATACCCAACTTCAACTAGAATAATTTTCACTTTAAATCTAAATCAAAATAAATAATCTCAAAAAATATCTAAACTGTTTGTTTTTATTTTTAACTTCTCTTAAATTACGATTGCCGTTATACAATAATTATGACTTTTGACAGATAAGAGGACATATACTAGAGGAAAGTTGTCATTAAATTATTTAGTAAGCAATACAGAAATAATAGTCGATATGAATCGACCGTTCGGTTAAATGAGTCAACAGGAGAAAAAAAAAAAAAAAAAGATGAACTACGCACTAATCTTATGACTAATGAACATAGCAAAATTCTTAATGATATTGAGCATACAATTCCTCATTTATAAAACAGCTGAACGACAACTACAAACAATATGTGTTGATCATGGTAAAAGGCGGCATAAAGCCTTCTAGTGTTAATACCGTTTTTGTACAGTAATATCTAAGCCATGTTTTACACAGAGAACCTTTTACTATTAAGTATTTAAACATAATCAACGATTTCCTTTGCTTTTGAGTAGGCCCGACATTTGGTAGTAATCTATTTCCTCTTTTTCGTATATAACATTTTGAGTTACAACTTCGGAATGTGTTCGATCTTCTGATGTTTCTTTCAATCCTATTGACGACACGGCCTAATTTCTGTCTACTTTGAGAATAATAGCAAAAAACCTCTTGCTAGAAAGCATTCTATCCCATTGTTTCTTCAAGAAATCAATTTAAACAGTCGGATAAATTTGTAGCTTAAAAAGCTTATGAAGATCGCATAATTCTATATACGTAGCGTTCAGTCTTTTGTTTTAAAAACGCTGAAGGAAGGTGGTAATACAAGATCATTTTGGAAGAAGCATCTGTCATTTCACCAGCCATCCAAATTTGATATTTTGTTTAATAGTTCTTTTTTAAGCATATTATTTTTCATACAGAACTGGTAACAAAGTCATTATTGCTAGCACTATAAGCTACTTTCCAATAAAGATTAATTAAAAAGATGACGAATTGCCTTACAAAATCGCAATATTACTATTCTCAAAGTAAATAAGAAGACCCTTATATTTCTAATAATAGACATATAAATAAACTTGACTAAAAAAGTAACGAAAGTATCAAAATGTTTTTTTTTTTTTTTTACTATCCATTCTGAAAAATAGTTTTTCCTAAAAATAAAGCATTCATCGAATAGTAAGCATTATGTTGCTACTATCCCTTTTAGATATTTCCTGCATGTTCATATAATCATATTATTTTTTACATGTAATAGAACACAACAGCAATAGATGAAGGCAAAATGATCCTTGATAAAATCTGTTGAGGTTGAGTTGCATATTGTGTCACCTATCATTAACTGCGTTTTACCTTTTTGCATTGTAAAAGTCAAACAAATAAAAAAATCCAAAAATTTTATTGTCTAAAATAACAATAAAAAGATACAAGCTGGTTTAAAAAGTTAAGATCAAAAATAGTTAGTACCAAAGTATGAAATGACATCAATAGCGATTTACATTGAAACTCTATTTTATTATCTAATGATATGCAATCGAAAATAATAAAACTTCTAGAATGTGAAGGATTCAATAGAACGGAATAAGGAAATGACATCATTGCTAATATTTGATTAGCTCTGACATTCATAAAAATACGTCTATGCGCCTTTTTTGCATCTTTATTCGATTTTTTTTTCTTTCGTACAAAAAATGACATATTCAAGCAACTCAACTACTATTTTCGATTTGAGTTTTGATACAAAGCTGGTTATTTTTCATTATTTGGATAATAGATCATTGGTAAACTTGTTGAAAACATGTACTTATTTTGGTACGAAAAAAAAAAAGAAAAAATTGCATGAACTAAACATTTAGTCTCAAACACATGTATAAAGCTAGAATTGTGCGAAGTATCTTGACTTACCAAAATGCATATATTAGTACGATTCAAAAACCTATGCCAACATTACCTCCCTTTCTGAGCTTTAGAGCGGGTGTAGCGATCGGGTCGAAATTCTTTATGCCCTTTTTGAGCGAATCACCTTATTGTTATATATTTGATTTGAATAAAGAAGAATGGTCTACTGAAAAGCTAAGTATGGCGAATCCAGATGAATTTCATCTTCAAGTAACCAGTGCAGCTGCCATTGGAAACAAAATCTATTTGGTCGGCGGTCGTTTGCTGAAGTCTTATACCCTCTCCAATACTTTAATTGAAATTGACACACAGACATTCAACGTTCAGGTGATAAATGATGCAGTAGGTACACCACCGAGACCGCGTCATGAGCATTCAGTGGATGCGATTGCAGATCGATATTTAGTTGTGTTTGGTGGTCTTTGCTACAACTCTGTTGGTAATAATTTGTTTTTTACATATTTATTTTTAAATCTTTCTTGTTACTTTGTCTAATGCGTATTTTAGGTGAAAATGACGTATTTGTATATGACACAATTAAAAATTGCTGGTTTGTACCTCATATTAGCGGGTAAAGAAAAGCATATATCTATGCACTTTGATACTAAATCAATCCTTTTGTATGTACACAGACAAATTCCCCATCTGAGATTTGGTCATGCAACTGCTGTTGTTGGTAAGAACCTGTATGTTCACGGAGGAGCACAAATTGATAGTGATAGCAGTTACATTATTTATGACGATTTATACAAGCTTGATTATCAAACCTGGACATGGTACAAATACGAGCATCCTGAGGTTGAAAGATATTTACGAAATCAAGCACAAAGAGAGTCAGCCTCGTTAGAAAGAGAATACTTGATACCAACTACAGGCGACAGTCCTCACGATCGATTTCAATGCTGCATGTGCGCCATCTCTGGAAAGCTCATCACGTTTGGTGGGCACTCTATCAGAATGGATAAAGATGATAGTGAGATTCTCTGTAATTATTCTCTTGATGAACTGTCTATTTTTAATATTAAGAGGCAGCTTTGGTCATCCATCAATGCCGAACTGCTGGAAAAAGATAGCGAAGAATTTATGTCTGTCTCCAACATGTGTGTGGCTGTTTTGCCTATGGACTCCCGAAATGTAAAAATATTTGTATTTGCTGGTAAACAACTTTTAGAATCTGAAAGACGCCCGAGTGTACTGTATTCTAACAGATACTCTTCTGATTCATCTGGTGAGGCCCTTCGTAGCGAACGACAACAACCGCTTGATAGTATTATGGAGCGAGATTCAAAATTTGCCGAAGATGGATTTCTAAAGGATGATTCAGATAACTCTGATGATTGTGAGGGTATGGAAGAACATAGTAAAATTAAGAAGGTACAATCCTTTATATTTTCATGTTCTTATTATTCACTTTATTTTTAAGTCTCCTTTAGGAGAACTTAGGGGTCCAGATGATTCTGAACATTCGGAGCATGTAAAGGATGCATTTCGCTTGATAGACCCTGATGTTCAAGGGGAGCCTAATAGTATTAGCCAAATAGATGGCGAAAGCAGTAATCATAATCCGACTAAAAGACCATCCCTCAAACCTCTCCATGGAGGTGGCTATATAGATACCAGCATAGACGGTGGACAGGGAAAAACGAGTGGTTCAAGTAATAGCAGCTATGAAGGATACATACTATCAAAAGTAAGAAAACAAAATAGAATTACACCATGCATTATTGTCATTGAATTATTGGTGTAAGTTGGTTTCTCTTCCCTTCTATTGTATATATATATGTCATCCTTCTTCTTCTCCTGTACAGCATACTTCATTTCTTAATTGCTTATAAATAATTCATTATAAATTGATATAATTTATATTCTTTGTTCAGTATAAAAAATGTTACGTTATATATTTTACTAAAGAAATAATAAAGAAGGAGAAAGATGAATGGGGGATAATAGAATAACAAATTGATAATATATAATATAAACAAGTAAAGAATAAGGCTATCACCACTAATATGCATTGTACTGATTTCCATGGCTGCTTTGATAGGCGTTTTGGTTATACATGCCATATCCATTACTCACAGGTGAATGAACATCTTGAGTCGAATAGGAAGCATTGCCACCACCAGGAGAACCAGCATAATATTTCTTCTGCTCGTCATAAAGGTTATAGGAAGATCCTACTAACGTAGTTGGCGTCTCAACTGACATATCGTCAAGCTTTATACCAGATTTTCTACGTTTACGCCTTTCGCTTTCTTCATCTCCTCCAAAGCTTGTACACAGCAATGTAATTGCATTAGCCATAGCCAAAACTTCTAAAGAGAGGGCGGCAAACATGACCAGATAGGCTTTTCCGAATGTGCTTTTAGCATAAGACTGTAAGATATCAGCACATGGAGGGAACGCTTCAATTGATTTGGCTGTTGGATGGCACTGATCCGTTTTGGCGTACTTATCCATATTGGTTTGAAATCCACAGCATTTAAACTGCATATATATTAGTAAACGTATTTTAGTGTGTAATCATTTGTGTGTACCTCATTTTGAAGACTAGCACGATAGTCCGTGCTTGCCGGTGTCCAGAGATCCGACATGTAAGCAGAAACATTAGCAGAAGCTTTATAAAACTTAATGCCAATATAGACTTGTAAAGCAAGAGCTGCTAAAATGATAATCATGTAAATACAAGTGATGAAATTCTTTCTGACAAATGCTCCAATAGCACCCAAGATGGCTGCTACACAAACAATGGCTCCAAGAATGGCAAGCCCTACATAGATTTATTAAAAAAGGTCAATTGAAATACTATGCGCTTACATTTAAATATATTTGTAGGGAATAGGCTGGATCCGTAAAAGCCAGTCTTTAAGCCTATCAATCCAAATGCTAAAAATGCTAAACCAAGGCAAGCAAAAAGCAGGTTGGTTATAACCATATAAACCTTACTCAGTCTATTAAGCAAATATTAAATATACAACAATAAAGGAAAAAGCTAGACAAGCACAAACCTTGCACAACAAGCTGCCATGGTAATAATAAAATGGTTGTAATGTTAAAGTTTTTAATTGAGAAAAGGAATGAATATTGTTTAAATTGAAAGGAAAGGAAAGGAAAGGATATTTAAAGATACTTGTTGTCGTTTCGTTTCTTATTTCCTTTATGTCTCTTTTTCTCTGTTTCTTGTCCAAAAAAAAAAAAGTATAAAAAACAAGAGAGAAAAAGGAGCGAAAGCTAATGAAAAAGTGCGCACAAAAAAAAAATAAAAAAGAGGGGCAAAAAAGTTTGAATAAAAAAAGTTTTTTTTTTGCCTCTTTTCTTTTTTTTTTTCATTTGAAAATCAATGATTTGAATCAAGATCTTCTTCTCTTCTATCTCTCTCTCTCTTTCTTTCTCTTTTTTTTTTCATCTTTTGAGCCCCTTTTTTAGACCATGTTTTAATAAATAAATCAGCGTTTCACGAAAGAAATTTTCATTTTTTATATTCAGCATATAATGAGTTGTACAGAGATTCCTCAATGTTTATGCCATTTTGCTTTGCTTTCATTTTCCTTTTGCGTAAATATGTTTTGGTTTTCTTATTTATTCATTTTTTTGTATTGTTTACTCTAACCCAGGAATACTATGATTTTTATTTACAAAAACAAAAAGAAAACAATGATGATGCATTCTGATTGGGAGATATTTAGCTGAGCAATTAAAGGTAACTGGACAAAATAACGCAAACGTTCCTATTAGCCCTTTTTTGTCTTTGTGCTATTTTTATGCTGAGTGTTATCTACTTTATAAGACTGTAAAACACAGTTGTACAATAGGACTGATATCTCAATGCAAAAAAAAAAAAAAAAGTAAAGCAGTATTTCAGCAATAATGAGAACAATGAATAATCTAATGCATAATATTAAAATAAACAGATCTGCATAGCACAGATCCGCATCAAATTAAGCATGATAAACAAACAAATAGCAGAAATAATATAATACATGTGTCTCAATCAATGCAAAATGAGCAAGGAATTTATTGTTCAGCTTCAAAAGCAGCCTTGGCAGCGTTAATCTTAGCAAGACGTTCCTTCTTGGTAAGACGAGCGGGCTTCTTGTGGAGAGTACCAGACTTCTTCTTCTCGGTGATTTGAGGAAGAGGGTTTTCACGAATAGCAGCGTGGGCTTCAGCGTACATATCCTCAACGGCATCAGAAGTGATACCTTCCTTGATGAAAGTAGCGAATTGCTTCTTGTAACGTTCTTCATCTTCTTCTTCGAGGTATTCCATGTATTCAGCGACGTGGATACCAAAGATGTAGTTACGGAGGAGTTCGTCATCGTTGGTCTTGGTTTCAATATCGAAACCAGGGAAACGGTTACCGCTGTGGGGAATGTAGATACCACCATCAGAGGCACCCTTCATGGCACCAAAGACACGAGCACCAGTAGAGGTACGAGCAAGACCGACATCGAGGAAGGCCTTGAAGGGACGAGGAGCACCTTCGGCAGCTTCGATCATTTGGACAGTACCGTCGGGTTCGGCGAAACCTTCGTACTTGTCAGCAAGACCGAGCTTGGTCAAAGTACGACGAGCGAGCAAGAGACCGGTAGCATAAGCAGCGGCCCAGTTGGTCAAACCACCCTTGATACCGTAACGAGGAAGTTCGTGAGCGTAAGCAGCAGAGAGGACAAAGTCACCTTGGAGCTTGGCGTAAACGATTTGACAGATAATGTCCTTGTTGGTGAAACGAACGACCATTCTGTACTTGGGGGAGTTGTACTTGTTCTTGGCTTGAACAACAAGTCTCTTACGAGCATAGTAATCGGTCTTACCCTCTAATGAACAATTTAATTAATTCTCTTGTAAAAATCAACACTCTCCTTTCGTTTATAAATTCTATTGCCGCATTTCGACTGTATATAGACTGAAAGCTAGATATAATTCGAAAAGAGAGTGTCTGCTCTTTTTGTATATATGACAATACCTCTTCTTCTACGGTACTTGACTTGGTAACGCTTAAAGTAAGCCTTGTTCTTTTGCTGCTTGACGAAGGGCTGTGTACAATTGAATTAGTCACGTTCTGTCTTTTTCCAAAAAAAAAAAAAATCCACATCCATCCATCCGTTTATATCCTCTGTCCATTCATTCTTTAGGCACAAAAAGTATTGATGATGGATGGATGAGTTTTGTATAAGTTACCATATTGATTCGACGTTGCTGTGTAAAGGAAGGGAAGACTGCAAAGGATCTTTGTCATATAGTTATTTCAAATTTTAAAACTGCGACTCTACTTTTTCAAACAACTGCATTTTTAAACTTCCAGTTCACAATGTTTAAACTTCAGCATTCAACTTTAAAATTATTTTTATTTCCATTATTTTTTTATGCCTAATGAACAAGAAAGATTACCGCGTTGGCAATTTCGAAAACAAAAGAAACTTGAAAAAAGAAGCAAAAAACGAAAAGAGATTGCCGAATCAAGGGAAGTGCCTAAAGAAATAGAAAATCAAAAAGGGGAAGAATATGAACAACAAAAGGCTCAGTGGGAAGCCAATGAAGTCAAACACAAGGTTATCGAATTGGCACGGTTAAAAGCAATAGAAAAAGAAGAAGAAAGCAGAAAAATAGCACAAGTAGAATCAAAAAGCTGTACATGCAATTCTTGACTTATTCTTGTTTATAGAAAAAATGGCAAGAGATATTGTTAAGTTTGCCTTTATCACCCAACAGCAACAAGTTTACATTGAAGAAGTCAAAGAAAGAGGTAAACAATCACAAGTACGAAAAATGCGACTAATACAACGCTATAGTCTAATTTAAAAATATTTGTTCCATCATCAGAAGCAGAACCAAAGAGAAGAACTTATCGAGATCGTTTCCTGGAACAAAAAGCAAAAAAGAATGCTTTCTAAATATCCTTTTTACATTCTCTTTCTCTCCAGTGTTATGCTCAACCATCAATTGTAGATAAATATATTGTTCTTAATCGTTCTTTATTATTATAGGTTTTATGGAAAGGAGGCCCTTTAAAAATCTTTACCCATAAACTGTTTCAGTAGAATCGTGATTCAATAAACATGACATTAAGTATACGTTTTATAAATATAAAAAGAAAGGGAACATGAATTAAAAAAATTATAAAGATGATGAAAAGAGTATAATAAATTAGAAATTATTTAACCAAGAGATGAGCTGTGTAATTCTTTCTAGAAGGGTATGTGTTTTAAAAAGATACAACTTTTGTTGATCTGTCAAAGGTAAAATTACCCCAAGCCACCAAACCAGTGCTTCTGCAGCCTCGGGTTCTTCCTTTTGTAGATACCAGCGATATTGAGTTACATGATGTTCATGTTTTGCAAAGAAACCGTTTAGGAGAGGAAGAAGCTGTTGATCGATAAGAGTGTTAACAGTCTGCTGCTGAAATTGATCTGATGGGGAAGAAGGTGAAGGTAAAAAGGTGTTTAGAGAGGCAGGTATGTGTCTATGTGCTGTCATGTGAGATACCCAACTGGGACGACTCGAGGATAAGTAAGTATTCAAGGGCTTAAATGAAGGAAGAGTGTTTCCTAAACGCATCGAAACTGGACGAGGTTGATTGGACAGCAGCTTGTTATTTCGAATGGGCAAATTCCAGTCACTGTCAACTGCACTGGGTTCTGTTCTGTCATCTAATCGTGTGATATCGCCCACATAGCAGCAATTGAATAGATCAAACGAAATCTGATTGATCTTTACACGAAATAAGCCCATGGCTTGAATGACAATATGAGAAAGACCAGGGACGATGTCGATATGAGTAAGTTGAACCATGGTTCCATATTCATAAAACGAATGGTCAGTGTCCTTTGTAAATAAACAGATAGCATAATGATCTTGATTAGGGTTGGCTGACATGTACTCTAGTATGCTATTATTAGTAGAGAGATGAAATAGACAGGGTTGTGATGGAACAACGAGGGTTGAGATATTCAGCTGAATCAAAGCAACAGAAGAAGAATGTTCATTCATGATTGAGTTTGAATTAAACAAAAAAGAGAACCAATGAACCAACAGTTGATTTACTTTGCCTAGTCTACCCAGTGTATGCCTACATAGAGGACATTGATAATATCTTGACGGGAGGTGGCTTAAACATTGTTTACAGAATGTATGTCCACACTGAGTTGTGATTGGATCAATCAAGGATGAACAACAGATAGGGCAATCGAATAATGATTTAATCACTGATTGTTTGTTACTAAATTCAGCTAGTATCTGTGATAATAAAATATTTGGTTTGTTTTGTTCTTGGTGGCTTCTGAGACAAGTAAATGATGTACACTGAAATGAATTGGATGGAATGCATTCATAACACAATGTTAATCCGCATGAAAGTGTAGTAGGTTGATTAAATGGCCTCAAACATTTCTGGCAGCAAGTTAAAAAATCAATTGATTCTTGTTCTTTTTTTGTAAATAAAGTTTGCTTTGGTTTAAAAGTATGGATGGTAGCTTGTTTCTTGTGTTCTAATACAGTCGTTAATACACACTCGCTTGATCTATTCTATATCAATTTTATTTTGAGCTTGTATACCCCATGGCTGATGCTTTATTTGCATTTATAAAAAAAAGAATAAAAAAAAGGGGAAAGTAATACAAATAAATTTTCTATAAATGTTTTTTTTTTTTCGATCGATTTTTTTTTTTATTTTTTATTTCTATAGAAACAAAGTTTCATGCCTAATTGATTGAATATTCGATCGATTTTTATTACTGTTATTGCTGTTTTAAATAATCTTTCAATCCCATCACTTGTACTTGTTTTCCGGTATAAACAGGATTTAACTGTCTTTCTATATAACTTGAAAAGGTACTATGGGGTGTACCAAAAAATGTATGTCCATGTGCAGCAATCATGGCATCCAGCATGGGTATCAGATAACCTTCTAATGAGACTTTTTCTTCAACTACTTGTAACTTTTTAACCTCTTTCCATTCTTTTTCGAAATCTGACAAGACAAATGTACAAGGAAACAACTTGAATAGTTTGCGTAATAAAGGATGATGTCTTGGATTGGGAGCATCTGTGGCAATATAAAGCACAGTGTGCTGGAATCGGCGTGTGATCGTATTCGATGGTTGACAGGACAATCGAGTTTTCTTTGTGGGTGGTTTATAATGAATAGGGTGATGAATTTCGATAGGCTTGGTATGATTGGCTTCTACTGGCATGCTACGTAATACAACTTCATAATCGGATGATTCCGTTCGATCCTTGTCGTGCTCCGGATCAAATTCTAATACTTCCTCAAGAGTTAAATCGGTAAATTCATTTACCAGCGCATGAAAGATATCATCCACTAAAATAGATGCTCGTAATTTGAATATACCATCACCCACACGAATATGTAAACCAATAAAGTCATGTCCCAATTGTTGTACAATTCTGTTGGTCGCTTCGGTCAACACAGGGTGACTAAATATCATGTTTGATCGAATCTTGCGTAGTACATTTGCATGCTCCTCAGTCTCTGCTAATATCCTATAAGAACCAAACATACTTCCAAAATGAAGTACAGGATGTTCTATCTTTTTTAATGTATTGAGTTGAATGCGGTAGTTGAATCGATCGAGTGGTAAATCAATTGAAGTGTCATCATGTATTTGATATTCATATGGCATCAAATCTCTAAAGAAGTAAATCTCCTTGTGTTTCACTTGCAAATGTCGATATATCCATTCATAACTAAGACTATCACGAAAGACGACGGGTGTACTATGCTGCTGTACTTTTTTCATATCATAAAAGAAGCTCCAGGGTATATTGGTATATCGGAAACTGTTTAAGCATTCACTAGGCAATGGCATGTCACCTTCAATCGTCACACAATGTTCTAGTCCATGCTTAGATTGAAATAATAAGCGTTCGTATAGCTTCGGGTACTTGAGCCAGGGCATTGCTGGGTTAGCCAACATGACAGGTGGGACAAGTAAGGTTCGATTGAGATAAGTGGCAAGTAATAAAGCATTTTCTAATTCTATTCTTTGATTATGAAATCCAGAATGAGGTAAATAAGATAAATATTTTTCATTTATTGCTGGTGTATGAATCTCAAAAGGAGTTGGAAAGATGACTGGAATCTGACTAGTTGGTTTTGGCCTTGTTGTAATATAAAATAAGGTTGTAGTGATAAAAAGTGTTATTAAACCAACAGTCAACTTCTTTTTTGTTGAATACATTTCAAGAAAGAAAAGAAAAAGAAAAGAAAAAAGGAAGGAGGATGTTCTATTAATGGCGATCTGTGTAAGGTTAAGTGAATTCCTGTGTGACATCAACAGATAATCCCTTTCTTTTTATCTATTTTATTCTATTTCTCTTTATTCAAATAAGCCTAGAAGATTTATTTCATTTTCTTTATTTTAATATTAAATACATTTTCATATAAAGCTTTATGAACAAGAAGAACCGTAGTTTAGAATTTGATGTGTAACTTGAGCTTTTAAATTTCAATAAAAAAAAATTTCTTTTTTATCCATTTTTAACCACTCATAAACTTTTTTTACTCTTCAAATATATTGACTTGTGAGCTGTCATTTGCTATGGTTGAATACAACTTGACACTCAGCAGGACTGTTTCTTGTTTTTTTTTTTGTGAAAAGCATTGTAACTAACAAAGAGAAGTCAGATGCAGATATAACTTACTTTGGTATATGTTTTGTAGAGTTTTATGACGCATACAATTAAATAAGACAAACCAATGATAAATTCTTGAGATAATTTAAGCTTTACTTAATAATAAAAGAACAAGAATTGTAAAAAGATGGTGAGAATAATAGAACTACATAAAATGAACGTCTTTTGAATATTTTTCTGTTACAAGAAATATAATCTTCTTAAAAAAAAAACTTTTGTAACACATCAGAGACGATCCTTCTTTTATTCTTAAAAAGGTTTAGTTTGAATAGAGAAAAGGAGATGATGATAATAAAATAAATTCATGGCTAAAGGAGTAAGTAATCTTAATTTGCGCATAGATTTCATTTTGCTATACCTTTTGAGAGAGCACAAGAAATAAAAACACTTCATTTTCAATTATTAAATGTTTATACTAAACAAATATATAAATGAATTCACAAGTATTGCATTTATACACGTTTTTTTTTCTTGACTTGTAGACAATTCTCTTTCTTTTATTGACTGTTGTTCATATAGTTGACCAGATCATAAATGAGATAGTTTCCCTCAAATTACAACACCTATTTTTATCTCAAGACGCGTCATGTTTAATGAAAAAGAAAAGAGAGCGATTGACTTTAATCTGCAATCAAGAAGATACTTAATATTTTTCCTTTTTAGTTATAATTCAAGTAAAAGAAGAATATATTTTGTGGATACACGTGAAAACATTTCTTATAAAATATCAACTCATGCTTACCCTTCAAACCCTCTTCCCTGATTTGTTGTGATAGCAACAGCCACGCTCAGATAAAACAAACCATTGTTAACTCAGCTACAGGATGCATGGGAGAATCGTTGTTTGTAAATGTTTGTATTCATCCCTCGGAACAAATGAGCTATGTTTAAGTAAAAGCTTTGAGGATTAAAACCTCGTGCTTTTCTGGAGTCGTGTGTGTATGTGATCACTGCTAAAAAGAAGAAAGGTTTCAAATAGACAGACTGTGGTTTATAAATAAAATAAAGAAGACTGTAGTGATAGATAAGGATCATCATGTTTGTTGTTATAGCAGCGAAAAAAAGAGAGAGAAAGAGAGAGAGAGAGAGAGAAATAAAATTTATTTTTAGTATTTTTTTCCGCGGAATGAAAATAATTAGTTTATTGCTATTTTGTCTCCCTTTTACTTTTATAAAAACATTATTATCCGTGGAAAAAAAATATAAATAAATCTATTCTCTTACTTTCTTTTCAGCTATTTTTTTCTCTCTCTCTCTCTTTCACTTACATTATGACATTAATAGAAGACGTTGAAGACTATTTATTTGATCAAAAATACATTTCATCTGAAGTTCAATCACAGCTACATGAAGGATATAAATTACATCCTTTACGCTCAAAAGATTATTATCGAGGCTATTTACAAGTGCTATCTGTCTTGACTGAAGTAGGCCATCATACAACAGAGACTTGGAATACTCAATTTCAATATATGAAAAAGCACAATGATACATGTAAGTGGCTACTTTATTAAACATAAAACTAAATTGCTATCAATAGATTATACAGTGACAATCACAGACGAAGAGCATGATCGTATTGCTGCTACTGGAACAATATTAATTGAACATAAATTTGTTCACAAGAATGGTATCGTTGGTCATATAGAAGATATCGCAGTGGATTCATCACATCAAGGCAAAAAGTTGGGACTTCGAATCATTGAAGCATTAAAATTTATTGCACAACAAACTGGATGTTATAAAGGTTTTGATGACATATATATGAAACACTGAGCTTATTATTCATATTGCTTCTATAGTTATTTTAGATTGCTCTACAAAGAATATTCCATTCTATGAGAAATGTGGATTTGCACCTAAAGAGAACCAAATGGCTTGGTATATCCCGTATGAAAATAAACCTCATCTATAAAAGAACCTATTTTTCTTTACACGTCTTTTCTTTTATATATAATTCAGCTGTAGATCCTCTTTTCTCAGTCAATCTAAAATCAATTGAATCCTTCTTTATATCTAAAAGGCTGAGTTTTCAAAAGACACACAATTCACCTTTATGATGCCTTACTAAAATAATCACTGTACTTTTGATTTACATTGTAACTCTTAAACTAAGTCAAAAATAAAACACAGGTAAGCTGAATTAAAATAAACTGACGATTAGCTCTTGTCAAATTATTCTTTTTAGAATGAGTAAGTTGATATTGAAAAGTAAGGACGGGCTCACTACAAAATAATATAGCTTGTATGGACTTTATTCGGCAAAAAAGCCATAAACAAAAACTTGCTTCTTTTGTTTAGTTATTTGTGCTTTATTAACAAAGCTTATATAAAATGTAATAACGGCAAACGAAACTCTATTATCAAGAACAAGAGACCTATTAAAGCCCATGTGCTTTACTGTAATCAATTTTACCTCATTTTATTGTTATCTTAAAAAATCGAATGAGACATTTGCATCAAAATCATCATTTCTTTTTTAACCAACTTTTGATCTCATATCAATACCAATCTCAGCTTAATAAAAACATACAAGAAACCATACGTTTTATTGCAACTTCTCAGACAATTATCATTAATTGCCTTTATTTTTATACTCCACTATCTGTTGCTCTATCATCCCACAGTAGCGGTAACAAATTGACTTATTAGTAAAGAAAAAAAAAAAAGAAAAGAAATTGTAGGTACGTCAGCAACTCGCAGACCTGATAATTCCTTTTTTTTATAAAGAAAAAAAAACATTTACTTTAATGGATGCAATGGAAGGAATTATACCTACTCATTCTGAGAGTTTTAATGGAACTTCAAGTTTAGATAATAGTTCAAATACAGAAATGGAACAAGCAGTACAAATACAAAATTTTTTAGCCGCTCCAGTGAATTGTAAATTGTTTGTAGAGAAAATCACAATCATAAATGGCAAAGAAGATTCAGAATTCCGAAAAGCAGAAGTCCTGTCTTCTCGCGAAGTACAAGGCAACAGATTAGAATACTATGTGCATTATGTTGAATTTAACAAACGTTTGGATGAGTGGGTTTCTCTCAAACGTTTGGATCTCTCACGACCTATTGAATTTCCAGTTAAAAAGACCAATAAAACCGATGGTCAAAAGAAAGGTAGAGGAAGTAAAAATCAAGACACATTGCCTCATGGAAGAAAGAATAAAAAAAAGACAGAAGAACACGTAGATCAGGTTGTGCTAGGAACTGAAGATGAACATGGTCAGACGGTAGAAATGGATGTTCAAGAAGATGAAGAAATGGAAGAAGATAAAAGTACGCTTTCGAAAGCGAATGAAATTGAAAAATTGCGTACGGGTGGTTCAATGACCCAAAATGTAGTAGAAATTGCTAGAGTAAAGAATTTGAATAAGATTCATATCGGGAAACATGAGGTCGAAACTTGGTATTTTTCACCTTACCCTACTGAGTATGCTTATTGTGATACGCTTTATATCTGTGAATTCTGTCTCAGCTATTATGCCTCTCATAAACAACTAATTCGACACAGGGCTCGATGTCAGTTGCATCACCCACCAGGCAACGAAGTCTATCGACATGATGAAATTTCCTTCTTTGAAATTGATGGTCGTAAGCAAAAGACATGGTGTAGGAACTTGTGTCTGCTTTCGAAGCTGTTCCTGGATCACAAGACATTGTACTATGATGTCGATCCATTCTTATTCTATTGTATGACGGAAAGAGATGAAAATGGATATCATTTAATTGGATACTTTTCAAAGGAAAAGGAGTCATCGGAGAATTATAATGTAGCTTGTATCTTGACCTTACCACAATACCAACGACTTGGTTATGGTCGTCTCCTGATTGCATTTTCTTATGAACTGTCAAAAGCGGAAGGAAGGACGGGATCGCCAGAGAAACCACTATCAGATTTAGGTTTATTATCTTACCGTGCCTTCTGGACAGAGACTATTATAGAATATCTCTTACAGGCCCAAAAAGAAGCAACAATAGAGGAGATATCACAGCGTACATCAATCACTATCCAAGACATCTTACATACACTGCAAAATATCGGAGCTTTAAAATACTATCGGGGACAACATATCATCTGTTTAGGAGATAAAGTAGTTGAACAGTGGAGACGCAATGATGAGAAAAAGAGACTCAGAAAACGTATGATTGTATCTGAAAAACTTGATTGGAAACCACTTCACTTTACACCTGCTCAATTAAGATTCCTTTAGGAGCTATCTATTGCTTTCTATTCATTGTTTCTTTTTCGGTTTTTTAATATTTGATGAGGAGAGGATAAAATATAAAAAGACTTACATAATGAAAATAATAAGGATAAATGGTTTTATTTTTAAAAAAAAAAGACAAATAAAAAACATTATAAATTGAAGTAATCAAGCATATCTCAATGCCTTCTTTTAGTATAAATTAAGACTGTTCCTGCTACTGATGGTGACCTGATAAGGTTTCAAGTGTGGGTTAAACGGCTAAAAGATACACACAGTCACGATAAATCAAAAGCGTTTGAGTCAGCATTTTCTCCAAAATTAAAATCAAACTTCTTATTTGCATCTCTTTTTTTTTTTTTTTAATTCTTTTTCATTTCTTTTCCCCTTTATTATTTATCATGACTGCAGTTACCAAAGAAACATTGCCTCCCATCGGACACGCAACAGCAGGTTCAGCCGGTGCTATGTTTGCCTCAGCACTTGTTTATCCACTTGACATGTGAGATTTGTAATAAGTGCTTGTATCATGCTGGATTAACCTTCTTATCGAATAGCATCAAGACAAGAATTCAAGTGCAA
The DNA here is from genome assembly GCF_000149305.1 of Rhizopus delemar RA 99-880. Classification (NCBI taxonomy): domain Eukaryota; kingdom Fungi; phylum Mucoromycota; class Mucoromycetes; order Mucorales; family Rhizopodaceae; genus Rhizopus; species Rhizopus delemar. The sequence goes on from NW_027137828.1 coordinate 951,170, forward strand.
GGAAAGCAAGCTGACGATGAACATTACAAGTCAGCCTGGGATGGCATTACACGCATTATGGAAAAGGAAGGCATTTCGGGTCTTTACGCTGGGCTTGGATCTTCCTTGATCGGAACTGCTTCCACCAATTTTACCTATTTCTACTGCTACTCATTTTTGAGAAAGGCTTATAACAACCGATACAATCCTCGCGGAGGTACTTTATCAACCGCGATGGAACTTACCCTGGGAGCTGCTGCAGGAGCTCTGACGACATTGATCACTACACCTGTTTCAGTCATCACCACTCGTCAACAGACTTTGCCTCCTTCGGAACGTCAAGATGTAGTTGGCACTTGCAAGACCATCATTGCTGAAGAAGGAATCGAAGGCCTCTGGAGAGGTATCCGTCCCTCACTCGTTCTTTGCGTTAATCCTGCTATCACATATGGTAGTTTTGAAAAAATCAAACAGATCGTGGTCAACATCTTCAAGTTGCCCTTGACGCCCTGGGTTAACTTCTTGGTGGGTGCTCTCTCAAAGACTTTAGCAACTGTTATCACCTATCCTTATATTATGGCTAAAGTAAGACTTCAGTGGAAGCCTTCAAAGGAAAATCAAGATAAAGTAGTTCCCTATAAAGGATCTTTAGATATCCTCGCTCGTGTACTTAGAACAGAAGGCTTCTTTGGTTGGTACAAGGTAAGTGACTTTATCTAGCACAACCAGACTGTCGAAATTCACTCATTTTCTTAAAAAGGGCATGAGTACTCAAATAACAAAAGCAGTTTTATCTCAAGCATTACTGTTCATGATGAAGGATATTTTTACAAACTATACAGTACTGGCCTTTGCTCTTGTACAAGCAGCAAAGAAATCAAAGACTACATAGACAAACAAAAAAATCATAGATATAATATTTATTTAACGTTGTGTATAAATCAAGCATATAAATCATTCCTCTTATTGTCTATCTTTTTTGAACTTGTTTATCATTCTTTCAATATTATCCAATCCTTTCTTCACTTCTTCTATTGGTGGACCAAAACTAAGTCTGACAAAATGATGACAGGGTGATTCAAACAGTTCTCGGCGGTGTGCAGGCTGAAAGAAAAGAAGAATAAATATGAATCAAATGATTTGCGTTATTTTGTTTTAAACTTACATTCACATCAAAGAAAATACCAGGAACGACAATACTATGTATTATTAGTGAGACCAAAGATATCTCTTCTTTTTTTTTCCTTACACTTTTTCTTTTAGACATTCTTCAAAAAAGTTTAGACCAGCGTTGATAGGCTCGGGCAATCCAGACACATTCAACCAGACATAGAATGTGGCATTTGGAGGCACATGTACCTTTAAACCCATCCTTTCTAGTCGATCAAGAACATAGTCTCGTTTCTTTTTAAAGTGCTTCTGAAGTGCCTTTGCTTCATTCTTGAAAACTTCAGGATCCAAGAAAGGCATGGCAGCATATTGAAGGGGATGGCTTGCACCTCCTTCAAGGAAGGAACCTGTGCTTTCCATAGAAGCAATCACTGTCTTTGGAGCAACAATCCAACAAATTCGCCAACCGGGCATCTGTCAAGAGCGAGTAGCTTTAGAAAGAGTTTCTTTTTGCTTATAAAATTGATTTACCCTAAAGTTTTTTGTTAAACCGTCCAAGATGATCACAGGATCTTCATTGACATCATCCACAAATTCACTGATACTGACCGTTTTGCCTTCTTCCTTATCGTAGATATAAGCAGAATAGAATTCATCCATGATCATAGTGGTATGCCTATTTCTGGCAATGCGAACAAGCGCTTCGAGCTCACTGTCTTGTATAACTTGACCTGTAGGATTACGAGGATTGGATGCCACGATGACTCCCAAGCCTCGACCGGTGATTTCCTTCTCAAGTTCATCTGGTGTAATATGATACCGCGTGCTTTCATCCAATGTAGTAGGAATCGGTACAAAGCTCTTAAAGACAGAGAGTATTTGCTCATAGGCAGTGTATTCAGGCAAAAAATAACCCACGTGCACATCGCCAAGGGCAGCTCCTAATCGGCTCAAGCCAGCTCGACCACCAGGTACAATGCATACATTCTCCTCTGTATATTTGGATTCCTTTCCCTTTCTGTAAGTTTCATTGTAAAGATTAGCCACTGCCTTTTTCAATGGAGTGATGCCACTTGTGGAGGCATATTCATAGGTATCTTCAGGTACCTCAATTCGATGAGGTCTTTCTTTACATCCCTCAATATGCCCCACTTTATGAATAAAAAAAAGTCAGGATGGATATTTTTCTTTTTTTTTTTTTTTTTTTTTCCTTTGTTTACCTTCAGGAGCACCTTGGCCAAAGTTTGACCACTCCTTGTCATCATAATTGTAGCCGCTTTTCTTTGCTCGATCCATCACATAAATAACTCCAGTTGAGCCAGGATGGGTAATTCCGTGAATATTTCCTTGCTGTTTTGAGACTTCACCACGATTTTCATTTCCTGGATAGCTTCTCAACGTCTGATGCGCCTCTGAATGCTTCTCTGACGCGCTATTGTCATAAAAGTGAGTAGATAATTCTGTGTTTTGTGTGTTATACTTTACTGTTTGTTGTTGAGTACTTTTTGAGCAATATCTGCAAAATGGTTGTTGCTTGGCATTTGAATAATAATAATAAAAAAAGAAAAAAACGATGAACTAACGATCAGGATGATATCAATTCAGTTCTAGAGTCTACTTATTTTCAGATACAGTTCCTACTATTGTGTACAGCTTGGTAATGATTTAATTTTGATGTCATGTTGCCTCTAAAATAGTATCAGTAAACAAGTACATTTCCCGACGGTCAATCGGACCGCAAATTAAGTTCTGAAGACTGGCCAAAAATACTTCATTCACCACACTTAGTAAAAGTGCAATATATAAGAATAGCTAATCCTAAATGGTTTTTTTGCATACCATTTATCGCATTTAACCCTATTTTCATGATTTTGCTTAATAGAACAATAAAGAATAGAGAATAAGGTACATCAAGAAGCGTTTTAGTATAAGATAACTGAAAGAAAAGGCATAAACGTATGTAAGCTTTAAATGAAGAAAAGCAGACAGAATTTGATACATCAGACGTAATTTTTTCCGTGGATTTATTAGTTTTTATAATTCTGGTTATTGACTTGCTGCCATTGACATTTGCGAACGTATTTTAGTAGAATATCTTTATCATTTTTTTTTTTTTTTTTTGGCTATTGTTGTTTGACTTATAAAATGCTGAATTTCTCATAATGAAAGGCCAATTTTTTTAGTCAATTCTGTAGTTATACCCATACAAACCAGATCAATCAAAAGAGAAATAGGCTCAAACAAGTCATATTGAGACACTGATAAAACTGAAAATAAAGGCTGTTGAATTCATCAATTAATTTTATGAAGCGGTGCCCTAGCACGTTATGAACAGGGATGACTTTTTTTATTTTATTTTTTGCCAATGTATGCCGCTACTTTTCATGGTGAGATCATGACTGCCTGTAGAACTAGGAGCATCTCAAGTTTATGGTATCAAAACGATATATATGCCATCGTTTTATTGTCAGTATCTTTCTCATCCTTTTTCACTTTAGAAGCAAGCTTATTAAAGAATAAGGAATCCAAAAAGTTGTAGTTTAATAACCATGTTTAAGAGAAAAAACTATGAGTAAAATTCCAAATTAATCATTCCTCTGCCGTTATTTAGCTTATCATCACTGTTTTAACCAAATTAGGGGTATACTTATGATTAAAAAGCATGGTCTTCTTGTAAAATAGACTTGAATGGTTGAACAGAAAGGCCTTGAGTGAAAGAGAAAACGGATTGTGCCTATTTTTTTTTCAAAGCCACGATTGTGAACGAGTCGTAGCAAGTTTTCTTACTGTTCTTTTAGTGTTTTGAATAAATATTATTCGATTGATTATAATTCGCAGCACTGTGTTTTTGTTACTGTTTTGGGATTCATATTGCTATTAGATTCATACCTTTCCTCAGGAACAGTTTTATATGAGAGTTCAAAATACGATAGTGAGACACAAGGTAATACAATAAACGATGTTGAAATGACAGATGGTTTTCTAACTCTTATCAAGGAGAGAACACCAATATCTTTACAAGGAAAATCTGTACGAATCCCATTTTGGTACTTTATAAAATCTCATTGGACACAATTAATTATCCGCAAAATACAGCCTGTGTGGTCGAATAAAAATGAACAAGCCCAGATTATTTCTTTCTTCTTCTTTCAGGACTCTTTCAATTATTTGTGTCATGTAAGTATTTTATAAGAGATCTCAAACATTTCTTCTAATTGTATGGAATTAGGACGCAAAGACTTGTCCAATCTGAACGAGTTGCTTCAGCATCTCTTTTGGTGCCGTTGCCTCGTCAATGGCATCTATACGTTTGGCCATTCCTTAGTATATTCTATCCCGTATTTTCTTATGTTTACTTTTACAAATATGATATTTACCTTGGATCAGAAGAATGGACATTTGTCACATTAGGAAGCATCATCTCTTTACACGCTTTAAGCTTTTTAGTCTGTCAATGGAGTGTTGATTTAAAAGCACTTTTTACTTGTATGAAGGTAAGTTGATTAAAAGGCGAGAAAGGAACTCTGCAACTAAACAACATTCGTGGCAAAAGGAAAAAGATGTTCACAAAGCAACTATTATCAAAATTGTGCCTTTTCGCTATCAAGGCAAAGGTATGCTTATTGAGTTAGAGCATAGCAAGGTATTATTTTTAAACAGAAACAGGAAAGAGTAAAAATTAACGACTTTTAACTAGTCGATTGATACCAACGAAGACGAGATTTCTTTTGTTTTTCAACAAAAGAAGTTTATTTTGAACCCTGATAAAAAACAATTTGAACAACTACTTTACCCTTCAGATACAAATCACATTGTAAAGCCTTATCAAGACATTAAAGGATTGACTACCAAAAAAGAAATTGAATCTTTAACTCATACTTATGGTTTAAACAAGTAAGATTAATTGTGGTCTTTTATAAACACTGGCTAATTTCTTTGAATAGGTTTGAAATTCCTTTACCTACATTCATGGAACTTTTCAAGGAACATGCCGTTGCTCCTTTCTTTGTATTCCAAATATTCTGTGTTGGTCTTTGGTGCTTGGACGAATACTGGTATTATTCGTTATTTACTCTTGTTATGTTGGTTGTTTTTGAATGTACTGTGGTCTACCAACGTCTTCGTACAATTGGTGAATTCCGTGGTATGAACCAAAAACCCTATCCAGTCTATGTAAAGAGAGAAAAGAGATGGGTCCAGATTCAAAGTGATGAATTATTGCCTGGTGATGTTGTATCTATCGTGCGTACCAAGGAAGATCAAGGAGTTCCATGTGATTTGGTTATTGCGGATGGTTCATGTATTGTAAACGAAGCTATGCTTTCGGGTGAATCCACTCCTCTAATCAAGGTGATAACGGAAGCTTAAAGAAAAAGGAAAGATGATTAAACATTTTTATATAACTAGGAATCCGTTGCTCTTCGAAACCCAGATGAAGAATTTGACATGAAGGTAACTGACAAATTGAACGTTCTTTACGGTGGTACCAAAGTACTTCAAGTGACCCCACCTAAATCTGAAGCTCCTCCTGACCATGGTTGTGTATGTGTTGTTGCACGTACTGGATTTGGTACATCTCAAGGTGAATTGGTTCGTACCATGATTTTCTCAACTGAACGCGTCTCTGCCAACAACTTTGAAGCTTTGTTATTCATCCTTTTCTTGCTTATTTTCGCCATTGCTGCCTCTGGTTATGTATGGCAAAAGGGTATCGAGAATGATCGTAAGAGATCCAAGCTCTTGTTGGACTGTATCTTGATTATTACCTCCGTCGTCCCACCCGAACTTCCTATGGAGTTGAGTTTGGCTGTCAACAGTAGTTTAGTTGCTCTTTCAAAGTTTGCTATTTTCTGTACCGAGCCCTTCCGTATCCCCTTTGCTGGTAGAGTTGATGTCTGTTGTTTTGACAAGACGGGTACCCTTACTGGTGAAGATCTTGTATTTGAAGGTGTCGCATTCTCCGATGTTTCAAAGCCAACGATTGATTTATCTGCAGCTACCAAGGTCCCTAAGGAAACTCAGTGGGTTTTGGCTAGTGCTCACGCTTTGGTTGAATTGGAGGATGGTGTTGTTGGTGATCCAATGGAAAAAGAAACCTTGAAAGCTCTTGAATGGGAATTAGCACCCAATGACATTGTTGCACCTAAAGGAGAAAAGAGATCACAGCATTTACAAATCCGTCGCCGCTATCAATTCTCTTCTGCTCTTAAACGACAATCATCTGTATCAACCTTGGTTCACCCTTCTTTCAGTGGTCCAAAGACATTTATTGCTGTTAAGGGTGCACCCGAAACATTAAAAGTCCATGTACACTCAAGTTCCTGCACAATATGTGGATATCTACAGACATTATACCAGAAAAGGTAGCAGAGTCTTGGCACTCGGTTACAAGATCTTGGACAATCAATTGAGCACCAGCCAAATCAATGACCTCCCCCGTGAATCTGTTGAGTCTGATTTAACATTTGCTGGATTCATCGTGTTTACTTGCCCTCTCAAAGAAGATGCTATTGCAGCACTTAAAGAATTGAACGAATCCTCCCACCGTTGTATCATGATTACAGGTGATAACCCACTGACTGCTTGTGCTGTTGCTCGCGAGGTTTCTATTGTTGAACGTGATGTTTTGATTGTGGATAGGGATGAAGCAAGAAAGGACAATTCGGTTGTATTCCAAACTATTGACGAAAGCTACCGCATAGAATTTGACGCTACTGAACCTTTGGATGCTAAACTTTTGGATAATTATGATCTTTGTCTGACTGGTTCCGCTATGAGTCAATTTATGCTTAATAAGGAAAATATGAATTTGATCCTTGAACATACTTGGGTTTATGCCCGTGTATCTCCTTCACAAAAGGAGTACCTCTTGACTGGATTAAAAGATCTTGGATACACCACTTTGATGGCCGGTGACGGTACGAACGATGTGGGTGCATTGAAACAGGCACATATTGGTGTTGCTCTCTTGAACGGTACAATGGAAGATCTTCAAAAGATTGCTGAAAAGCAAAGAATTGAACGCATGAAGGCCATGTATGAACAACAAAAGAGTATTGCTGCTCGCTTCAATCAACCTCCTCCACCTCCACCTCCTGCAATTGCTCATCTTTTCCCAGAGTACGCCGCTCAGATTGCTCAACAACAAAACCAAAATTTGACTCCAGCTCAACGACGTCAGCTGGAACAAAAGAAGAAGATTGAAGAAGCAACTCAGAAAATGATGGAAGGCATGGATATGGAAGAGCCACCTACGATTAAATTTGGTGATGCCTCTGTCGCTGCTCCCTTCACCTCCAAGCTTCGTAATGTGACCTCTATCAACAACATCATTCGTCAAGGAAGATGTACACTGGTTGCAACCATTCAGATGTACAAGATTTTGGCCTTGAATTGTTTGATCTCTGCTTACAGTTTATCGGTGTTGTACCTTGACGGTATTAAATTTGGTGATTATCAACACACGATCTCTGGTATGTTGATGGCTGTTTGTTTCCTTTGTATCTCTCGTGGAAGACCTCTTGATAAATTATCAAAAGAAAGACCTCAGCCCAACATCTTTAATCCTTATATTATTTTGTCTGTCTTGGGTCAATTTGCTATTCATATTGCTTCCTTGGTTTACATCAACAGCCTCGCAAAATCTTTAGAACCGTAAGTCATTTTTTATAAAAACATAGAGCCATTTACATATTTTTTTTTTTTTTTAAAAAAAAAAAACAGACAAAAAGAGGTTGATTTAGAAGGCGAATTTGAACCAAGCTTATTGAACAGTGCTATTTATCTTATTCAATTATCTATGCAAGTTTCTACTTTTGCCATCAATTATCAAGGACACCCATTCCGTGAACGTATTCAAGATAATAAAGCATTGTATTACGGCTTGATGTCTGTAGGTGGTATTGCATTAGCTGGTGCTACGGAATTATGGCCTGAAGTGAATGAACAACTTCAACTTGTTAAATTCCCTGGAAACGGTAGATAGACATAGCCTGTCTTTTCTGTAACTTTGACTAAATATTTTTATGTGTAAATAGTTTAGCTACAAGTTAACGGCATGTATGATACTTGATTTTGGTATTGCTTATGCTATTGAAAAGGTCACCAAACAACTTTTTGCTGATAATAAAGCAAAGAAGATTGCCAGAAGAAAATAGAATTCATATATAAGCAGACTTTTTAATAAAAATGAATACATGTAAATTACTTTTTTTTACAAGCTGATCAGTAATAAGGCCCTGAAATCAGTTGAAATCCTTTCGAAATTAATACACTCTTGTTGACAAACTGTCTAGTATTAAGCCATCAGTAGACAGAAGAGAGGAATGATTCACATATTGTTGATGCGCAAGAAGGGTAAGTTGAGGTAAAGCTCAAAGCTATTTTTTCAAGAAATACAAGTTAAATGTTGTACTTGAAAGAACCCATTGGGCCAATAAGAATTTACACACTGAGAAGAACACATCAATACTCATTCCCTTGGTAGATAAAAAAAAAGACAAAGGAAAGCTGAATAGAGGAAAAAGAAAGGCGTGCGCAGTAAGGTGTGATGTGGAAAAGTATCCTTTAACATAGTTGCAAGGAGAAGGTGGATGCTTATTTGATTGGATTGAATTTTTGCTTAAACCAATCAGTTGGGACGCTAGTCTCTTTAAAGAATAGTGTATCATTTTGTAACAGGATCGACTCTGTTGTTATTTTTCTTACTAGACATATTTAGCTACTCTTCAATGCTGCCATCCTCCTTTATTTAAAAGACTAGGGAACTTTCGGTCAACAAAGCAGTATAGAAAAGGAAATGAAGAACAGAGGCTAAAATCCTGCCCAATCAATAAGATGAACACTAGGCAGTATATAGAAATCCATAAAGAAATAAAAGTCCTTTATTTTTTTTTTTATTTTTTTTTTTTAACTTTTTAATTCATTGCTATGGTTCAAGAGCATGTGATTCAGGTCAACCATGGTACATCTCAAGCATTCAGTGTAGGCTCATTCCAAACCGGTGCTTTTTCCGGACCACCTGAATTCACTCGACGCAAGAACTGGTCACAAAACGTACTTGAAGAACTCCGAGACATTGTGCACGTCTTAGGGTCCGATCTCTGCCTTCTCTACTGTTCACCCACAAGCCGTGAATGGCTTGGTTACCAACCGACGGAGCTCACCGGCCACGTGTTGACCGAATTCCTTCATGTGGACGACAGGGATCCTTTTGTCCGAGACTTTGAGACTCGTCGACCGATCCGTACGATCTATCGCTTCTTGCGAAAGGACGGCAAGTACGTGACGCTCGAGAGCCATGGTCATTTTTACAAGTCGTGTTTCTTTGGCACGGCGAGGTGTGTGCCGACCGAGACGACCGGGAGGATGGATCGATTTCTGGATGTGAGGATGGAGAACGACAGGCTGCGTCAGAGACTTCAGCAGATCAAGGCACAGGCCAGAAAGGAAAGGGCCTGCTTGGATGAGCAAGACCCTTTGGCTGAGACGAGCCAATCGACAGTTGAGAGCCGATGTGAGGAAGAGGACGTCGACGCCCTCTTTGCGGCTGTCTCTCATCCAAATGTCTATACGCTTGGTGTTCTCAATTCGTTTGGTGCGACCGAATCCGTCAATCTCTTTACCGGTCTTCAATTTGACTTGGGCGAACGGTCTCGGGGGATTTCGATGGGTCTCGAAGGTGAATTGTTCAATACGGTCATGCCACCTCAGATGGGTGATGAAGGTTCAGATGAGACGAGTGGGTTGAAGATGAATAAAAAGGTAAGGGTAAGAAAAAGAAAGAGAAAAGGGGTGTTGATGTGTTTTATAGAGAAGAGGACAAGATCAGCCTAGGATTTGTACAGACTGTGGTAGGACGGATGCACCGGAATGGAGAAGGGGACCCAATGGGCCCAAGACGTAAGATGAGATCCACCTCTTGATGTCCACTCACTTTTTGCTCTTTCCTTTTTTTTTTGTGTGTGTGTGTATAGGTTATGTAACGCATGTGGCTTGCGTTGGTCAAAAGCAAATAGACAGCCAAACAACAAATAAAAATACAAGATTCAATCTTAACCTTCCTTGCTTTCAAATTTATAAATATTTTGAAGAATGCTGTTGTTTTTCAAATATGATTTTTGATTCACAATGCAGAAACACTGTGTCTTGCTCAACTAAAGAAGACAAGGCCAAGAAAGAGAGAGGATGAAGGTAATCAGTCTTGGCCAATGAGAAAGAAGAAGACGAATAATGCAAAACTGAATGACGTTTTATTATGTGTGAAAACATGTTTTTTTCCCACAGTCTTGAGTTTAATCTCTCTTTCCTCGAGCCATTCTAATACAGAAAGATGAGTTTGATTGAATCTAAATCGATTCACCCTACCTGATCGCACCATCAACAACACCCAAGACACCTACGGTAAGACCAGCAAACACGATCGACACAATCAATTTGTCTTTTTTTCCTTTGAGCCAAAGAGGAGTTTGATTTGGGGTTTGAAAGTGTCTTTGGTTGGCAAGCACGTTATTGGGTCTGTTGATAAGCATTGTAAGAAATAAATAAAAAAAAAAAAAGATAAAAATAATAAAATACAAAAAAAATAAACAATTTATAAATTTAAAAAATAATCATCTGATTTATTTACAGGGGATTGTATATGATACACACACACAGAGAGAGAGAAAGAGGGTATAAATAATTAAAGGTCTGTGATACGTTTGATTCGATTACATAGTTGTAAATGTTCTCCTCTGTATTTTATCAAGTATTCACCATTTCCTTTAAATGTCACAGTCTTATTCACTGGACAACCCTAGTAAGAATGAGTACATGATTTGATTGGGGTTGAATGAACTTACTCTGATACCATTTGAACATTTATAATAAACACTTTTAAATCCAGACTTCTTATGAACTGTATTGCCATTATTCTTCCAAAGATAATCATCGCTGTAAGGAAATTCTTTTGTTTCAATAATGGTTGTTATAGCCTGTATTTCACGTTTACGCTTTCTGATGTTGACTGTTTCAATTGGAGGAGAGAGTGGAAGGGTTTGTCTGTGAAGATGAGTTAATACAAATAAAAAAACAGATTGAATCACTTACTCTGGTGAAGGCAAGTTGTTATTTTGAGGAGGGATTAATAAGCTGTCGATACTTGGTTTTCTATTGGATTGAGTGGTAGTGTGTAACGATGTGAGATTAGATTGTTTCTTTTCTTTTTGTTGAAGTAAATAATCAATCTCTTTTTGACGTAATTTAGCTTCTTCTGTCTTTCTACGATCTTCTTCTACTTTACTTGATAAAATAAGACCAAGTAATTCTGGTTGTGAACCATACATTTGAATGGCTTTTTCAATTGAAAGAGGATAATAGGACATTATTTTTTCTGATTTATAAGGAGGAGAAGGGGGATAACATGTTGAAGATAATCTTTTGGAAAGGAATGACATTTTAATATAAAAAAGAGAAAGAAAAGAATCATAAAAATAGTCTCCTTTTTTTTTTGCATAAAATAATCTGGAAAACTTTAACTGTCACATGAATTGAAAATTTCCGTTTGGCTGCATCTCCCCCTGGATTACTGCTCCCAATTGGTAATTCTTCCCGTCTGATGATTTATTATTTCCTTTTAAAATGAAACAAAGCCTTTTATTTTATTTTTTTATTCAGCCTTTGTTGAATAAAATAAAATAACCTTATTGATCTCATTTCACCTCCTTTTTTTTCCTTTCTTCTTTATTTTCTAGAATGTTTTAAAAAGAATGAAATGTTCTTTAACGGAGTTTGATGGACGAAAAAGAGTAAATTTTCCGGTCAAAAGAAAATGTAAAAATGGGAGCTAAAAATGGAGACTGAATACGTCAATTTTTTCTTTTATAGAAAAGAACGCTTAGCGTGGCAAAAAGGGCTTAAATAAAGAAAGACTTGGGTTTTTTTGGAATAAAAAAAAATTTTTTTTTACCCGTTTTGATTACCCCGCTTTTTCATTTTTTCAGTCTTCCTCCCGTCTTTCCATTTTCCTTCATTGGTGCACTGGCAATTCAAGAATAGGGCGAAAAGGGTCCATGCGAATCGGAGTTAAAATAGACTGCAGTTCAGTAACATGTCAAACAGCACACGAAAAGAGTAAAGATTATCCGCCCTGACACTTTTTTTTCCCATTCTTGCAAAAAAAAGAAATGAACGTGAGTAAAAAAAAAATAAAGTCCAGGACCCCCCCCCGAAATCACCCGTCCAAGGAGAGAGAGAGGATGGTAGGCTGTGATAAAGTGAGAATCATACTTGAAAAACATGTTTCATCAAATTATTTTTAGAGAGATCGTAGTACAATAGAACCAGACGATGATATTAGGTTGATTGGATCGGAGATCAATCATGGATGAAAATGTGGGGTAAAAAAGAAAATTGGATTCAATTCAATCCTTCTGGCCATCCTCGGATTGAATTGGCTGTCTTGTTTTTATTTTCATTTATTATTTTTATTAAATAAAAAAAAGCATCTGATTTAATAATACATCGCATGATCTACACGTATTTTCACTTTCTTTATTGCCCAGTGACATCTTTTTATAATAAAAAAGATGAAACACTCTAAAATCCTTTAGAAAGCATACGATTTTCCTTTTATATCTTTTTTTTGAGGCTGGTGTATGTCCTTATTCAATAGCTAATATTTTTTTTTCCCTTTTTAAAACACATTGTTCTTTGTACACTTAATACAACAGAATGAAACGATACATCATCTTTCATCTTTGACTGTAGTCTATCATTACGGATTAAATAAACTCTTTTTTTAATCATCCTTCAAAAAAGAGAATTCAGGTGGTGTGTAGATAAATGATTATAATTTAGTTTCTGGTCTTGGTGGTGTATGAAGCTGTGTAGATAAATCTGGAGACAAATAAGAATCAATGTTCATACACTTTTATGATCACTTACCTAGCAGTGTACGCATCCTATTTCTTGAACTCATCGTTCCTGTAGGATTCGTCCCATTCTCACTTTGATTTCCATTCGTAGTATTTGCCGTAGTCGCTGCCGAGGTGGTCGATGCCATCTTTCGGTCCATCATCAAGTAATGCATCTGCATCCTCAGCCCGTGACAGACCGATCTCAATCCTTGCAACTCTTCTTGTAACCTAAACGTCTCGGTCATCAAGGCCATGTTCTGTTTGAGTTCTAAGGAGGCAATATTGGCCGAAAGTGTCTCTAGTTCACTCGCCACCCGTTGATTCTCGGCCAGGACAGATTCGCTTCGGGCCTCTTCGGGTATCATGTCTAGGTCGGGTGAAAAGTAAGTTGGAAACATGGTCCCAAGCCTTTCGAGAATCGAGTCTGTCCGCTGCTGTGATTCATACTGCTGTCGTTTGAGGGATTGGTTTTCTTTTTGAAGTCGCAAGATGTCTTCCCTCAGGCTTCTTTCCTTCTGATCCTGCTGGCGGAGGTAGTCTTTGATGGGTTCATACGGACAGCGCTTGAGATGATCTACCAACTGTTGTCTTTCATCTTGCCAAGAACAGCCGTATGTTTGATGGTCACAAGGTATTCTGTACTGAGGACACTCTGTGATATGTTGGCCGTGTTCGAACCGAGGCCGACAACTGTTGCAGTACACACACTCAATCATCTCTGCTGGACAGTGGTCATAATGTTTCTAAACAAAGAGAAATATCGTCAGGCAAAGACAGCGATTCACAGAGCACATACCTGCAATTCAAACTTTTTCAACTTTTTTTTACACATTTGACATTCTAAAGTTCTAAACTGACAGTTTTCTGCATGAGAATCCAAGTCCTTTTTCAAAAGTAACTCTTTACACTCTTCGAGTTCACAACAAGTCACTGTATATTGACAGTCGTGTTTGATGTGAGATTCAATAAACTGACGCTGACCAACAAAGTCGCAACCTTCTTCTGGACAGTGAACAAGTAACTCGTTGACAATGTTGGCTATGATTTTTACTGCTGGTTTTATCTCCTCTATCCTTATCATCGTACGATCGATAGGACACTGACAAGAGGTCTCAAGTGATTGTTGTATGCAGTGTGAACAAAAAGTGTGTCTATGAACAGGTGAGAATCACAAAGGGTGAAGAGTGTTTAAAGTTACCCGCAGTGCGTTGTGACAGGATCAATAAAAGGTGTTTGACATATACAACATAATAAATTATCATTGACTTTATCAACGTATTTTATAGCTCTTATATCAAAGGACATGTGGAAATCAATTCAAGAAAAAAAAAAAAAAAAAAAAGTGATTTTTACACACACACAAACACATGAAGATTTATGTTTAAATTGCTTGTCACGTTTAATTTCATATCGATTTTATTAAAATGGTGGTCTGTTTGTACTCTGGGCTTGTTTAAGGTGATTAAAGGCTGAGGTACGGAAAAAGGTACAGACTAAAGAAGTCTTTTTCTCTATCCTTCGTAATTTTTCAATCATATTTATTAATTCAACATCGTTCATTTGAGACACACATGCTTTCAACTATAGATCTTGTAAGTCTTTTATCAAGTGTTATTGTCTTTATTTGTACTTTATTAATATTTTTAACAAGTAATTCTGCTTCATCTAATATTGCATCTTCATATGTACGCATCTCTGAAGAAGAAAAAAAAAAAAAAAAAAAAGAAAGAGATAAATAAATAGCCGTCACCCAATCCTTTTGGTTGCTGTCTGTAGAATGTGATACAGAACGATAGGATTGCTGCATAATGAATATAGCGGTTGACAGTTTTCAATAAAAAAAAAAAGGATGCTTGTTTTTAATAGTGCTCTTTATTGGGTATTATGAAAGCCATACAGTAACAAAGTTCGTGTACAATCATATCAAGAGCTATTTGTACTCATCACACCAGTCATTGTTCATTCTTTTTAAAACAATGATGAATCAATACAACATTCACGTAGTATTGATTCATACAACTCAAATGAGATATTTATCGCTTTCAACAAAGCATATTATCACATTCAATTTTATTTTTCCATAAATACAATGGTACCTTTTTCTTGAAATGTAAATACCTTAAAGTTGGTAATCTTTAGAGTCTTTCTTATTCTATTCAATCTGACTCGTATTACTTGAATTTTTTAGAGAAAAGAGAATAGAATGAGCTCATACTGTCTTTGTCTAGCTTGTTAAATTAGAATGACAGAAACTGAACTTTCTACATTTTATCTGAAAGATGTTTTACAAAAAAATGAGTGACTGATACCAGACAATAAAAGCATTGTGGCACAGGCAAAGATGATGATAAAAAGGGTCAAGGAAATCAGCAAGAAAAGGCACCAATACAAACATGATTCTAAAGGCAAATAAATCTAAATGACAGCATCCTGGTCTTTGGCGCTGAAGAAGAAAAAAAAAAGGGGGGGGATATCATGTTTGTTATCTTTGAACTACCAGACGAGTAAATGAAAAATGCGACAAGACAATGGATTATAAGCAAATGATGAGAACGGTAAAAGAAAGACTTGATGACTAAAGGAAAAAGCAAAGCAGTGATAAATAGACAACATGGACTTTTGAGGCCGTTGTCATTAAAGCTGTTTAGCATTAATAGGGCGAGGATATATAAAGCACACAAGGATGGGTATTGATCGATATCTCAATAATAGCAAACGATCATCATCAAACCCCGATGTTTACAGTATTCATCACGATGATCTTATAACTCTATCCTGCAGCTCAAGGGTGATCTTTTATTGGCAAACAAGATGGGGTGAATGTAAATACTTTTCTGTCATTATCCATCTTGTAAGAACAAAAAGAGGAGGACATGGTCTCTGGACCATTCATCCACATGAGCTGCAATCACTTGCTGAATCCGCTCATGATGAGCCCTGCTCTTGGCCTCTGATGAAATGCACTGAAAGATTCACTTTTTTTTTATCAACATGGTGCTCTATCAAATTGAAAAGGACAGTAGAATACGCACATGCTTTCAGTGAAGTGTACAAGAGATGGCTGTCAACTGAAAAGAGATGAAAGGTTTGTTGTTTCCTCTGGTGGTGATCACACACAGTTTCAAAGCCATCTCTCTTGTGGACATGTTTTGCGACATGAACATGTCTACAACACGCAGAATATGAAAAAGGCAGGATCAGACAGCATGGTGGTACCAAAGATTTTAAACAACAAATGAATTCCCTTCTTAGGGTAAGCGTGTGGAGTTAAAGAAGGTGAGTAGTAAAGACGAGCGCTTGAAGAAGAGAAGAAGAAGAAAAAGAGCATGACTTGATGAACTGATCCAAGCCAAGAATAGAAAAGCAGTGATGAAAAGTGGTGCAAGTGAAAGCGGTGGACGTTATCTGAAGAGAATAATTGAGAAATAAAATCATTTGCTGTGATCACCGTGACACTGTACATGAAGGCCGCTTGTTTTAATTTTACATGTAGCCCGAGCTTTCTTTCTTGTAAACATGAGGGTTTACTTTATAAATGATAACACTGTGAATAATTATGACTTAAAAAAAGTCAACTCTGTGGACGTTATGATATCAAAACCCCGTCTGCTACTAGAGAACTGATGATAGACAATAAATAGCCTGGTTCAACTTTTTTTGCAAAAAGATCAAGAATGAACTGACTCATAAAGCAATATGAATTCAAACAAGTTTTGGGCGCAATAGTAAAGTACTTTTCAAAAAAAAAGAACCCTGTAGGCCTTTGTGGCTTGTCAGATCATTCATTTTTTAAATTGACCCAAAAAAAATTACAAGTGATATGTTGATAAAAAGTGTCACTTTTCGTTTAAGAAACCGTCTTGTTTGCACCCAAAGAAGAATGTCGACCACAGCACACGATATCGATATAACACAGTACAATACAGTAACAGAAGGAAAGGCGACGATCCTTTTCCCAAAGCATAACGAAGTGTTTTATAATCCTGTTCAGCAATTCAACCGTGACATGTCTATTGCTGCCATTCGTACTTGGAGTGAAATATATAATAACGAAAAAGCAGAACGTATAGAAAAGAAATTATCCAGAAAAAAGGGTAAGGACTATAGAAAAAGAAGAAGATGTATAAAGTTTTTATTTTATTTTTTTTAGATGAACAATCCAAAGTGGCTCTTCAAAATGTAAATAATAAAATAGATTGTCTATTATTTTATATTGATAGCTTGATAGACATTGGATAAAATAAAAAATTCAAACAACTTTACTATTTTGGAAGCCCTTGGAGCAAGTGGTCTAAGATCCATTCGTTATGCTAAAGAGATTCCCAAGTTGAAGCAAGTCATATGTAACGATATTGAGATTGACGCTATGGAAGCTATTAAACGAAATGTGAAATACAATGGTCTTACTGAAGAATTAGTAAAGCCCAATCATGGAGACGCGATGCGTGTGATGTATGATATGGTCGGCAAGGATGAAAAATTTGATGTGGTCGATTTGGATCCCTATGGGTCTGCTGCCCCCTTTGTGGACGGCGCTGTTCAAGCCGTGGCCGATGGTGGCTTACTATGTGTTACCTGTACGGATCTTGCTATTCTCACAGGCTCAATGCACCCAGAGACATGGTAAGATGAGGACAGACGTGTGGAAAGAAAATATTGACTTGTTTAGTTTTGGTAAATACGGTGGTATGCCCCTGAAGGGTATGTTTCCTCATGAAATGGCGCTTCGATTAGTCTTGCAACAATTGCAAACCTCCGCTGGCCGTTACAAACGTCATATTGTCCCCCTTGTTTCATGTAGCATTGACTTTTACCTGCGTGTGTTTGTCCGGGTGTTTACTTCTCCTCAAGAAGTGAAAAAGTCCGCTAGTAACATGGCCATTATTTATGAATGTTCTGGTTGTCACTCTTATTCTGTACAGTCCCTTGGAAAAATCAGTTTGAAAGACAATGGGGCAGAAAGACATACTCCTGCTAGTGGACCTACTGTCAACAGCTCGTGCGAGCATTGCAATTCTATACATCACGTAAGTTTTTACATCATGACAAAAATCAGGATATTCACCTCTTTTAGATCGGTGGACCTGCTTGGGGAGCTAGCATTCATAATGAGGAATTTGTGACCAAGATGCTTCAACATGTCAAGGATAACGAAGAGAATTATGGCACAAGTGCTCGTATGAAGGGAATGTTAACTGTGATTAAAGAAGAAATCAATGCGCCTTTCTACTGGACACTAGCAAGATTATGTGGTACGCTTCACTGCAACAGTATACCCATGCTAGACCTTTATTCTGCCATTCTCAATGCTGGATATAACGTTTCTTCATCTCACTGTGCCCGACAAAGTGTCAAGACGGATGCACCAGCTTCTGTCATGTGGGACATCATGAGAGCCTGGGTCAAAAAGAATCCTGTGGTGATGAACAATATTGCTGAAAACTCACCCGCAAGAGCCATTCTCAAAAAGGAGCCCACGATTGAGGTTAAATTTGACAGACACCCCAAGGCCGTTGCTGAATCAAGGTCTGACCATTTAGTACGCTTCCAAGTCAACCCTACACCCAACTGGGGCCCTAAAGCAAGAGCAGGACAAAAGAGAAAGACAGACGAACAAGTGTTTGAATAGAGAGCTCCATCGATCGGCTACTTAAAAAAACTCAGCTCAATAGCTTAAACTTTTAGAAACAAACCCTTTTGTAATTTTTTTTGTAATAAACCCTTTTTTTTTAAAAAAAGCATGTCCACAAGTAACCATAAATTTCAGTCTTTTCAAGCAATGACTGGCGCCTCCACAAGAGACCAAACTGTTGAAGAACGTTACGGGATTCCTGAAAACTTTTTGGAAATTGAAGTAAAGAATCCTCAGACACACGGTAAAGAAAAAAAAGGAGGTTGACTTGTATGAGGAATTTTAAATAACTGAAACATTCAAAAGGCTTTGGACGCAAGATGTATACCGACTATGAAATCATTTGTAGAGTAAGTTTAGAAAACGTTTTTTTTTTTGAATGAGACCATGTATGAATTACCTTGTGTATTTTAGACCAATATTCCCGCTTTCAAGTTAAGACAGTCTGCAGTGCGTAGAAGATATAGTGATTTTGAATGGTTTAGAGATATACTTGAACGTGAATCGACTAGAGTCAATATTCCTCCTTTGCCTGGAAAGGTTTTTACCAATAGATTTTCAGACGAGGTTATTGAACAACGTAGAGAAGGTTTAGAAAGATTTTTACAAATGTAAACAGAAAAGAATGATAGATCACAAGAAAATTATTAAGCATTTTTTATAGTGTTGCTGGACATCCTTTATTACAGACAGGCAGCAAAGTGCTAGTTGCTTTTATTCAAGATCCAAATTTCTCTCGTGATAACTACAACTATTAAATTGTACAGAATGCAGTAAGCTTTTTTAAAAAAAAAATGAACAAAGTTTTTGTAATAAAAAAAACCCCTTGTATTAAGTTTGGCTAAAAAAAACCATTCATTTGTACTTGTAAATGTTGGTGAATTGGTAGATAAAAAAAAAAGGTGTATAATAAAATAACATAAATGATGTAAATAGCATTTGCTTCTATTTACATTCAACATGCTTGGTAGTTGTATTAAATCAAAAAGAAGAGCGTTTATGTCTTTCATTTTATATATTATCTGTTCCTTTTTTTTTATAAAGCCAAAAAAACAGCAGCAGTGCATAAATAGTCTCTTAAAATGGACACAAGAGAATCAAAATTGAAATAAAGAAAACTGCTTTTTTTACATTCTCTTTTTATTATTTTGTCTGAAGCGATCAATCAACTTGAATGGTCTGATCTCCACTATTGATTAAAGTATGCTTATAAACATTGGTTGCGTTGGGATTTAAAACAAAGCCATCTGTCGTTATCACTGTCATTTATCTGGTATTGATGCACTCAGTCTGCGTCTTGCTCAGGATGTGCTGGATACATCGGGACGTGATACAACAGCAGACTGCTCATGTACTCACAAATCATACAAGTACAATGTCAAGAAGCTGATCAATGAATACCATCAGTTAAATATGGATTTGGCAGCTGATAAAACTATAGGTCTTGACATATCATAAAAAGACTGTACATGAACTTGCGCTCTATCCAACCGAATTCAGATTTGCAAGTGGTTGTGCAAATTTAGTAAAAGGATGAAAGCACCTTGAAATTACATCTATTCAAAATTACAAAAGAAGGGTGATTATCAACGTATATCAATAAATCAAGACAGAATTATCTTTTTCTGATGAAAATATTAAGATTTTTTATGAATTATAGAAAAGACGTTGTCATTTTTAGCAGTCGTTTTATTATGAATCATTCAATAAAACATGCAAAAAAAATAAAAAAAAAAATAGAAAAAAAATACACTTTATATAAGGTTTTCAAAATTTCTTATCCAGTTTTTTGTTTCTTTGCATCATTTTCACTAAATCTCTCTGCTCGTTTTCGCTTCTTTTCTTCTTCTGCAGCATCGAATTTTACTGGGACCTTGTTTCCATTATTGAGTCCAAATCTCTCTGCTCTCTTCTTCAAGACTTCAGGATCAATTCCTCCTTTGTTTGTTCCGAATTTTTCTGCTCTCTTTTTTAATATTTCAGGATCATTGCCACCCTTGTTCAATCCAAATCTTTCTGCGCGTTTCTTTAGGGCTTCTTCGTTGTTTACCTTTTTGGGAACTCCAAATCGTTGCGCACGAAGATCCTTTTTGGCACTGTCATTCAGTTGAACACCAAACCGTTTGGCTCTTTCTATCGCCTTTTCTGCATCGCTGCTTACAGCTTTTTGAGGAACGACAGGAATGACAGGCTTTTGGGTGGAAGATGCTGAGGGAGCCTTATCAAACGTGATGGGCGTAAATTTGAAGTTGGACTTTGGTTTTTCTTCTGTCGCTTTTTTGTCTTCTTTTTTGTCACTATCAACCAACGCGTTGGTTTTGTCTTCTTTCTTTGCTTCCTCGCTTTTTTCTTTCGATTCTTTAGCAATGTCGGTAGTAAGCTCTTCTGGATTAGCATCCCTATTTTCTTTTTTTGTAAGTTGTATTTCAAAGGCAATAGTAGCAAACGTCTACCCTTTATAATCTTCTAAATTGCCAAATTCCTCTTCTAAAGAAATAAGTTCTTTTTCAACTTTCTCATCGTGTTGAACAAGTCGTTCAATCAATTCTTCCTTTTTTCCAGTGTGAGGTAAGCCATTTTTTTGCAAAAGTTCTATTAATTGCTTTAAAAAAGCTTCCTTTATGTGCCCTTCTTTTTAGTTTTACCTTGAAGGTCCTTTACTTTTAAATTTTTGTATTTTTCAGACATTGTTGAGAGAAAAGGAGAGAGAAAAGCAAGGAAAAAAATAACGTCACGTAGATATAAGTCAACTTAAATCTCAGCTTTCTTTTATTTGCGAAGAGTTTAATCTAAAATAACATGCTTCAAAAGAGACGAACGCCAAGTTTTTTGAGACAAGTGAACAAAGCAAATTAAACGATGCAGGTTCTTTTTGTAGATGATTTTCTTGTCATGCCGTCATTCGCCACCTTTTGCTGTAATTGAGCAACTGACCGTATGCACACATATCATTAGCTTTGTAGCATTGTATCTGAAATGACAACAGTAATAAGAAATACTGTCAATTCATCTTTTTCTTTATGGAACTGCCTCTAAAGATTATAACAGTTAAAAGTTCAACCACTGGTATTGGATGGGAGCCACAATGTATTCCGCTACTCAAGACGCTTGTAGCTGATGTTCATACCCTTGTGTCACATACATTCTCCTTTTTGAAGTACATCTTTATTCATGAACTGGAAAATAATCCTGCGTTTCCCTTGGAGAATTTCATTAATGATGACTTTTTTAAAGAACCCTTCTTGTCACTCCTCAATAACTACAAGCCAGGCAAACAGAAAAGCTTCGCCAAAATCAAGAACTTACAAAGGGCTAGTACTCAACTATTGACATCAATACTTTCAGTACTGTTCGTACGAGCCAGTTAATGTGAAGTATACTAATCAGGTAGCCTCTTATGAAGTGGTAAAGATCATCGCTGCTTATTTGAATGGGGTCAAGCTTCAATTCAAAAACAAAATTCAAATGTTTCTTAACTTGCTCTTAAAGAAAACGAAAGAATCAAGACGCTGAAAAGCAAGATGAAGAACCTTCGAAACCCTTACTATGGCGGCTTCAATCAAGATGAAAAGGAGTGTGCCGCATGGAGCCTCTTCACTTAACGCGTAATTCGAGCTATCCATCGCCTCAAAAGCCCTTTTCAGCGCACTGTTGCTCACTTTTTCGTTGGCAAAGGCATTATAGCTAGCGTTGTACTCAATGAGCTCTTTCCAGTCAAATAGACTTGAGTTCTACTTTTGTTTTATGATATGACTTCCTTTCTTGTGGTCCATTTCTAAATAGTGATTTATTCACAAGTTACTTCTTACTCCTCCTCTGTCCTTTTCTTTTGTTGCCCTTGCTCCCATAAGGGATTTTTTTTAGCTTCTTTCACGTCTTATTTGATCTGGCTTGGGCAATTATGGTGTCCCGAGATACCGTGTGCTCATTTAAGCCATTAAATAAAACTATTATTTAAACATATTTCGATCGTCTTCAAAATTTAACCTAACTTTATTAGGCAAATATACAAAAAGGCTAAGAGTTGTATGTTTAATCTAGAACAACTTTATTTTCAAGATTATAATATACTAGTTAAGGTTTAGTCTGCTGTAAAGTAGATTTTTAAGGTCAAGAATCATAAGCATCCAAAACAACCAAACTAACAATAAATTTATATATTCCCTGGTTTACTCATCTTCAAAAACAGAAAGAGATAAGGACTTGCTTGACCCTTTACGTTGCCATTACTATATTGACTGACAATTTTTTTAAAACGCTTTAATACACCACTGTGCATTATGCATCCAATCTTTGTTTTCAGTCCTCATTCTGCTGCAATTCTTCAAGTTTTATACTAAGGAGCAGAACTTGTTGTTTTCATTAAAAAAAAAAAAGAAGCTTTAATTACTATTTATTTGACTCAGAAATAGTTAATATAGATGGGTCAACCGCGATTGAACCGTATACTCCACTCTCAGTTGTTACAAATATAACGTCTTTAAAGAAAAAAAATAGAAAGAAATGGACGGAAAGTTAGATTTTTAATTCGTTATGTGATATAACATGCCATTTGTGTAGACTTGGAAATCGGAGTCATTCGATATATTCATAAATATCAACATGAAATGATCAGGCTTTCAAGCTAGTAACAATAATGGCCCTTTTTTTTTTTTTGAAAAAATAACTTAGAATGAATGCAATTGCGCTATATGCATGAAAGATAGCTAACCCACATAAACAGTTTTCCGAGGATAAACCGCACATTAAATATTGAAATTAGATATAAATATTTAGCAAGTCATTTTTCTTGCTTTTATCGCTTTGTTTTGACAATTTTTCAAAATGCTTAATGGTGGTGAAGAAAGAATTCCTTTGTCGGCTTTAAACTATTTTCTTTTAATTTTTATGCCGATCATAGCTCTTTTGTTTCTTGTCACTAGACACGAACATGAAATGTCTAGTACCTTGAAACAAGCCCTCTCAATTCCTCTACTCATAGCTGAAGTACTTATTCCCTTTGGTTTTTCTAGTGGACTTAAAAGTAAATGCAGACTTTACTAATTTATGCATTTTCTTTGACTAAACCATGCTATTATTTCTTGATACAGCAATTGACCTTTGTATTAGCACATTCAATTTTAACATGTGGTTAAGATTTATAGGTTTATTTTGGGTTGACCCCTTGGTCGAAAATAAACAGGTTTATTCAACGGCGAATAATATTTGGATTGAGTTTTGGAGCTCCATGAGAGACTTTCCTGAATCAAAGAAACGAAAAAATAAAGCCAGTACAGATGAAAAGCCAAGGGTATATAAAAAAGATAAGGTGAGCATATAGAAAAAGCTATATAAACATACTTTTATTTAACATAATTGCAAGAAATGGTATCATATTATTTTAAGACTGCTCGGTTCTTTGATCGCGGTTGATCTTGGTGCATCTTGGATAACTTCTTTTACTAGTAAAGAAACAAGCTCTATGCCAGTTGAAAGACCTGGACTTTTTCTTGTTTATTATTTGATGGCAATTACTTATACATCAAGTGTATTCAATTGTATTGGATATATACTACAGCTTTTGTACTGTGTCTTTTTAGAAGGTGGCTCATATTCATCAGGTAAATATAAAAGCTCAAAAAGGAATGCAAGTGTTCATTCAAGAGTAGAGCAATGGAGGCCCCTGGCAGTACATCCTGTCATGGCAGAATCAATCAATGATCTTTGGTCTAACCGCTGGCAGCAATTATATAAGCTAACATGGGTTGCGATCCCTTTTAGACCAACTCGTATCATTGCCACTCGCATTCTGTCAAAGATAATGAATAATCCTACATTCGTCGCCTTGTTTTTTGCCATAACCTCTGTTTTTGCAGTCTCGGGACTGATGCATGAATATTCAGTAGCTGGTGTTCTCGGCTGGTCCACCTACAGACAATCAGTTATAGGAGAGCAAATGATATTCTTTCTACTCAATGCAGCAGCTGTGATTGGTGAGCTTGCCTTGGAAAAAATGCTTACAGACAGATTGTCTCCGGGATTTAGGTCTTCTTATCTTGCTAGAACTCTCAAGTATACATGGACGATTGGCTTCGGATACCTTACTTATTATTATGTCATGAATGGTTTTATTGCTTGTGAATTTTATCTTGAAGCTCCTGTCAGAATCATTGGCCCACACATTATAAAAACGGTACGCAAGATGCCTGCTGTTCTTCAATACTTTGGTAGTTACGCTTCACAGACAATGATAATTTAATATAATCTTTTTAGACGTCAACTTTTTATTGCTGTCTTTACTTCTACATTAAAACATGCTGTTATTATTATTTTCTTTTTTGAAGAAGTTCTATATTATTTAAAAAAGTAATTTAAACATTCATACAATATTGTTTTTGCATGATATTATAATACTTTTGCGGGAAGAGAAAATCAATGTATTCAAAATAAAACTATAAAAAATAGGGACCCAGCCAACAGGAAGTAATATTAGTTAAAAGTATATAATAAATATATGTAGGGTAAGGCAGTAGTTATAAATGATATGAATGAGTAATGCGAAAAAAATTATAATGGTGGTTCAAATGTGCCAACAAGTTGAAATACGTATTGGAAATCGGGTTTGAAAGGATGTGCCATACAACCGTGAATAACGGGAGCTATTGTTTGACTCATAAACTGAAGGCATCTCATATGTATTCCAGCCAATATTTGAATCAATTCACCCTAATAGATTTTGGTTAAAAACATATAAAAGCATGCTGAATTAAAAAAAAAGCTTACAGTTTCAACATGGCGTATTTCAATAAAACGAGGATCAAATCCGATAACATAAGGATAATAAAATGCAACTGATTGAGGCACACCTTCCCACTCAATCAAGGGAGCATCACGAACATAAGAGCCATGTGTGTTTACCATAAATGCAAACGCGTCGTAACATAGTAAGTAGTTTTCTCGACATCGGAACATGCCCAGTGGCCGCAACTCTTGACCTCGTTGCTGCACGAAAGCAAAATCAGGATGAGATGGATCAGGTAAGTTTCGATTCATGCTTAATGCTTCCAAGTTGATGATTTCAAAACCCCTTAAGCATACTACGACCAACCGAGCCTTCAGGAAATGGACCGAATAAGACTCTGTGCCAATATAAAACTCTGTGTAGTTCTTGAACCAGGATGGCATCTTTTGGAAGAGACCATGTTTTGTAAAATACTTTTTGCTGTTACCAGGGTCCCGAAGGTCACCACATACAGGCTCCAGTACCTTAAAGTTGCTATCTACGCCACGTTTTTTCATCGCAACCACGATTGTACGACCATTGCAGACACCTGCATTGAAATAGGATATATGTTGGGCGATCTTTTGATAAGGCTTATCTCCAGTTGTTTTTCTAGAGTCTTTAGGAACCAGAGGATCCAGAGCATATGCATAGAGTGTTTTGTCTAAGCATGATGATAAGCATATTTTTATATAAATTTTAACAGGCTTGAGCTTTCATACCTGAAAGGACCAGGAGGATATGGTGTTCTTCTAATACAGCAATCTGAGTAACATCAGAAATAGATAAAACAAGATTTATCGTGTTTGTATCGCCTTCAATGCCCATCCAGATACCTTGTTGTGTGCCAACCGCAATCATGCGTATATTTGTCGAACTAGCTACAGAAAATAAAAGTATAAGCAAAAAGAAAAAGGATACATAAAAAAAGCACCGATACTTACTGAAAGGCACTGTACATGTCACCTTTCCATGATTATGAGAATTAGGTGCATTTGTACCTCCAAACGTAGTATCACTTAATGACCTAATCTCAAACACTCTTTTATCCAAGTTTGCCATCTCCAACATTGCTTTAGCTTCTACCACTTTTTCTTTCCACTCTAAACGTGCAGCAGCATTTTCAGCATACAGCATATAATCAGCGCCATGTCGACCGAGATGTTGTATCAAAATAGGATACTGATTGCTTCCGAAGGGTAATGAAGGAGCATTGGCAAAGGAGCCATTATTTGTAGGTGAAAGCAAGGAGGAGGAAGCAAAGGTGGAGTTCGCTGTACTACTCATGGTTCTTAGACCAATGGAGAATCCTTCAGTGGCTTCTTGGATATGGAGTAATTCCATGGGTATAGGGTGTTTTGATACTACATATTCTACATCGTCTGACTTGTTGGGTGCCTTTTTGACTTTTGTCATGAGTAATAAATGGTCAAACAAGAACACATGCAACTCTATAGTTTCTACTACAAGATGCGATTTACGACTCAGGACCCCTTCCATAAAGAGTTTTCTTCCTGATTTCAACAAGTCTAATTCATGCGGCTCTCCTGGCTTAAATCGAATACGTTGCTCAATTTCGTATACTCGCAATGTATTTTTGGTTCCTACTGTTGCTTCATCCACTTTGGTTGCTACGCCCTTGATAATATCTATACATGTAGCAATATTAGTCTTATCAGGATTGTCTCCTGGCGTCTTTTTCAATACAGCTCCAAGCAAAAGAGAGTAACGTTGAAGTCGAGTGACAGGTAAGATGATAAAGTGACGGAAGGGTAATCTTCTGCTTTCAGCTCTCTTCTCTTTCTCTCGAACAAAGGTTTGAAATAATATATTCTTCTCCGCTTCGCGTTTAGCTTCAAATTCAGCCAACACAACATAGGGACCATATTTCAAATATGCGTCCATAAAACGGTGAACATGGCGTAAAATGATGTCGCCCACTTGGTTGATACTTCCGATCGCACTCACAGACTGACAGTAGGCCTGATGATCTTTGAGGTCGTCACATAATGCCTTATGAATATCAAGAAGCTCCAGATAATTGTTGAATACTTTTTCACAAAATCCTTGTCTTCTTGATTCCTCAATACATTGCGCGTTTAATAATTCTTTGACGTAAAGCTATAGAATATATTAGTGCGCCTTACTTCAGCAAAATAAAACGTATGCATTACCTCATCTAGCAACCTCAAATCACGCACATAATCTTCTTCTGTATAGATAAGTTCATGAATTGCTTCTTGTCTGGCAATTTCATCCTTTGGTAAAGTAGCTAAAATATCCTTTGAGACACTGGCTGACCAAGCACGAGAAGTGCTCTGTAATTTTATGTTAATATAAACAAATATGCAACAAGAAAAAAACTTACAGTATCATGTGAAACAGAAGAAGCGATCGATGGGGCTGTGAGCTTTTGCTGAGCACTATCTTGCTGCTGTAACATCTTGTTTGGACAAAGAGGAGAATAACATTCAGGCTGACCAGGTAAACATGAGATTGAATAGCAACGAGTGAGGGGAGTATAAACACCTTGTATTTTTTCATTCGTGGTAACAAGTGTGTATATCTCACTAGCAGAGTTGTACAGTTTATTCTTTCTGATAGATTTTTCTGAATATGGAATGGGTGCAATCAATGGAGGACTGGTCTTCATAAGAGCTCGAGCAACTTTGAGATGAATTGAGGTTGATAAACCATCAGGTAAGAATGAACGAATAAGATCCTAAGATTTTTTAATTGAATACAATTGTATAAGGAGAGAGAGAATATTAATTTTACCAAAGCTTCTTCGCCATTGAAACTGAATGGATATTCTGCTGTACAAAATATTCTTCTACGCTCGTTGAGCGACTTCACAGAAGTAATAAATTGAGCTGATATAAATGACAATAAAGCATAATTGGGGAACATATCTTCGCTGATTGATCCGTACGTTGTTTTTATTTCATAGGCCAAAGGCGAAGTAGGGTTTGAGAAAATAAATTTAGGTGAAGGTGGAATACGATTGATAACTGATGTTTTGGAAGAAGAAGATACCGTGCGATTCAAGGAGCTTGTTCTTGTAGTATAAAGGTAATCGTCTTTATCAATCTCTTTATCATTCACACGTAAAAATGACGGAGAAATGGGCGGTGTGCTATTTTGAGACTTTTCTTCAATGACGGATGCCTTTTTTGGTGGATTGGTGCATTCTGTGGCACTGAATCTTGTGTAGTTTTCTAGTACTGGAGAATATCCTGGGTGGTCGTCTTCTGCATAGACTCCCTGAATAAAAGGTTAAAAAATAATTCCCTTGTGTATTTCGAAACACTTACTGCCAAGCTATAATTGTTTATTTGAAGAGAAGTGGATTTAGGATCACCATCGAAATTTAGTTCATTAATAAAAGTATCCAAGTCTTGGCAAAGTGCTTCTAATGTAGGTGATTTTATGTTTGCCAGCTCAGATGGCTGCTGCCTTATATTTTCTTGCTCTGTATCCATATTATAATTTAAAAAGAAGGGAGTGTAATTTGCTTAATTTTTTTTGTTATATAAAAAAAGGGTAAAAAATGGAAAAAAAGAGCCAAAAATAAAAACAGGTGTTCAGGGCAAACTTCATACTCTTGTGTTACATGAAATATTGAAGACTGCCAAATGAAGAAATTACTGTTTT
Source organism: Rhizopus delemar RA 99-880 (assembly GCF_000149305.1). Classification (NCBI taxonomy): domain Eukaryota; kingdom Fungi; phylum Mucoromycota; class Mucoromycetes; order Mucorales; family Rhizopodaceae; genus Rhizopus; species Rhizopus delemar. The sequence goes on from NW_027137828.1 coordinate 980,202, forward strand.
TTCGCCCATTCAAATTAAACTGTTACGCCAAAGTAGGATCATGGATTTCAAAGTGCATTCTTTCCAGTATCTTGTGCTATAGTGGGATTAAGCTTTACCTTTAGAAGGAAGAGTATGCCTTTTTTTGCATATCGTCATTTATAAAAAAATTATTATATAGTACAACTTACATTCTCCTTTAATAATGAGACTATGCGAAACGTGGGTGTCTTTGATAGCACGTTTGGTAATGTTGCTGAAGAAGAATTGCTTGTGAAAAAAAAATCCAAAAATAACTTTGTTCTTTTATCTAATGTTTCATTAAACAAAAGCTTAATGATGATAATATCAGCTCCCACAGGTAAGAACATAAATAGTCAGTATACTCTTTTGAGTTTGATTACAAAATAGAGAAATGTCGACGAGAATAGAAAGTAACATTCTACAATAATGACGAGAATTATAGATTTATCACTCTTATGGTGAAACCAGGTCTGAAATCTGCAACAGACATATTTGATAAATCAATTATCAACCGTGTCATACATTCATAGACATTGGGTGGGGCAACATGCAGCATTGTACAGCACGAACATGGTAAGATAATACACTTATATTGTGAAGAAAGTCTTTAACTGTTCTTTGAAGTAATCAAATGATATAAAACTAGTCAAGACAACATATTCAAAGCCTTGATTTATAGTTAAAAAAAGGGGGCAAGCTAAACTTTAGCCGATATGATTTAACTTTTGAAAGATTTATTGATCTCATTTCTACTAACAACCACATGAAAAGGATTCGCACACATCTTTGAGTTTACTCAATGGTTTCTCATGTCTTTTGACGTAAATTTAATGTATAATACGTGTTTCTTTCTCATTTACCTTATGCTTGTTCTGATCTATTGATCTTTTAGTAAGCCTAAATGACAATACAACTGAAGAGCAAGCATCATTTATTTTTAGAATTGTCACTTCATTTTTTAGGTTACATCAATTTAATTTGAAGTTAGGACATAAGATTTTCTTATTTTCTAAAGCATCCCAAGCCCAAGCAAGCTAAAGCATAAATTGTATCATTTCAAAATAAGAAATATGAGCAAGAAGAGAGGCTAATTATGAAATACCACATTAGCTATTTTTTATACTTTCTGGTTAAACAAAAACGGAGCAACTGCGCCAAAAAAAAAAGTTACAAGCGCCACATACAACTTTATTAAGTGGCACCAATTTATTGTTTGATAATATAAATTTTAGAACACAACTAAGTGGCGTTTTTTACATTTGGCAAGCAAACATTAAGAGTTTTACTAATACGCACTAGTCTTAAATTCGTTCTTACATATGAATATTAAACTAATCATTGTATGTATCCTATTAAACAATTGTAAATTGCAACTACTACTTAATTTTATCGCCGTCTCTAAATAGATTAGTTGTTTGTACAACAATAAGATGTAATATAATAAACCTGAAGTTGATACATTTGAAAATCTACATAAAACGACAAGTCCTTGCTTTCCTATCAAAAGCAGGTTGGTGATTTCAAAGTATTTAAATAACGTTTGTGATTTAATCAATGTTTTTCACACAAGTTTTCAATGTTGATTTTAACTCATGCTTTTAATATTACTTACAGAAATGACCAGATTTAGTTTAAAGCATAGCTATTTACTCTTTGCTTTTATTTTTATTGTAAGTCAGATCATACATTTGTATTTAGGAACAAAAAGAATCTTATGAGTAAAGAAAGAATAAAAAGAGTACTATTTATTTATGTATCCTCTTATTTGTGCTTTGTATCATGTCCTTCTTCAGCTAAAAAAAAAATACAGCTCGATTATTATTCTTTTTTTTATTTTATTTTCAAGTCTTACCTTTTTTCTCGAAAAGATCATCCAAATCATCATCATCATTTATAGTATAACTAGCTACTGGTTTGTTTTGTTTTGTATCAACTGCAGATAATGTTGCCTCTTCTACTTCGCTTCTTTGGATTGGTCCCATATTGTCTATTCTCACATTATTATTGATTCATTGGCATATATACAAGTATTACCTGTGTTGGATGATCTATTAACTGAAGCAGCTGCCAATTCAGCTTCTTCTCTTGCTATTCTTCTAGCAAACTCTTCATCTGACAACAATTGATCATTTGGTGTGGATGTTTTTACTTTATTTTGAGTGACTCGCCCTATTTGTATGTTTAATGACAACGTATTTCTCTCATTATTACACTTGCCATCCCATTCATACAAGTCAGCCGAAGCATTATTAGGTGAAGGCTGACTTTCTGTTAGACTCAAATTACCCATTCTCGTTTCCAATAAATCACCATTATTCCTGTTATTATTATTACTGCTACCACTCATACTATTATACATGTTATTCTACTTTGTTTCTTCACCCCCTTTTTTTTTGTTAAGAATTAAATACTTTACTTTTGACTATCATTGGGGCCTGCCATAAATTGATTGTACAAGTTCATGATTTTATTTTTGGCAGCTAGAAGTCATATATGGATATGTTAAATAATTTTTTTTTGCTTTAATTACATTTTACCTGCTCCTGCTTCAATAACCTTTTCTTTGATAATTGGCAATTCTTCTTGAAAGTTAAAAAGAGGGGCTTGATCATTGGTGTTTTTGGGTGCTGTATTTTGAGTACGCTGACTTTCTCTAGCGAGCCTTCTAGCATACTCTTCGTCCTGTCTCATTTGGTCACTGCTAGGTTCAGGCTTATAAGAAGGATCAGACATGCCAAGCAAAACCTCAAAAGCTGAATCCAGGTTACCTCCTTGACTGGCGAGTATCGTTTCAATAATATCAATATCCAAGTCAGGGAAAGCGTCTTTGAGTGTCTTTACGGGTCCTTTTAATTCTACAGGCATATTAGCATTTGTAAGAGATTCTTGCTCTTGTTCTTGTGGTTGTTGAGCAGGTGAATGAACAACAGTTTCTTGGTTTGTTTGTGGCTCGGACATGTTCTTTTTTCTTGATAAAAAAAGGGAAAAAATGGAAAAAAGAAAAATAAGAATGTGTGTGTAAATAAACCGTTCCTGCTTGATAATTCTTGCCCTATTGAATTTCCATTTCAGGAAGTGAGATGACGTAAAAATGTCAAATGTTGGTTGGTTATATGGTGCTTTAGTGAAAGATAGACGTCACCAGTATATCTTTGAATAATTAGCTTGGTTTTGCTTTTAGTAGTCATCGGCCTTTTTCAAATAAAAGAAGGTATATTTTGCCATTTATCCTCATAGCTAATCGTCCAACATTTTTAAATTGTTAGGATACTCCAGTGAAAGATATGGATTACCCTTTCTGAGCCCAATTACAAACTCCATCAGAACGTGACTACACTTTTTCAAATAAAAACAAAGCACATCAACCCTCAGGCACTGTTTCCTTTTCACCTGTGAATATCTTTTCTTTGTTTTTCCCTTGACTCATACCCCTTCTCTTTTTATTTTTCTCTTTCTCTCTTTGTGTATATAAAGCTATACTTTATATAATAGATGACAGAAGTACAAACAAACATAAGTAATGAAGATTGGCTCAGCTATTTGGAGCGATATAATATTATTGAAACTGAAGAAGAAAAGATAAAGAGGTAAGTAACAATACATACAAGCTTATTTTAATCTAAATATTTGCAACAGAAAAAATGTGATTGATCTATTACAGCATATCTTAGTTAATTTCCAAAGAGCAGTAACCAAAGACTTGGATTGGAAAAGAGGCGATATTGAATGTTTTTTGTCACCCTTTGGATCTTATGCATTAGGCGGATACATTAGAGACGCAGATATTGATCTTGTTTTGGTTTGTCCTATCCAAGTTTTGCGAAAATACTTTTTCAAGTTTTTTCCTCAATTATTGAAACAACAAACCTTGGTGAGCAATGTAGAGGTACAACAATGAACATACCAAATGGTTGGCTATTATTAATTGTGCTCAATTTAGTCCATTCAAAAAGCCAATGTCCCTATAATTAAATGTACCATAGATAATATATCCGTAAGTTTTATATTGAATTATTTCAACGCACTATTTATCACCTACACCGCTACCTAGATTGACATATCTTTTGTTCGACTAAAAGTTGAAAGAGTTGCACAAAACATCAACTTTTTAGATGATTCACTACTAAAAGATATTGATGAAACATGTCTAGCGAGTATGGATGGACCTAGAGTTAATCAATTCTGCAAAAATCAAATATATCGTCAGCATGTTAGGTTATTTCAAGTGTGTCTTCAATGCATCAAGCATTGGGCAACACAGCGTGGAATATACAGTAAACCAATTGGATATTTGAACGGAAGTTCGTGGACCTTATTACTCGTCAAAGCATACATGTCCATAAAAAATAAGGAATTGCTGTCGGTGACTATGATTTTATCAAGATTTTTCAGTATGTGGAGTCAGTGGCCCTGGCAAATGCCTGTGATGCTGACTGATTACATACCCGGTATCAACGGAACTAAGATCGAATACAATTCATTGGCAGAGTTTGACAATGCTGTCATGCCAATTGTGTCTCCTTGTCATCCTGTATGCAATGTAGCACCTTATGTAACCAAATCAACTAGAAGAATAATGCAAATAGAATTTGAAAGAGGTAAAGTGTGTGTATATAAAAGTGCTTAATTGTTTATTCTTTTTTATACATAGGATGGACTTTGCTGAATAAGAATGCCCACCCATTCGCTATTATTGATAAATTATTTAACCCTGTAAATTACACACAAAGATATAAGCATTTCATAAATATTGTCACCAGCTCAACTACGATTACTAGTCATGATACATGGTAAGCTATCTATTGGTTGATGCTTTTGTACTAATTCTTTAATAGGGTACGTAAAATGGCTACCCAAATACCAAGATATCTTGAACTCATCGAATCAGATCCAAATATTCTACAAGCACAACCCATAATGAAGCCAAAGCAAATTACAATAAGGTATAGAACAATTCAAGAAAAGATTAGCTTACAAAATGGCGATACATTGCAAGAGGCAAAGTTGAATGATTTTGCTGGTACCTTAAGTCCAGGTACACTGTATCTTGCATACTATATAATTGGCATCATTATTGATGACTCTTGTAAGATTATTTTACATATAAGTGAATGTGTAGCTAAGCAAAATAAAAATATAGGTAAAGAACTGGATTTGACTGGATATAGCAAGTCATTTTTATCATTACTTAATAGTAAAAGAAACAGAAGAGATGAAGATGTGAGCTGGGCAATGAAGCATATCAAAAGAAAAGATGTTGCTGCCCTTCTAGACATGAACACTGAATAAAAGAAAATAATAATAATAAAAGGAGCGCTGTCTATGTTCTACAGAACACAATAGTGAACTGAAACTATGAAAAAAGAAAAAAGAAATCTTTATCAAAATAAGATGTAGGGGTGATGCGTCCTATGACATGATATGCTAAGGGCTACATTGCCATGCTCGCTTGAAGAGCTCTAAGCTCTGCCTCTTCATCATCTTCAAATGCATTCGCTCTAGCTGCGGCTGAAGAACAAAAAAAATCTTAATAATCTATAATTGTGAATACATCTGTCTTTACCTGGTGCATGTACTGGCACATTGGGTGCACTAACTGCTGGTGAGGGTGTTTCTAGCATCTTGGCATCTAACTCTTCTTGCTCCAATTCCTCCAACTCATTAAGTAACTCATCCTAAGAATAAAGAATAAACAATATGCAACCCAGATATAAAAGCAAGGTACCTCATCCAAATCATCTCCAACACCAACTGGTCTTGAGATAGCCTCTGAGATTTCATTTGCGATATCCATTTGATCACGAATATCGTCCATGGTTGCATCCACTTTATCGATATCCCTATACCTTATTGTTAGTTGCTCAATTTTATGATTTGTTATTATCTTACATTGTCCCATGTATATTCTTCATGGCTTCAGCACCTGCACGCATGGCACTCATTGTCTCCAAGTTAACATTAGCATTCTCAATAGCCATCATTTGTGTTTCAATTGTCATGCGTGCTCCGTTTATTTTTTCGATATTTGTTTCATATGCCTTTTTCCTTTTGAGTGCCATCAAGGCAACTACATCAATTTAGCCCTTATTACCTGTTAACTTTTTTTCTTTTTTTACCCCTTTTATTTTTTGTAGCATTCAGTTTAGCTGTCTTTAATTCGTTTTCTGCTTTTGTTTCTAAAAACGTCTGTCTTTTTTCCAACATATCCAAAGTTTCTCGTAATTTATAAATAGCATCTTTAGCAGTTGTTTTTGACTTTGCTTTACCAAAAAAGAGATTCATTTCGTTCAAGAAAAAAAAAAAAGGTGATACAAAAAAATAGAAAGCTTCTCAAAAATAATTTACGTCATCTGTAGGATCAAAATCAGGGCAGAACTTAGGTCACCTACCTTTTTTTTTTCTCTCTTTTTTCTTCTTATATTCTCTCCATTAAAGATCATCATGGCCCTTGTTCATCGTTTAGCTGGTACTGCACAAAAATCTACAATGCTTTTCCTTACAGGAACAACTGGTAATCAAATATATTGAAAGAAAACCTTGTATTAAGTGTTATAAAGTATATTACATGTTCAATGTCAGCGTACTTGTTAACCGTCGCTTGGAATTAAAGAAACAAGGAAGATTACATGAAGATCGTGTAAATAGATGATTCATTAATCATGTTTACAAAAAAAAATACTTATTTCAATTCAATAGACACGCTTTAATGGCCCACCCAAGCATTGTTAAAGATACTTTGTGTTTTTTCTTTCTTTTTCGTACATACCATATCATATTACTGCGCATACATAAACATTTTTTTATTTAAGTATCAATGGTCTATTTTACAACAAAAAGGCTATCAGCCGATTTTTTTAAATAAAGGAAAATTGTTTAATTCCTTATGCAGCCGGTTTTTACCTCCAATATGATTCGGATAATAAATTAATATTCCTAGTTCCGATTTCATGGTAACAATTTAAGATTGTAAACCCTGTTATTTGATCCTATTGTGTATCGCATCTTACGTAAAAAAAGATGGAAGTGCAATACATAAGTTAAGATCATCTTTATGTTGCAGTGACCATGATTGAAGACTATGTTTTTCTAAAAAAAAAAAAAAAACTACAAAATATATCAACAGGCTGTTAATACTTTAAAATATTGTATAAAGTTTATGTCTCCAAACTGAAACACATTGGTCCCTTTTTCTAAAAAAAAAAAAAATCACGCTACATTTATCATTCAATTCAACGCTAATATTTTGTTAATGGCATGATTTTAACGAGCAAACTTTATTTAATCAGGTATTTACGTGTCGGAGCACTTTTTAAATCAACAAAATATCTATCGAAATAGGCACAAGTCTTTTTAAAAAATAATAAAACTTTTATGTTTAAATTGAAAAAGAAAAAGGAAACAAATTGAATTTTATGTATCTTACTGAAGGTAAAATTGTAAGAAACATCAGGATCAATGCAATTGTTTACTCTTTTTAAGTACTAAATTATACTAAAGCTTCAACTATTAACTAATAATAGTCTTATCGGAAGTGAATGCAAATTAATTGAGAATCTATCATTTTTATTTCAGAAGAGTATCATGCTTTTGCGTAGGATACTTGAGCATTAAAAAACATTTCCATCTTACAAGTCATACTTGGCGAGATTCACTAGAAATCATCTTGTTCTGTTCGAATAAATATATCAATTTTGTTAATCCAGAATATTGGCTTGAGGTAAATGTTATGATATATCTGCTGGTGTGGTCATAATTAAAAAGTCAGAGAAATAGAATTTTATTTATTCAACAACAGATGGAGATACTACGTTAGAGAGGTAGTAACACTGCAATTTAGTAGTACATCATTGTTAAATAATTAAGGTCGGTGATTGTACAAAATCTCTCTTTAAACCTTATTGATTTAGTTATACTCCAAAGATAACCATAGAATAGCAATCAAGCATTATTAAAACCTAATAGGAAAGATATATTTTCTCGGTATATGCATCTTATCAAGAAAGGCTAATGATTGAAGAGCAAGAACTTATATTAAATTGTAAATTAGCCCACGCAACTGTAGGTAGCATTTAGCTTAAGGCTCAGTATAAAGAAAACGCATAGTGCATGTATTAATGCATACGCTGTGAAAGGTACGTGAGCTCTGAGTGTTCATTAGTATCAGTATATTTTAGGTCTAGTTTTTATATTGTTTTTCCCAATCGGTTGGCGCATATGACCTTTTAGATGTAAACTTTAAGTCCAGAGTGGATACAGGGTGTCTATACACTTTTATTGCCTGAACTAGCTCAATAATAGACAAAGTAAGAGAAACTAAAAAATCACTTAAAAGTCCAAGGATAAAAAAAAAAGAGAGACGTCATGAAGGAGAGGAAAGGATCAAGGTATTGTTTTATGAAGCCAATCTATAAAGGGAGAGTCCGTACAGTCATCTCAGAAAGTAAAGTTGCTGATTTTGAGCTCAATGTCGTGCAAAAAATTGCGCGATCAACAATGTTTGTTATGTTCTGGTAAAGTAAAAGAAATAACAAAGATAAACCAAAAGAATACTTTTTGAGACTGAACTTTATTTAAGACAATCTTAATTGTTAAAAAGAAAACATTACAAAGTCTACTATTTATATTCTTCTATCAATTGGCGGGTAAATGAGTAGTTATGAGCGTAGATCCAATCATTGACACGTTTGATTGAATAGTGATCACTGAATCGATTATGAAAATTTTTAATTCGTTGTTTTTATAGATCTTATTGTTCTTTAACTGATCTGGGAGTTTTGTCCCGTCTTCATTGAGAGGAAAGATATATTTATATGAAATGCCTCCAGTCAGATCAAAGTTGACTAGGTACCTGATCCCTTATTATTCATTTACAGAAATGATGAATAGTAAAGATCATGACTTATTTAGTATTCATGTTTACTTTATAGAATGAATCTAATAGTGATAGTTTTATATAAAAAGAAGAAGAATATATTTTATTTAATAAAGATTTAAATTATTATCTTTTATCAATTTTAATATACTTCTTTTAGTTGTGATTATTCAATGTCCGTTAGATCAGACTCTGTTCTACAACAATCTTTATTTCAGATTAAGTTAAAGTAAAAATTATTCTAATTGAAGGCAGGTATTTATATCTTATTGAGTGAGTGGCTTGATATCTTCTATTGTTATCGTTCTTCTAATATTCAGGTACTTTAGCAAGTGTTATCTATAATTATGATTATGAAAACTTTTCATTTGTTCTTTTGTATGTCTGTCATAGATTATCTTTTATTCTGGGAATTCCTCACTGATTTGAATAACGTTATTTTACGCGTTATTTCAATTATGTGAAAGATTAGCAATATTCCTGACATTGGATTGGATTTGGTTATTTTAGTTGATACTTCTTCTTATCAAAGAACTCTCATGAATACAATGCATATTCTAAAAGAACATGTTTAATTGGAGTTGGTTGTATGATCTTATTTAAATAAACTTATATTTTATTTTATTTTAATTATGATCTTGTATTAAGACTTATATTTATTAATGTCAACTACAATCAGTTACTGTTCTACAACAGCTACAATGGTTAATGGTCGTCATGTTTTGACATGTCATCAAGGCACAGTCTTATCGTTGTTAAGGATACATAAGATTATAGTCACTTTATTTTAGTAAAAGGAATCTCATATGATCCTAAATAATATGTTGACATAACTTTGGAATCATTTATAACATTATTCCCAGCACAGATCAATAAAAGACCTTGATTAGATTTTTATATTAAGCTTTATTCATATTAACTTCACATAGTCAAATAATATGACATGGTTGTAATATAGTTTATTGATGATATGAGCATGTTGAATAAGGAATGACAATTACTTACCGGATCATCATTAAGTCATGTAAACATTTATCCTGACTGAGATATTATTATTAGCCATAATATCCAATCACGGAACTAGAGGATTTTATATTCATCCGTACCGTCTCCTTAAATAGTTCTACATGTTGTAGAACAGAGTCTGATCTAACGGACATTGAATAATCACAACTAAAAGAAGTATATTAAAATTGATAAAAGATAATAATTTAAATCTTTATTAAATAAAATATATTCTTCTTCTTTTTATATAAAACTATCACTATTAGATTCATTCTATAAAGTAAACATGAATACTAAATAAGTCATGATCTTTACTATTCATCATTTCTGTAAATGAATAATAAGGGATCAGGTACCTAGTCAACTTTGATCTGACTGGAGGCATTTCATATAAATATATCTTTCCTCTCAATGAAGACGGGACAAAACTCCCAGATCAGTTAAAGAACAATAAGATCTATAAAAACAACGAATTAAAAATTTTCATAATCGATTCAGTGATCACTATTCAATCAAACGTGTCAATGATTGGATCTACGCTCATAACTACTCATTTACCCGCCAATTGATAGAAGAATATAAATAGTAGACTTTGTAATGTTTTCTTTTTAACAATTAAGATTGTCTTAAATAAAGTTCAGTCTCAAAAAGTATTCTTTTGGTTTATCTTTGTTATTACCTTTACCAGGACATAACAAAGATCAGTCTCAAAAAGTACCCAAACTGTTTCTTGATCTTTGTTTTTACCTTTTCCTTTATTATTTAAACCATTATATAACAGTAGCATTTATGAGACCATCATTAATTTCATAATCTCGAATGGTAAAACCTTTGTATATCAACCCAGCAAGACAAGTAATCAAAGCAGGCAAATACATAACGACGTCATCAGAATTGTCGGGGTTTTAATTAAAATAAATGTCTTATAAAAAATATCGCTTACCCCTTGCAAAATGGGGGATTAGCTCAACTGGTAGAGCGTCAGATTCCAAATCTGAAGGTCAAGAGTTCGATTCTCTTATTCCTCATTTTTTTTTAGGGCTTTAGTTATGTCACGTGATCTGTTCATTTCATTATGTTGTTGTCGCATCCCAACATACTGTAGCACTGTGACAATAGAAGTGAATAAAGAGGTCACACGAAGCAAAAGTGAAAGAAGTCAAAATATGAAAAAAGTCGAAAATTGAAAAAAGTTGAAAAATGAAAAAAGTCAAAAAAAAATAAGAAAAGCTAAAAAGAAAAAAAGAAAATATTCATATATATGTATCCCATCTTTTTGTAAAGAAAATGTTAGTCAGTTTAAATAAATCATATATTTCTACTCAATAATTAACAAACTTAAACAAGAAAGTCCCTGTTTACCTAAACTTTTTACTCTACTTTAACTTTTATCAAGAAACATCGTATTGATCTTACACATAAGATCTGGTGGTCACTACTTATCAAGCATCTGCTTAAATTCCATACAAAACAACAACTTACAAGGCAATCACAACCTTAAATCAAGCTCTACAAGCAAACTTTACCCAATTTAACTCACTTACTACAAGCCAACCTTTAAAATAACAGCACAAATGATGAAATTTTAGATCAAGAGAACAATGCTGATCACAAGAATAATTTTGATGTCCAGCGACATTGATGTCGTTCGACATAGATGTCAAACAACACAAACAATAAGCCACGCCAATTTTTATATAAATAAGATGAATATTTTTAAACAAAATAACATTATCCAATCCAATCCAATCCAATTCAATAAATCAAATCTTCTTACGCTTAAAAAGCAATCTTTTCTTATTGGATCACAATAACCTTTTCTTTTCTTTTTATTTTTACTTATTCTTTCTGATCTGATACCCGAGTTATCACAAATCAAGAAAGATCCCTTTTATTTTTATCGTTTATCAAACAATCTTATTCTTAACCTTATTGATCTAAAAAGATCTGGTGGTCACTACTCAAAGACAATTTACTCTAAAGAACTGTTAAACGTTCAATCAAGTTACCTAAACTCAAGTCATTCAAGACTTCAAACCTCAATTTAAACAAATCTACATCACTTTAACACAAGCCAAGTCCCAAGTACTAACAAGTTACAGTACAACTGACTTTGAAATCGACTTCAATAATTTAACTGAAATACACAACATCGACTCAAGTAAAAATATTGACTCAAGTAAAAATATCAACCTTATTTTCTTTTCTTTTCTCTCTATTATTTTTATATAAATATCCCTATATCTTTTATTTCAATTTACTTCAGTTCACTATATTCACTTCTATTCAATAAATAGTCTCTTAAAAGACAAATCTATTTTTCTTATTTTATTACAAACAAGTCGAATTCCCTTGAAGTAAATTATCTTCATTGTATCCATCTTATATTTTTATTACATTTCTTTACATTTTACTTTACAAAACAAGTTTGATCCACTTAACAAGATCTAGTAGTCACTATATACAAACAAGCCTATAATTCAAATTACTTACTCTTATTGGATCTCAATTGACCTAATACTTTATCTCAACAACTTATATCAAACGTATCAAAACCCGAAAGCCTAACGAACGTTACAACATCACAATATTAAAATGAAAAAGGAACACATGTTTGAATTCTAGCCATTTTTTTTCTACTTGTTTAGAAATACAGTGTATATGTTTTTTGTCCAAAGAAAACATACTTTTTATTGTTAAAAGCCTCAAATTATGTTCCTGATTAGACATTGTGAATTGAAATGACGTTTAGTGTACTAAATGAAACTGAATAATTAAACACAGAAGAAAGGTATAAAACTACCTCAATCACACGCAAATGAGCGTCTAAAGGAAAGTAGGTTGTTGGTTACCGAAAAAGTAATAGAAAATACCAAATAAGCGTTGTACCTGAGACTGCATAAATTTCGTACATGCAGTTTACAAACGTGCTCATTCAAAAACGAGAAAAAGAAAGCATTTTGTGGAGATGAGGATATTTAAGAGTAAAAAGTGTTTATTTTTTGGCTTCATCTTTCTGTTGTTCTATTGAATGATCTTTATTACACTTTTGAGTGTTTTTTTCTTGCTGCTTTGTATTACTGACTTTGTCATCATAATCACCAATTCTGAGTGGACCAGATGTGCCTGTTTGTGTACTTGTAGATCCGGATTTATCGTAAGTATAAGGATTTTCAAGTTCACCAATATCCATAATATGTAAAGAAGATAAAAAAGAAAAAAAAAAATATGTGAATAATAGTTTATGTCTTTTTTTTTAATCGGCGCATGTCATCATGGTAGATTCACACAGTTTGGCTCTTCTCCTTTTTCTATTAATTTTGAATAGGAAACCATAAAGCACTTCAACAAATGACACAATCATGTTTAAATGAGTATATTAAGAATAAAACACACGAATCTGCTAGAGAATTAAGGAATATTGTTGCTATAAAGAAAAGAGACCATTTGCAAAATAAATAAAAAAAAGCCAACAGAGAATGAAATAAACGCCGAATTTCTAGAAGGAGTGAATCTGGAGAAGTTGGTGCTACTATGGAAGAAGAGGAAAAGAAGCAATTGTTTAGGTTAGCTTTCAAATAGCTTGTATAAAAAGTTTAATAAAGCAAAATGTATAAATGCTCCTAGTAAATCCCTACGACAGGACGCGCATCAGCCACATTGTTTCTTATTGTTATAGCAAAAAGCCTTTCTCTTTTAAAAGAAGTAACTATTGTAAGGGATACCTACACAATATACTCTCATAAAAATCTTCTCATAAGACAAGGAATTTATCTAACAAACAGAAGGTATAGAGAGACAAAAAAAAAAAGGCTTCACTTGGCAAGGGATATATTCCGATAGAGATGCCCAATTTAGATTATACTTGTGTATATTTTGAATACATGAAAGCATCAGAATAAAGAATAGACTCTATAACAATTATCTGTGTTGACTAGTGTGGTCTGAATTTATAATTCCCCAATTTACGATTGTGTAAGCCATTGTCAATAAACTGAACCCCTTTTTCCAGCCAAGTTTGTAAAGAAGCTTTTGAGGAACAACACTATTTTCACCCAAAAAGGAAAGCTTGGAAGATCCAGCACTTTTTTCCATTTATTCGAAAAAAAAAAAAGAAAAAAAAATATGGATCAGACTAAAGAGTGTGTACAACCTCAAAGAGCTATTTGCATGAATGAAAGCATGTTTGAATAAAAAAAAAAGATTTATTGATGAGAATGTGACGAGTTGGATAAAATGAAATATATGCTCCTTTTTTTTTCTATAAATTTGTACATGCTTTTTTGTATGCTATAATTCTACATGATGATACAACGTCGATTAGATTTAGCTGTTGAAAATGCATCTTCTTCATTAAGAGCATGCCCCCAAACAGAAGGAATCAAAGGATCCACATTTTGATTACAAAATTCTATTAAACTAAAAAGAAAATTGATTATTATGCCAGGTTTTGTAATTGAAAAAAAAAAAGCAAACCTTGCAGAAGCTTCTGATACAGGAATTCTTGGAACATCCAATTGTTGTTTTAAAAGTGTATTTTGCTCTAATAGCTTATTTAATTTTGCTTCTGAAATCTTTTGATTTCTAGGTGCTTGCTGCATTTCTAAATAAAAATAAAATAAAAAAAGAGAGAGCGAAAAGCAAGACTGGATAAATTAAAATTAAAAACATTAGCCCCTTTCTATTTTATACAAAAATGGCAAGTGTACATCTTGTAATTTGAACGCGTGCTTGCCTATTGTATGAGCTTGAAAAGAAAAGAGCTTTCTGTAGTTTGATTAATTTTATTGTTTTCTGTAATAAAGCTCTTATTTATTCCTTTATTTGAAAGATAAAAGAAGTAGTCGATTTATTTTATTTTCTTCCATTCATCTTAAACCTGTTTATAGTGTACTTATTTTCAAACTAAGATTGGGTAAATAATAGTGATGTGACACAACATGCAAGAAAGAAGGAGGGAAGGTAGGGGAAATTTGAAATTTTATATTATTATTTATATTCGTATACTTTGCTTTACATTGAATCATGGATTACAATAAAACAATCAAGGTTTTAAATCTATGTTTTTGAGTGTAATTGCCAAAATAGAATTTAAACATCGTGTTTTTATTTGTAAAAAGTCAGAATGATTTAGATTTCAGCATAAATTTGTTTTGCTTATCATTTATCACACATAATTCCAGCTAAACTATAAAATTCTTTACTGTTAAATACTTTACCAAACTTATCAATACTTGAATTATCTTTCATTGATATGTATTCGTCCAAGTTCATTGTAACTTGGTCTTTGGATATAATTGGATCATAGTTTGGTGGATTAGATAAATATTGTCCATCAGGTCCTTTCTTTATCAACTTAATGAGCATTATATATAAACCATATACCTACATTTACCATGTGTGATCTGTCTGATGCAAAGCCCTGCAAATAATTCTTGGCTGGTATCAAACGAAAATATCTGGCATCACTTAGTTTTCTTTCTTCTTAGGCTTAATATATCTTTTTTACCTTTCATATTCCTTTCGAAGCACAAGTTGAGGTTTAAATGCCTTACGTACGTATTCTTCCGCAATACAAGGAAAAGGAAGAATAGTATCAAAATCGTAAACAACCAAGTTACTATCATTACTAAATAACAAAATGACATGATAATCCTTAAGATTTAAGTAAGATACTATTACTCCTTATTCAAATTTGATTTTTTTTTTGTACCCAAACAACCGGATTATCATCTACACATGCTTTTTGTGTCCATATTGGGACCTGAAAAAGAAATTGTTTGCTTTATGCAATATAAAGTGAATAATTATATACCTTTCTTTCGTCATTACTAATAAATACAACAGTCAATTGATCCATTAAATGAGGGTATTCCTCATTTATTCTTTTACAAAGCATATATACATTTTCTTCACAATAGCATTTTGTATATATGCATTTTTCTATTTCAATATTCATCTTCAACAAAAAACGAAACAAAAAAAAAGGATTCAAATTGAGTTGCTTAAGATCTCTCTGTAAAAAATAGTCACGTTTACTTTCATTTTTCTTTCACTCTTCTTTTGAATTATAAAAAAAAATGGTAAACTATTCTTTGAAATGTGTATTTTTACATTGATGGTGGCTTTTAATGACTAGATCCGTAGAAATACTCGTCTTCGTAGAGAATACTTGTATAAGAAATCTTTAGAAACAAAAGAACAAGCGACATTTGATCGCAAACAAAAGATCAAGGAAGCCATTGAACGTAAATAACTACCCGTCTGTACTTGTAAACGGAAGAAATAATATGCTTATATGTAGAGGGGAAGGATGTACCAACTGAATTAAGAAAGATGGATAAAGGATCAAAAGAAGATTTTGGTTACGATCAAGCACAAGAAGGTAATACATCTTGAGATCCTTGTTTTAAAATACCAACATTCTATTTTATTAGCTCCTACAACTCATGAAGACGATGAATATGCCCGTGCTGGCGTTTATGATCCAAAGATTTTAATTACAACCTCAAGAGATCCCAGTAGTCGTCTACAACAATTTTCAAAAGAAATGCGTCTTGTATTCCCAAATTCTCAGCGTATCAACCGTGGTGGTCATGTTATGAAAGAAATTGTAGAGGCTTGTAGAGCAAACGAAGTAACTGATCTCATCATTTTGCACGAACATCGTGGTCAACCAGGTAAAAACAGAAAGATCTTTTGGTTTATTTTGTCTTTGTTAAATATTATGCGGCAGATGGTATGGTTGTCTGTCATTTTCCATATGGTCCCACAGCTTATTTCTCTTTACACAATGTTGTACTTCGACATGATATCAAAGATCAAGGAACTGTATCTGAAGCATTCCCGCATTTAATATTTAATAATTTCAATTCTAAATTAGGTGGAAGAGTAAGTAGATGACATTTAGTTCCTTCAAAACAAATAATCATATGTATATTAGATTACAAACATCTTAAAATATTTATTTCCTGTACCAAAAGACGATTCAAAGCGAGTGATGACATTCGCGAATGATAATGACTATATCTCATTCAGGTTTACTTATAAATGCTCTTAAATTATCGAATGAAACTAAATGTATACATAGGCACCATGTTTATGTAAAGACAGGGAATCAAGTAGAGTTAGCAGAAGTTGGGCCTCGATTTGAAATGCGACGTAAGTTGGATAAGGAATTTTTATATAGAAAAGAAAAGGAAACTCAATCTTTTCTTTTGTAATAGCATATGAAATTAGATTAGGTACCGTTGATTTAACAGATGCGGATGTAGAATGGCAACTGGCTGCTTATACCAGAACAGCTGCAAGACGAGTGGCACTTTAAAAAAAATGGTTATCTATTTGCTTTTTTTTTGTACAGAATTAATTTAAATACGAGTAAACAAAAAAAAAAAATAGAGATTTTTTTGGTATTATCTTCAAATGTTCTTTGTATTTACTGCTTAGAAATACTTGTATCTTTATAAGTCAAGAAATGTAAGAAATTTTCAGTAATACAATGTTTTCCTAATTTATAGAACAAAAGACTACATAAAATATAAATAAAAGTAAATATTTAAAATCCTTATTTAAAAAATGCATATCGAAGATCTCGTTTTTATTATTACAGGAGGGTAAGAATAGCTTATTCCATAAATTTAAAGATTTACATTAGAAAATATATAGAGCAAGTGGTTTGGGTGCACAGGTTGTCCATTCGATCATTGGTAAAAGGGGACTTGTTGCGGTACATTAAATCAAAGATAAAGCGTGTGTATACATTTGATGAAAAAATACTGTAGATTTTTGATATAAACAAAGAGAATTCGACTGCATTGGTAAACAAGTACGGTGACCATGCTTGCTATTTTCCTGGGCCAGTTGATGTTTGTTTTGAGGTACAAACTATTTTGTCTTCTTTTCTTTTATTTGCTGATGTGTACTTTGGTTTAGTTTCAAGTAGAAGAGGCTTTGAGTAAAACAAGGTCTCATTTTTCAAACAAAGTCTTGGCTGGGGCTATATTGTGCAGTGGCGTGCTCACCGCGCCTTCATTTATTCATGGCTTTGGGCCTGAAAACAGACTAACAAGTTATCGTCAATTTGAGCATATTATGAAAATAAATCTTTTGGGTACTTTTTGTGTTGCACAGAAAACCTCCGAGATTCTCATAAATAATAAACCTTTTAATGAGGATGGTAGAGAAATATACGCCGAATAACAAAAGTTAAATTCATATAATAATAGGTGAAAAAGGAATAATAATTATACTGTCTTCTATTGTCGGCTTAGATGGCGTAATTGTGGGTTATGGTACTTCAAAAGGTAAGTAGTTCAATCAATACATATCCTATGTAAACATATTCATTCGTTCAGCTGCACTTGCTGGATTAACACTCCCTCTTGCAAATGAACTATCGCCATTTGGTGTTCGTGTAATGAGCATAGCCCCTGGACCATTTGGTAAATAGACCAGCTTTAGTGACAATGTGTTCATCCTTATTTTTATAGATGCTCCTATGGCATACAATGGATTGACAAATCCTATTCCCGCTTTGTTTCCACATCGACTAGGCAAACCAAAAGAGTTATCAGACCTAGTGCTACAGGTAATTCAAATGCCAATGCTAAATGGTTCTGTTATTCGAATGGATGGCGCCTTGAGAGCTAAGATTTAATCTATAATTTCACATGCAAGCCAGTGAAGCAGCGGAGCTTTTGAACCGAATTGGTCTGACTAATAAAACTATCCCTTTTCTCTCACGTCCTTTTTTGGTTGTTTCTTCCCTTTTTTTTTTATCCTTCTCTCTCTCTCTCTCTTTTTTATATATTAGAATGTCATTCTTGGCAGGTGGAAGTGCTGACTGTGGCCCTGTTAATCCCATGAGTGGATTATTAAAACAATTTCAACAAGATAGATCCCTTCAGCAAGTAATATACAAATATATACATATAAATAAGATATCGAATATATTTTAACAACAAGACTTTTGTAGGATCGTTTCAATTTGGAACAACGAGGAGAAAGCTCAAAAGTAAAAAAAAAAAAAAAAAAAAAAAAAAAAAAGTCTAGTAATTTAACAACAAAACTTCCTTAGGCTGGATTCCGTACTCAAAGTACCAGCAATGGACCAATTCCGGATAATAGACAAGTAAATAAAAAGAAAAGGATTAAAACTTTTTACTAAAAGAGAAGCATCTATTGCAGTTTACAGAAGAGTTTTTTAGAGACGAATTGAATCATGCAAGACCCGTCGCAAATACTTTTGAGTTCAGTGGATTAAATAGAGAATTAGAATTAATTCAACCTAAACCGGCTGAATGGGCTGCCGATTTCATGCAGCATCAGCAGTCGTCTGCAGTTCCACAGTTTGAAGAGTTTGAACAAATTTATCAAAAAAATCAGGCCCATTCTCAGCAGTTTCAAGGTAAGGTAATGAAAAACGCTTGCAGCAAGATTGTAATAAATCTATAAAGAAAGTGGAAATTGGTCAAAGGAATTCAGTGATTTTCAAGCAAACCATTCGAGAGGAATGCTGACTCAGACTGAAAGGGTTGCATTCGAAAAGGCATTTGATGAGGCAAAACAGAGTGGATCCCAGATGACTTGGGAAAACGAGTTTGTAGCACAAGAGTCATCCTGGGCAACAGAATTTGCAAAGGAAGAGCAAGGACCACTGGCGACAGCAGAAAATGATAATGAGGCCTTGGCAAAGACAGCCGGCATGTTGCTGGACTCTGTTGATCTTGAATCCAACTCGAAATTCAAAAATTCCCAGTTTATGAACCTGATGAGACGATTGAGAGATAGTGAAGTACATGTTGAAGGCAACAAAATGGTCGAAACAAAGGGGGCATCATCCTGGGCTTCTGAATTTCAGACAAACAAATCTGGAGATTGGGCTAGCGAGTTTACGCAACATGCAGGCAGCTCTCAAAGTGGGAATATGTGGTCAGCCGAATTTGCTCAAAAAGCTGAACGTGGATGGACAGATGAGTTTCATCATGAACAAAAGCAGCATCAATTTCCTGGTGATTGGGCTTCTGAATTTAATAAGCATAGTTCAGAGGAAATGCAAGAACTATTTGGTAAAGGGACTGAGTCAGAGGATTGGGTAGAGCAGTACAACAGAAACATTAGTCATTTGAAGGAAAGTCAGGATCATGAATGGGATGCTATGCAAAAGGATTGGGACAGATTTAAGCCAGAGCAAGGGTTGGGATATAGAGCAACTCAACCCATGTACGATCAATACAATTTTATAGTTAACAACCCTTACTTGTTAACTCCTGTTCTCATTGATGGTAAGTCGCACGAGACCTTGGCCGATTCTATCCTTGCCCTGGAAGCAAGAGCTCAACTTCAAACATCAGACTCAAATGCTTGGAAGATGTTGGGCCTCAGGCAACAGGAGAACGAAAGGGACAGTGCAGCTATCGCTGCCTTACGCCAGGCTGTCAGGTTAAACCCATCCTTAGTGGATGCCTGGCTGGCCTTGGCTGTCAGTTATACCAACGAGAATTGTAGAGCAGATGCCTATGACGCACTAGAGCAGTGGGTCATGAACCATGAGCAATACAAGCATTTAGCAAGGAGTCATGGAAAAGGCAAGTCATCAGCTGAAGGGCGACATGCATATATTACCAACATGTTTCTGGAAGCGGCCAGAAGCTCTCCCGGTGCTGAGATGGACCCAGATGTTCAAGTTGGTCTTGGTGTCCTCTTTAACGTTTCTGAAGAATATAGCAAAGCAATCGACTGTTTCAAAGCTGCCTTAAGAAGTAGACCTCAAGATTACTTGCTTTGGAACAAACTCGGTGCTACGTTGGCAAACTCAAGAGACCCAGCTGGTGCCATTGATGCCTATTTTAACGCATTAGAGATCAATCCAAATTATGTGCGAGCCAGATATAACTTGGCTATTAGTTGCGTTAACCTTGGCCAGCATAAAGAAGCAGCAGAACACTTATTAACAGCCTTAGCGTTGCAGCAAACTAACGAAGGTGGATCTGGTGGCCAAGGTTCTGTCATGATTGATGAGCATGGTAATCCAATTAATGTGCCTGGAGGAATGAGTGACAACGTTTGGGGAAGTCTTCGTATGCTTATGTTGACGTAAGTCTTCTTCTTTAATATAACTTAAACAAATGGTGTATTCTGACCCATAAAATACAGTATGAATAGGGAAGATTTAGCTAGGCATTGTGATCAACACAACCTTGATGCATTTCGTACAGAATTTGAATTTTGAGTATAATAATAGTAAATATTCCCCAAAAGCAAGCCATGCAATTAAAAAGCACCCTGGATTTATTTGGAAGCCTCCAATGATGTATTGTACATTTCCTATCCATGATCCATTCATTTAACAATAAAAAAATCCATGTATACACACACAACATAAAAATAGATGGAGATGTCAATACAGGAAACGATACCATAAAATAAGTTTATCGCTTCAAAAAACAAAAAAAACCAATTTGCTCCAATGCTCTATCTTGGTGGATAGGGCGATGGTCTTTTATATTCTACTTTGTGCGTTGGTCTTAGTATTGGTACTCCTTTTCTTCTTCACAAAGAACTTTCTGAACGTTAGGGGGTCAAAGTGAGAAGATCAATATCTGACGAAATGGAATGTTTGAAAGGATAGGTTGGATGGCAAAAATTTGTTTCAACTTTGGGGAAAAGAAAATACGATAAAAACTTTCTAGTCTTTCAAAGACGTTGCTGGAAAATAAGACCGTGACAAACATTTTTCACAATCTTTCTTGTTGCGCATCCTAAATCGTTCATGATTGTTAATTGGATAAATTGTCTAATGATACTCTAGCTAGTGAAAACGAGTTAAAGTATTTGCAGAGGCTATTTCCCAACTTTTGAGCACAATGAGAAAGCTTATGTTTAGTCAGATTGAATTGAAAAGTTAATCAAGAAGTATAAATGTGTTTACATCAATCATTTTCAAGTACTGTAGACCAGTAGAGTTGAAAGTGAAATATTCACGGGATGCTTACAGCGATATGAATTTTGTATTATGGTAACATTATAGAAAGTAATAATCTTTTTAATGTGAGTCAATAAAAATTCTCTTTGGTTTTTTATTTTCATTTCAAAAAACGTATATCACATGTATAAGGATATTTATAACACAGCATGAAATCATAAGTTGATGATCAACGCAATGGCAGATCAAATGGTGCTTTTTATAATGTATCACAAAGTACAAAAACAGACAGTATATTGCCCATCAGACTCAATAGGACTCATGATTTTTTTTACCCCGACAAAATTTTATGAGGCAATTTCCTTTTCGATTTTTTTTTTTCAAGTATTGATGAGTCCTATCTCTTCAGAAAATGAGAATACACTCTTTCCGGAAAATAAATTCACCCAACGGCGAAAACAAATTCAGGTTGTACGAAATATGTATTCGCCCTGAAGGAAAATCAATTCACCTGATGATGGGATCAAGATTCGTGCTGTACGAAATATAAATTAGTGTGGGATGGCCTGTGCAGTCCACGTATTCTCCATGACGAACACAAAAACGCTATTCTCGAGTGCATTGATGAGAATCCTTCCATCGTCCTAGACGAAGTAATGAAGAAGTTAAAGCAAATGTTTACCGAATTAAAAGTATCTAAAACTACTTTGTTCGATTTTGTAAAACAACATTGCAATTTATCTCTCAAGAAAGCGCGGCTTCAACCCATAGACCGGAATAGCGAAGAAAAGATTCAGGAGCGCTTGGATTGGGTTCATAAATGGGAAAAAACAGACTTGGATTTTACAAGAAACTGTGTCTTTCTTGACGAATCTGCTTTCCATATTAATTTGAAACGTAGTATGGCTTGGTCAAAGAAAGATGCACCGGCTGTGGTCACAGCTCCCAAAACACGAGAAACAACAACAACCATTTTAGGCGCGATTTCCGCTGAAGGTCTAATCAAATGCAGCCTTAGACTTCCTCAGCCTCCATCTAATAAAAAGAGAAAGCGAGGAGATGGCGTTGGGCAAATGAGCAAAGGAACGGTTACGGGACACTATATCAGCTTTCTAAAAGCTACAATGGATGAAATGGACCAGTTTCCGCACATGAAAGGTCACTTCCTCGTGATGGATAATGCTCCTATTCATACATCAGGCAATATAGCCAAATACGTAGAATCTCGCGGTTACCGCTGCGCTTATTTGCCTCCATATTCTCCTGAGCTCAATCCAATAGAGCAATTCTGGTCAGTGGTCAAAAGCAAAGTGAAGCGCAATAAATTTATCGAGAAGGAAACTTTGATGACCCGGATCAGTGAAGTTTCCAATAGCTTGAAACTAAGTGATTTTAAAGGAATTGTTAAACATTCTCATAAATGCTTGGACAAATGTCGTAATGGGCAAGCGCTCTGAAGAAGTATTCATTCCCCAATACCAAAAAAAAAAAAAAAAAAAAAAAAAAAAATCCTCAAAATACAGGATTTGTCCACGCAAACTTGAATCTTGATGAAAAGAATCAGTTAGGCTTCTAATAGCCTAAGTTGAGAGCTTTGTTTGGCATTCTCATAAATTTCCGGGCAAACGTCGAAACAAACAAAAGCTTTGAAAAAGTTGGCATCTGAGCCATCTTCAATGGCCCGACCCTTCGTTCTGACTCTTCGTTCTGACCCTTCGTTCAAATGACCCTTCGTTCTGACCCTTCGTTCTGACCCTTCGTTCTGACCCTTAGTTCTGACCCTTAGTTCTGACCCTTCGTTCCGACCCTTCGTTCTGACCCTTCGTTCTGACTCTTCGTTCTGACCCTTCATTCTGACCCTTCGTTCCGACCCTTCGTTCTGACCCTTCGTTCTGACCCTTCGTTCTGACCCTTCGTTCAATTACCCTTCGTTCTGACTCTTCGTTCAAATACCTCTTCGTTCTGACTCTTCGTTCTGACCCTTCGTTCAAATGACCTTTCGTTCTGACCCTTCGTTCTGACCCTTCGTTCTGACCCTTAGTTCTGACCCTTAGTTCTGACCCTTCGTTCCGACCCTTCGTTCTGACCCTTCGTTCTGACTCTTCGTTCAATTACCCTTCGTTCTGACTCTTCGTTCAAATGACCCTTCGTTCTGACCCTTCGTTCTGACTCTTCGTTCTGACCCTTCATTCTGACCCTTCGTTCCGACCCTTCGTTCTGACCCTTCGTTCTGACCCTTCGTTCTGACCCTTCGTTCAAATGACCCTTCGATCTGACCCTTCGTTCTGACCCTTCGTTCCGACCCTTCGTTCTGACCCTTCGTTCTGACCCTTAGTCTGACCCTTCGTTCTGACTCTTCGTTCCATGACTATTGGTTTCTGACTCGTTGATTGATTCTTAAATCCTTGATCTTCGTTCTGACTCTTCGTTCATTGACCTATTGCTTTCTGACTCTTTGATTTGATTCTTAAATTCATTGATCTTCGTTCTGGACCTTGTATCAAAACATTAGCGAATGATTTAGTGTCGTCACATTAGTTTAGTAAGTACAGCATTCTGGATTAAAAATGGCATTGCCAACACGCTCTATTGAGATACTCCAGAATAAAACAAGATCTTTTTGATATACTGTAGGTGTGCGACTCACAAACACGCATACGTATGATTGACACAACCATGATACCTGTACAGCATACCAGCAACTATCGATTGCATATATTTCAAATTCCGTTTTTTTTTTCCAGATGACCTAAAAAAAGGAGAACATTTTCTTTTTTGTTCATCACCATGGTGACATTGCTGAAACGAGTGTGCCCCTATTGCGACGATCCGGAATCCTTTCAAGAAAACAGGAATACCGTGAAACATGTACTTTCCGAACACAAAAAGTTTCTTACTCCACGCCCCAAAGCTATGCAAAATGAACCTGGTGATAAACCATTGAACCAAAAAAACCAAGAACTTTACCCAAAAGCCCCAGTGAAGCTCGCTTGTCCTGGTTGCAATGAATCATTTAACGATAAAACTGCCTTGAAAAACCACGTTGATTTACTCCATATTGTCTTTACTGAACGAAATCAAACGAGTGCCTGCCCAGAAGATTGGATCATATCTGGAGTGAATGTTTCCAAACGTTTTCAACAATTTCGCGACCATTGTCTTCGGAATGGCAGTGATTGCTTGGATATTGATCGTTACTTTAACCAACTATTGTAATGATTTATTCTGAACATATTATTTCTGTTATAACATTTAATTATTCTTTTAGAGCGATGTCGTGTATATTTGTTGTGCAGGAGAGAAACATGTACTCAAGCGTCCCAGAGCAATTTTTCTCAGCTGCACTATTACATGACATTCACAAACAGTTGGTCAAAGAATTGGAGATCGAAAAAGTGGTGGATCCTGAATTGACGGCCACCATCAAAAAGATACTGAAGGTAAATTGATCCATCTCTAGGGGACAGCCATGGATGAATCACTGGCTGCATTTAATAGGATAAAAGACTTTCAGCTTCAGTAACTAATCATCTAAATCAGGATTTTCGAAGCGACAAAGTCAATAAGCTGAAAGCACGATTGGCCTTACTCAATCTTGCTGATCAACAAGAAGAGGATCCAGAAAGGAACGTTGTACTCGCTGTTGAGTCCCTGCTCCCAGCTATGAAGGATGTCGACCTTCGACAAATCTCAGAAATGCATTTATCAGCGACGTACGTTTACCCTTTGGTGCAATGCTTACTGGCAAACGATGCCGAGACGGTTGCCCATTGCTCCAATACAATGATGGAAAAAAATAGCGAAAATGACAAAAGACCTGATTGCATCGCAGACGTATATCATCGCTACAACTTCTCGCATTCAAGCTCCTTTGGCGAGATCAAAATTGATAATGCGCCTGATACTCACAAGGTTTTGGATTTTTATCGTTTGGCGATATTTGGAAAAGGCGCAATTGAAAAACATAGCTTAAGCGGGATCGTTACATTTCAAGTCATCGGTAAGGAGCTTGTGAAGAAAGAAACTACAACAAGGCAAGAGCCGCTAATCGCTATATCATTTTTTTACAGGTACCAGCGTTACATTTTACTACATGACGCTTCGCGGAGGGTTCTTCATCAAGATGGAGATTGCCTCGATTGAAATTCCTACCGCCAAACGCGATATTGTGTCGATCTCATCATACTTGGACGAACTTTTTACCATAATTTGCCTCCACAAAGCCGTTAAGAAGACTGATAATGTGGTTCCCCAAACTCCCACACTCCCTTTTGTGTATTTACAAACGAAACGCAGAACTTTGCCCACAAAAAGAAAACTGTCTCTTGGTTCAATCGCATCGTCTTCAAAACGACGTTGAGTTGGCAAAACACAATACCATCCCTCACCTCTTCTATTCCGCCACCAGTTCCTTCACCCATGCAATCAATACCCTTACCAGGCCCCAACCACACTACCACAACAAATGACTCAGGACCGAACGTTGAAATTATATTCGTTACATAGGATAATTATAAAAAATGCCAAACATTGCAAGCGAAAAAAAAAAAAATAAGGCCAAGTTACTTTTGAGTGTGTAACCGTAATGCCATACTGTGTTTCTAGATGTCTCCTTGTCATGTTCTCCTGGTAAAATGTGCATTCGTGCAATGGAAACAATATACTGTGAATCAAGTTTGCGTGGACAAATCCTGTATTTTTAGGTTTTTTTTTTTTTTTTTTTTTTTTTTTTTTGTTATTGTGGAATGAATACTTCTTCAGAGCGCTTGCCCATTACGACATTTGTCCAAGCATTTATGAGAATGTTTAACAATTCCTTTAAAATCACTTAGTTTCAAGCTATTGGAAACTTCACTGATCCGGGTCATCAAAGTTTCCTTCTCGATAAATTTATTGCGCTTCACTTTGCTTTTGACCACTGACCAGAATTGCTCTATTGGATTGAGCTCAGGAGAATATGGAGGCAAATAAGCGCAGCGGTAACCGCGAGATTCTACGTATTTGGCTATATTGCCTGATGTATGAATAGGAGCATTATCCATCACGAGGAAGTGACCTTTCATGTGCGGAAACTGGTCCATTTCATCCATTGTAGCTTTTAGAAAGCTGATATAGTGTCCCGTAACCGTTCCTTTGCTCATTTGCCCAACGCCATCTCCTCGCTTTCTCTTTTTATTAGATGGAGGCTGAGGAAGTCTAAGGCTGCATTTGATTAGACCTTCAGCGGAAATCGCGCCTAAAATGGTTGTTGTTGTTTCTCGTGTTTTGGGAGCTGTGACCACAGCCGGTGCATCTTTCTTTGACCAAGCCATACTACGTTTCAAATTAATATGGAAAGCAGATTCGTCAAGAAAGACACAGTTTCTTGTAAAATCCAAGTCTGTTTTTTCCCATTTATGAACCCAATCCAAGCGCTCCTGAATCTTTTCTTCGCTATTCCGGTCTATGGGTTGAAGCCGCGCTTTCTTGAGAGATAAATTGCAATGTTGTTTTACAAAATCGAACAAAGTAGTTTTAGATACTTTTAATTCGGTAAACATTTGCTTTAACTTCTTCATTACTTCGTCTAGGACGATGGAAGGATTCTCATCAATGCACTCGAGAATAGCGTTTTTGTGTTCGTCATGGAGAATACGTGGACGGCCAGTCTTTCTCCCTTTCTCAAAGATACTGTCAGGATCTTTCTCGTATTGCGCAGCCCATTTTTGTGCTGTACGAACGTGAATCCCGAGTTGTTTTGCAGCAGCGGCTGCACTCAAACACCTCTCAAACAACAGCTTAAAGAACCTCACTTTGTCCTGATCAGAATAGCGTGTATAATTTCGCTTCACTGAAGTTTCCCTCATAACGACATCACCATTAGGCTTTGCCTCCTTTTCTACCTGCATTGCATCTATCCTTTTCTCGCTCTCCAGAGGCAGTTGAGCTAAATATTATGTATGAGAGCTCAATGTTTCCAGACGAAACTGTTCCTCATCAACAATATAATCCGTTGGTTCAGGTCTGCCATACTCGTCGACGACAGATCCTTTCCCATTTTCAAACAAGAATTGAATGTTCATTATCTGTGATTTGTGATGTAATTGTGAAAAAGAAATAAAACAAAGATAAACACAAGGCGTGGTCTTTTATATCCAACGACGCCAAGACTTTTCCCAACAAGCAGCAGGACATATGATTTGTCAGCCAAGACGAATTTATATTTCGTACAACACGAATCTTGTTCCCATCATCAGGTGAATTGATTTTCCTTCAGGGCGAATACATATTTCGTACAACCTGAATTTGTTTTCGCCGTTGGGTGAATTTATTTTCCGGAAAGAGTGTATTCTCATTTTCTGAAGAGATAGGACTCATCAATACTTGAAAAAAAAAAATCGAAAAGGAAATTGCCTCATAAAATTTTGTCGGGGTAAAAAAAATCATGAGTCCTATTGAGTCTGATGGGCAATATACTGTCTGTTTTTGTACTTTGTGATACATTATAAAAAGCACCATTTGATCTGCCATTGCGTTGATCATCAACTTATGATTTCATGCTGTGTTATAAATATCCTTATACATGTGATATACGTTTTTTGAAATGAAAATAAAAAACCAAAGAGAATTTTTATTGACTCACATTAAAAAGATTATTACTTTCTATAATGTTACCATAATACAAAATTCATATCGCTGTAAGCATCCCGTGAATATTTCACTTTCAACTCTACTGGTCTACAGTACTTGAAAATGATTGATGTAAACACATTTATACTTCTTGATTAACTTTTCAATTCAATCTGACTAAACATAAGCTTTCTCATTGTGCTCAAAAGTTGGGAAATAGCCTCTGCAAATACTTTAACTCGTTTTCACTAGCTAGAGTATCATTAGACAATTTATCCAATTAACAATCATGAACGATTTAGGATGCGCAACAAGAAAGATTGTGAAAAATGTTTGTCACGGTCTTATTTTCCAGCAACGTCTTTGAAAGACTAGAAAGTTTTTATCGTATTTTCTTTTCCCCAAAGTTGAAACAAATTTTTGCCATCCAACCTATCCTTTCAAACATTCCATTTCGTCAGATATTGATCTTCTCACTTTGACCCCCTAACGTTCAGAAAGTTCTTTGTGAAGAAGAAAAGGAGTACCAATACTAAGACCAACGCACAAAGTAGAATATAAAAGACCATCGCCCTATCCACCAAGATAGAGCATTGGAGCAAATTGGTTTTTTTTGTTTTTTGAAGCGATAAACTTATTTTATGGTATCGTTTCCTGTATTGACATCTCCATCTATTTTTATGTTGTGTGTGTATACATGGATTTTTTTATTGTTAAATGAATGGATCATGGATAGGAAATGTACAATACATCATTGGAGGCTTCCAAATAAATCCAGGGTGCTTTTTAATTGCATGGCTTGCTTTTGGGGAATATTTACTATTATTATACTCAAAATTCAAATTCTGTACGAAATGCATCAAGGTTGTGTTGATCACAATGCCTAGCTAAATCTTCCCTATTCATACTGTATTTTATGGGTCAGAATACACCATTTGTTTAAGTTATATTAAAGAAGAAGACTTACGTCAACATAAGCATACGAAGACTTCCCCAAACGTTGTCACTCATTCCTCCAGGCACATTAATTGGATTACCATGCTCATCAATCATGACAGAACCTTGGCCACCAGATCCACCTTCGTTAGTTTGCTGCAACGCTAAGGCTGTTAATAAGTGTTCTGCTGCTTCTTTATGCTGGCCAAGGTTAACGCAACTAATAGCCAAGTTATATCTGGCTCGCACATAATTTGGATTGATCTCTAATGCGTTAAAATAGGCATCAATGGCACCAGCTGGGTCTCTTGAGTTTGCCAACGTAGCACCGAGTTTGTTCCAAAGCAAGTAATCTTGAGGTCTACTTCTTAAGGCAGCTTTGAAACAGTCGATTGCTTTGCTATATTCTTCAGAAACGTTAAAGAGGACACCAAGACCAACTTGAACATCTGGGTCCATCTCAGCACCGGGAGAGCTTCTGGCCGCTTCCAGAAACATGTTGGTAATATATGCATGTCGCCCTTCAGCTGATGACTTGCCTTTTCCATGACTCCTTGCTAAATGCTTGTATTGCTCATGGTTCATGACCCACTGCTCTAGTGCGTCATAGGCATCTGCTCTACAATTCTCGTTGGTATAACTGACAGCCAAGGCCAGCCAGGCATCCACTAAGGATGGGTTTAACCTGACAGCCTGGCGTAAGGCAGCGATAGCTGCACTGTCCCTTTCGTTCTCCTGTTGCCTGAGGCCCAACATCTTCCAAGCATTTGAGTCTGATGTTTGAAGTTGAGCTCTTGCTTCCAGGGCAAGGATAGAATCGGCCAAGGTCTCGTGCGACTTACCATCAATGAGAACAGGAGTTAACAAGTAAGGGTTGTTAACTATAAAATTGTATTGATCGTACATGGGTTGAGTTGCTCTATATCCCAACCCTTGCTCTGGCTTAAATCTGTCCCAATCCTTTTGCATAGCATCCCATTCATGATCCTGACTTTCCTTCAAATGACTAATGTTTCTGTTGTACTGCTCTACCCAATCCTCTGACTCAGTCCCTTTACCAAATAGTTCTTGCATTTCCTCTGAACTATGCTTATTAAATTCAGAAGCCCAATCACCAGGAAATTGATGCTGCTTTTGTTCATGATGAAACTCATCTGTCCATCCACGTTCAGCTTTTTGAGCAAATTCGGCTGACCACATAT
>NW_027137828.1:1010854-1014542 GCF_000149305.1 Rhizopus delemar RA 99-880
CTATAAACGCTACCAGGTATTTCCATATCCAAGTGTTTTGTAATTTGTATGCCATTTTGAAAGCTTCTCAAATCTGACATATATGCCCTGAAAAAAAAAAATCAAACTAATACATGTTTTTTAGAATGTCTCGTTTGTCGAGACAAGATGCTCAAGAAATACGCTGAGAGTGGGTACAAGGAAAACAAGTGGAAAGAAAAGGCAGATCGCTGTGACCTGAGAATTCAAACGTATGAGAGAATCCTTCGAGAAGAGGTAAAGGAGTACAATACAAGGTTTAGTAAATTATTGACAATAACTTATCTTGTAAATACAGAGAGAAGAGGAAGTGTCAAGAAGAGAATAGGAGACATCAGAACAACAGCTTGTCCATCAAGAAAGTGATGAGAGTGAAGATATGCTTGATTTCACGAATCTTTCGGAGGAACTACCTGCTAATGAAGAACGCGCTTTGAAGTTAGAGGACACTGAAATTGGCATCACTAATGACTTACCAAGGAGAAGAATAAAGGTCTTGATAGCAATCATCAAAGCAGTTCTGTATGAACATCCACAAGAACTGATCTTGTCATCGCATTTTCAAGGTAATATACAAAAGATAAGTTACTTCAGTCACACAATTGACCTTTTTGACACTATTAATTGGATACTGTTAGAAAAAGCATCAGAAATCGATGAAAGAGAAATGAGAGTCTGCCTTCAAATTGTCAATATCGTGTCATCTTACTTTCCCTTGCCAAATCATAGGAAACTGTTCCAATATACAATTCCATTTATCTTGATGGCCAATAAGATTTTCCATGTTATTGGCTTGTCCAGGCGTATGATCTCTATCTGCCCCTTGACCAACCCAGGGCGCTTGATTTCTCTACATGCTGATGCTCCCAGTCTGTTTAGCTTGCTTTGTGGCACTACAGCCAAAGATAAGCCAATGAACGTGTATGATTTTGATGGCCAAATAATGGCTACAAGAATGATAGCGACAGAGCAAAAAGATGCAATGTTTGCTTCCTTTTTCGATTTGAAAAAAGTGTACACAATGTGCAACAGTTGGAAGCATACATTTGGGTATTATATAGTTGTACTTCCAGGAGCAAATACAATTCGTATTACCAACAAACTGAACAACTATCCCACACAGCAGTCTTGTAAAAAATTGCCTGTCAAGGAAAAGATTAATCAAGAAGATCCATCGCCTTCTCACCAGCAATTTGGTACGAGGCCTTCTCCCGAATTTTTTTTGTCTAATTCTCAGCAGCAAGAGTCACTATTAAACCTTACACAAGAGATAGAAGCTCAAGTACGCCCATAATGAAAGAAAAGGCGAAATCCTAGCTAAAAATGTCAATAAGTTAAAAGCAAAATGGAGCTCACCTAATAAGACATATATCTCTAAAGCAGCAAGGGTAGCACAAAACAAAGCAAGGGGAAATACTGAAATTTTCGATCAAATCAAGATTGCAAAGACAAGAAAAAGAGCTCTGTACAAAGCAGTACAAGAAGCAAAGAGCCAATTGAGAATGTTACGACATAGGATGTATCTCATGAAAAAGAAAGACAAAATAAATTCGACGAAGTCGCCCAATAATCTGATTACCGAAGAAAGCTATAAGTGTTTCGAAAATGTGGATGACTTGACTGTTGATACTTATCTTTTGGAAAAACCTAATAAGGTTGCATTTTCTGGAACTGACAATGGACTTGTTACCTTGTCAGAGACTGTAGGATTTGATATGAGGAAGCTTCGCTTCCATCTTGACTTGTACAAGTGGTATAGGGCTCCTGGGACCGAAAATTGTATGCGGTTATAGTTTTTATATAGACACAAACAGAACGTTCTATTAATTCACTTCTCAAAAAAAATAGCTTATGACACGTCTACTTTGGACAAAGATTTATTAAGCGTACCAACATCATTCAAGATCAAGTCCAAAGATCTCTTATATCTAAGTGGTGGCTACACCTCTCGCAACAACCTCTTACGAGCTAAAAGAAGTAGTCTTTCCGGCGCTTCTGCTACTAAAAGTGAAGCGTTACTGTTATCCTATAGTATACAACATTCTTCGAATCTAATGGAAGCAAAGACAGCTTTCAATGTGCACCAGCAAGAAAAGAATGTTCTAAGAAAATTTTATTACAGCAGTACACGCATGAAAAGAAAAAGGAGATACGAAATACAGAAACGAAAAGCATATGATTGTGTTTGCTCCGCTGAGAGAAGAAGATGCCATCCTTGTCCTTCTCAAAAGAGTTCCACGAGGTTCATTATGTTTGTCGGCGAACGAGGCTATGGCTACGGCTCCAGAGTAAAAAATCATGTTCGTCTTGGAGGTCCATGGAAACCCTTGAAACATAGTTTGTACGCTTCTGTCTGTATCACAAACGAGCACAATACATCGCAGAACTTTTTTTTTGTTTCGAAAAAACTGACCACCCACAGAAAGTTTTTAGCAAAAAGGGAGCAATAGCTCTTAAGACCGTTAATGGTACCTCTGTCTGCAATAACAATGAATGTATCCTGAGTTTAAGTGGTACTTCTCACAAGGCCAGAGACTCTGTATCAGCTCTTGCTATAGGAATATCAGGGGCTTCAAGACTTATTAGTGGCACTACTCTGGAAGTTTTTAATCCTTCTGCAACCACTACTATCCGCTAGTTCTGTGCTGTTATATTTCTTTAATTCTGTTGTACAAAAATCAAAATAAAGCATGCTGCTGTCTACTCCTGTCGTACCAATGGTAGCGTTCTATAGAAAGCAAAAACTATGTCTACATGCATTGGTTTTTTCTTTTCTACTGAAGACTTTTAGTTACCACTCTTCATATCATGTAGTTTAATAGATATTTACACAATGCGCATCATAGCTTTATTGAAATTCGTAGAATCAAACAAGAAAGAGTTATCTCAGTGTCTCTTTATTTTTCTCTACTTGTAGTAGCTTTTCACACTACAATAGCCTTTTGATCTATCACATCAATTATGATATGGCCGAAGTTTACTAGTCTTTATCATTTTACTTTGTTCTGTTTTTTTTTTTGGGAAAATAAAGCATGATTTATCTATACAAGTAAAATCTAAAAATTCATCTTGTGCCAACAGCATCAACGATATTAACGTTGAAACTAAGAAAGGGCTGAGAAAGAAGAATACGAAGACCATATTAAAGAATAGAAAGAGATATGAAGTACACTACATAAAGCTTTTTTGTTATCCAACATTAAACTAACAAAAAAAATGTGATAAATGTTCAAACCCTAAGAAGGTAAATCTTATTTCAGGTTCCTTCTAGAAAGCTAAAAAAAAAGGCATCTCTTTGCTTCTTTGCCAAGCATACAGAAGAGGCAAACGTAGTTTTGAACTTTAATGAGAGAGTTACATTTATACCTTATCCTCTTTTTGCATAAGTTGCTTCAAGAAAATGCTAAAGAGCAATCAATTTTTGCATCATAACTCACCTGATAAGATAAAAAATGATAAAACAGGGGCATGCGTCGTGTTCCAAGAAAAGAAGATATTTAAAAAGAGTGAATGGAAGACTTGTTTTGTTTATTCATCGTTTTTTTTTCCTTTCAGTTTAAAAACAACATGCGTTTGAAGGCTAAAAGGGAAAAAGAAAAATGGACAAAGTTAAACACAAAATGGAGCGAGAGCCTTTTTTGTCGTGGTTTCGGGCCCTCTTTTTACGGAA
>NW_027137828.1:1016526-1047264 GCF_000149305.1 Rhizopus delemar RA 99-880
GGCTGAATTAGGCACTATCCTAAGTGTTTATATTGCGGAATTTCTCCAAACAAGTCTTGGATTGTAGTCATCTTTTTTGTGGGTGATAATTCAAGTTGAGTTGTATATAGTAATAATTTACTTGAATATGTAAAATAAATTGGTTTAAATTACATTTAATAATGATAAATAAAGATTCTCTTTTCTTCTTTGATATATAAACAGTGTATTTATAAAGTAAGCATCTTTATTTTACTGTTATTAAATAAAAAAAAAAAAGAAGGAAATTATAAAGAAGAAAGAGATGAGAAATATAAGAAAGATGAAAAATATCTTTTTTTTATATGTTATCGATAAGACTTAAAGTTAGAGGATTTTTATTGGTTGTGATAATCTATTGCACATGATCCTTTATTTTACAGTAATACAGTGCTTCCAATTATAAATGCCGTAGCCAATCAAATTGATAACACAGACCAATCAGAATTAATTTCATATTTTCGAACATTGAAGTCGTATTTTTAGAAACTACATCGCTTGCTTAGAGATCATTCGTAAATCTTTGGCACTCGAAAAATATAAACTGAGAATAAACTTTTTTTTAGGGATTTTCATTACTTTATGAGTGCAATATTTCTATATGAATATGAGCAAGAAAATGTTGTTAATGAGAATAGTGGCTCTGAGCATATAGATTACGTTGTTGATCAGAATGGATTTTATTGTGAGACAATTGCTACTCATACTGAATACTTGTTGACTGCGACATCCAGTGAATCTTCTCTGGCTTGTCCAATGTTGATAGAAAAAACAAGGATAAAGATACTCGTACGAAGGAGACAAAAACAAAATGGGATTTTGTACGCTATATTGTCCAGGATAAAGCTAGTTTTTTTCGATCTGAAGATTGAAAAGTGTATGAGTGCATCAGCCGCAGCGAAGCAATTGGGCATTCACATTCGAACAGCGGAAAAATGGACTAACCAGTATAATGTGTGCCCTGAGAGTATTTTTGAGAGCTGTAAAAAAGTAGGTCGTAAGTCTATCTTATTTGAAGAGCATAAGATGACTGTTATTAACTTTATTGATGCTAACCCTTCTTCTACTGTTGTTAAAGTGACTGAGCATTTATTGAAACAACTTCATTATTTTCAAGTTTAACGCAGCATTGTTTATAGTTTTATGAGAAGTGAATGTAATCTTTCGTTGAAAAAAGCATATTTCCATTCTATTGAAAGAAACAGTCCAGCAAAGATTGGGGAGCGGTACAATTGAGTTTGTAAATGAGAAAATACAGACATGAACTTTCCTAACGAATTTTATGTTTTTTGATGAGCCTGCTTTCGATATAAATATGAAACGCTCAAGAGCTTGGCCCAAAAAGGTACTCGCGCTATTGTTACCCGATCTACTTCGAGAGCAAACACAACATCAATGCTAGGTACTACATCTGCCGCTGGTCTGATTGCATTCGGCGTAAATTAAAACCAAGACTTGCTAAGAAGAGAAAGACTGAAGGATATATTAGCTCAGGAACTGTAGCAGGTCACTATCTTAGTTTCTTAAAAATAACTCTCGATGAAATGGACAAATATCCACACGTGAAAGACCATTATATAGTTGTGAACAATGTGTCCATCTACGATCATGAGAACATAGAGAAGCATATTTAGTATCGAGGATATAATTACATGTATCTTCCTATTTATTCTCCTGGGCTTAATCCGATAGAATAACTCTGGGCAGTAGCAAAGAATATGGTCGTGCGTTGTAGGTTTTTACAGGAAGATACCTGATCAAAAAGAATTGCAGAAGCTTGTAAAAGTGTGGAGAAAAGTCATTTCAAAGGTTTCGTTTCGCATTCTTACAAATGCTAGGATAAATGTCCAAACAAGGAATCCATATAAGTCATAATCCAACAACGCAGAGGTGAGAACTAGGTAAATACTCATCGGATAAATAATGTGCTTTTTTTTTTTTTTTTTTTTTTTTTTTTTTTTTCGCTTCATTGTCTTTGTCTCTAAAGATTTGATGGTTAATCCATTGAAGTATTATCACACTTGAATATTTATTATAGGAAAACGAGCTCTTCTCGAAGGTGCGAAAAAACGAAGACTGAAAATGTGATACATGCTCTCAGATCCACGCTTTATTTTCTTTAATAATAATAAAGCATTCTTTTTTAATACAAAACAAATAAATAAACCAAATCCACTTTTTATTTAAATAAAGAGCTTTTCTTAGTTCTTGTCATGCTTTGATAGGTCAATAAGATACAGTCTTATCGTTCTGGGTTAAATCTTTACAAATGAGTTTGAATAAGAATCGATCCCGATAATTAGTAACTACTTGAATAATACGCTTCAATTTATATTTAGACTGTTTACTACTATGAAATTGCTCTTACATGTCAAATCATATCGGTCGTAAATATGTTTTGCCATCTAATCTTAGGTCTTGCTCAAGTTAATATAAATAGCCTTGGAATCTTTCTTTAATAAAAGTATTGAAATTTAGAACTATTGTTTGGTCTCGTTACTTCTTCTTTGTCCTTATTTTTTAAAACTTAAAAAATTTCAATATGATTTATCCCAGTGTCTATATTTGTGTTTATTTGTTTATGGTCATGTTGTTGTAGAACAGTGTCTGATCATAAAGGACATTGAATAATCACAGCTAAAAATATATTAAAATTGATAAAAGATAATAATATAATCGATTAGCCTCTTGAGCCTCTTTATTGAGTGAAGACAGAAGAGAGGGCCTATTGATACAAAAATGAGCCCTTTATTCGTATGTTGTTACATTTTAAAAATAAAAATGATAGGAAATGAGAGGTCTTTAAATCACAAGCAAAATTTATGCAGAAAATGGTTGCACAAACGATAATATTGTCTTTTCTACTATAATGCAATTTTCATAAAAAATGATTAAAGCTTCTCTTCTTTTTTCCTTCTTTCTTTTTTTGGACTTAAGTTTCATGCTATTATCTATAAAAAAACTATAAAAGCAAAATATGTCGTTATATTTATTTATTCGTTAGCTTAGTGAGGCTTTTTTTCGTTTATTTACCGTTTCAAAGCAGACAAATAGGTTTTTTGAATTCTTGGAAAATCAAGAATGAAGTAATAATTCCCTTTAGTCGAACAATAATATGATTGATTGTTTCATGTCTAACATTCCAATTAAATAAAATATAAAAAGAGGGTTAATTGAAGCATGCTCTTTTCTTTTCAAGATCATGTATCTGATGTACGGCCTATTGTAGATAGAAGTAAAATTCTAGACTACTCTGCCACTGGTTAACTTATTTCCCATTGTCTAAACAAGGTTTGTGGTAGATAGGGAGTCATATTCTAGTCTACCCTTTCCGCTGGTGATTTCCATTGCTTTTATGAGAATGTTTAACTCATAAAAGCTCAGTAGTTCTTCGGAATTTGCTGTTATTTTTTTTATATTTAAAATCAAATGAAAAAGTTGGAAAAGATTAACCATTTTACTTAATAGAAACACACACACGCACTTCGTGCCTTTTGTGTTTTTTAAGTGTATTATCAGCTCAACAATATTTTACGCTTTCTTTTTTTAATACAAGATGTACATTCTTAACATTAACGAAGGTTTATTTTAAACTTTTTGGGTAATCATATTTCAATCAGCTAGAAGAATCTAGCAAAAATGCAACACAGAAAGTTGAACAAATTAAAATGTTTTTTTTGTTTTGTTTTATATATATACTGTATGCCTAAATAGTATTAAATATAAGAGAAATCTAAGGAACTCAATTGGCTATCCTTATTTATTTTACTTATTTAGAGATTAATATAAGAAAATGAAAAGCTTTGCCACACTCAAAAGGGACAGACTCGACCTTGACTAACATGTTCAATATCTTACATTCTGTTTCTTTGGTACGCATCTCTCTCTCAGGCTTGTGACTCCTATCATCTTTTATAAGTAAAAATAATGATTCGAGGGGGAGTGCAAAAAAAACACGACGGGGAGCACGACAAAAAATGATATGGAGAGAGACGAGAGACATAATAATGACAAAAACTTGTCAGAGGCACAGAGCAAGCTTAACTATCCATTTCTCCAGCTGCAAAAGCTTCTGCTTCAAAAGGAAGCGCATCGTTCAACAAAAAACGCAGGATGAAACCAGTCAACCTTCTTGACCTTTTTGTTATAGTCATATTTGGGGGTCATCCTGCACTTTTCGGGAAGATCAAAGCCGTCACCTTTCTGTCTTGAAACAGAATCTTTGATGATCACAAATTTATACCCTGAAGAAAAAATGGTTTTATCTTCAACTAAAAGAAAAAACAATTAGTTGGTAATTATTAAAGCAGTATATTTAATATTACCAAGTTCTTCATGCATGTCAAATAGGCTTAGAGCAAAGGTTTCAATGCTCAGATTTCGCTGTACTACAATCCTTTCATTCCTAATATTTTCGGAAACATATTTATGAATTGCGTATTTGAGCTTCTTGAACACTCAATCTACAAGTTAATCAGCTTCTTTCATCCTTCTCGCCATTGTAGGAATGATATTATTATTTTCGTCAAGGACCGGTAATGGACGAATTTCTACAGCGTTCATTCGTATACTGCAGAAAGTCTTGTTCGAATCATCGAACGTGTAGGCACTAACACTCATATTTCCTATTTTGTAAAGAAAGATTATTTAATTTCAAGTAAGCTTGTTTGCATCATTTATATATTACCTTTTATGGAGTGCTTTGTGTTTGCTTGGGCGTATAAGAGGAAGTAATATACCATTACTGGATGAGAAACAAACACATTCACTTTAACCCCAGATCCATTGCATCGAGCACCTAGTAAAAAGTTTCTTGCTGGTATTCAGGATATAGGAGATACTGCTATCCTAGCATCTGTTATTTCTCCAATAAGCATAACGTAAAAAGTATTTGAATAATTAAATTGAAATAGTGTAATGAGGGCTTCTTGAATGAAATCCAAATGATTTATATACTTTTTAACACATCATACAACAAAATAAAGCATATGTCACTTGCAACTTACAGGCCATAAAAAAACTCTAATACGCAAATGCGACAGTATCGTGATTAAGGATGCAAGCAAAATTAACATCGTGGTATGAATACGCAGAATGGAAAGCTTACATTTCGTCACCTCAATTTTTGAAGAAAAGTTCCTTATAATAAACAGATCCGTTAAAATATCACAACTTAACCTAAATTATTCACCAAAGAGCTTGCATAGGGCAATAAGTTACAATCACACCAAATAAATTTTCGGACAAAATATCGAAACAAAATTTTTAAAAAATATAGCATGTAAGTTCAAGACCAATTAGTACATAAGAACCTAAGCTTGGGATTTCAAGTTTTGAAAAAAGAAAGATTCACATGTTTATTTTAAAAATATATCCATAAAATAATTTTCAGTATTCTGTTTCGCCGTCTTTAGCTTTAATAACTGCTTTATATCGCTAATCGCGTGATGTGCCCTAAGAAGATAAAAAAACTCCATGCTTTACTTTCTTTTGTTCCATCTTCAGATATAATTAAAGGACATGTGTGCAATCTATGGATATTCAAGCTGGCATATTTTTTTAATGAGTTGATGGACGAAAGAAAGACACTTTTATTTTGCTATGAGTTTAAAATTATCTTCAATGAAGTTCTTTGCTTGAAGGTTACTTTGGTGTCTGTATTAGTCTTTATTTTCCATGAACCTCTGTCGTATTTACCTAATTAAACACTCATTATTCGTATGAGATTACTCAAATCTTATACAAGAAATGACGAGTACAGAATACATAATTTTAATTATTAAATATTCTCTAAGTCTCATTTCCAATATTAACCATATATAATATTTATACTGCTCATCAAGCTCAATACTAAAATTAACCTTGAACTCACTCCGGTCCTTGAATAATTACATTTCCTATGTAAAAACGTAGTTTGATTAAATGCACTCTCTCTCTTGTCTTGAAATCTAATAAGAGATTACATAGAGACTCATTCACTAAGTTTTCAAGTATTATTTCCTTTTTATCTCCCACTTTACTTTCTGTAAATATCTCAGCCTCCCACAGTTGAACCCAACTTATTTTATACGACAACAATGAATTGCGTATTTCATCTGATACTGAGTATATCGACCTTGGTATTTCACATAATAGCATAGCCTGATTCTCACCTCTGCGTTGTTGGATTATGACTTATATGGATTCCTTGTTTGGACATTTATCCTAGCATTTGTAAGAATGCGAAACGAAACCTTTGAAATGACTTTTCTCCACACTTTTACAAGCTTCTGCAATTCTTTTTGATCAGGTATCTTCCTGTAAAAACCTACAACGCACGACCATATTCTTTGCTACTGCCCAGAGTTATTCTATCGGATTAAGCCCAGGAGAATAAATAGGAAGATACATGTAATTATATCCACTGTTGTAGCTTATGGGTTGCTCCTTTCGCTGTTCTTTTCATATCTACTGATTTTTTTGGCGGATATTTTCTTAAAAGTCCAAATTTACACATGACTTATTTGTCTTGTAAATATGTCTACTTTTCTTTATTTAATAAACAACGTATTTAAAGCAATTAATTGTTTATTCGAATAGTTTATATATTTTAAAACAAGGTTTTAAGTTGTAATCAATAGCAAGATGATAGCGAATTATAGAATACCATCGTAACAAAAACGCACTGACCTATTTTTTTATTTTTTTTAACGAGAAGAGGGGGACTCTATTTTCATATTCAGCTTGTTTTTCTCTCCTTTTCATAATGTTTTCTCAATTCGTCAAAAAAGCTTACCCAATCTTTATCAACAAAAGAGTAATGAACAATGTGAAAATCACCCTAAACAACTATTCACGCGTGTACATAGTCTTTTCACAACCAAATCACTAGCTCATGGACTGAAGCACCTTCTGCTCAATCTTTGATTCCTATTGTCATTGAACAAACAGTAAATGTTCTCTTTACAAACTCTATAGAAAGATTATTAATTATGAAAATTTAGGGTCGAGGTGAAAGATCCTTTGATATCTTTTCGAGATTATTAAAGGAACGCATAATTTGTTTGAATGGGCCTGTAATGAACAAATGATGCATTCAGACTGTAGATTAACTTTTCTTTTCTTTAGGTAAATGACAGCGTAGCTTCAGTTGTTGTTGCCCAACTCTTATTTTTAGAGGCAGAGAATCCAGAAAAGCAAATTAATTTATACATCAACTCACCCGGTGGAAGTGTTACTGCTGGTATGGCTATTTATGATACTGTAAGTTGATTTGTTCTTGTATGGTCTATACTTGTTTCTGACTTTTTGTATACATAGATGCAGGTAGATGAAAAAAATGTGTATGAAAAGTGGAATTATCATAGATTCAAATGAATTCATAGTATATTCAATCTCCTGTATCTACTCTATGTCACGGTCAAGCATGTTCAATGGGTTCACTCTTACTTACCGCAGGTATGTTTTAAAGGAACCTTATAAATCAAGAAGAAAGACTCAAGAATATAAATTAGGTGAACCTGGCAAACGATTTGCGTTACCTAATGCTTCTATCATGATTCACCAACCCTCAGGTGGAGCTGCTGGACAAGCTTCTGATATTGCAATTCATGCGCGAGAGATTCTTCGAGTGAGAGAAAGATTGAATAGAATCTATCAGAAACATACCGGAATTCGTGAAATTGAAACAGTTGGTAGGCATAGAGAATGATAGCAGTCAAAAGGTTTTTCTCAACTTATGTTATGTAGAAAAAATGATGGAAAGGGATTATTTTATGACAGCAGAAGAAGCTGTTAACTTTGGTTTAATTGATAAAGTGCTTGAGAAACGTATTGTAGATCCTAAATCGAATGAAGATAAAAAATAAAAATAGAGATCGAACCTTTTCTTTTTTTATAAAGATGAAATGATTGCTTTTGTGAATTCACTTGTACTATCTTGGCCTCCCATATCACGCGTTCTAGCTTGTCCTTGTTGGATAACGCGATAAACTGCATTAGAGATAAGATTGGCGTGTTCAGACAGACCCAAGTGTCTCAACATCATGACTGAACTGAGAATCATAGCAGTAGGATTAGCAATATCACTGCCTCCTATATCTTGACCTACATGACGACATCCCTAACTTCATGATTAATTTATCTTTCTTACATCATCAACAACTTACTGGTTCAAACACAGCATATTCCCTTCCGATACTAGAACCAGGAATAAGTCCTGGTCCACCAATCAGGCCAGCACCAACATTGGAAAGAATGTTACCATAGAGATTAGGTAATACAACCACATCAAATTGCTGAGGACGAGAGACAAGTTGCATAGATGCATTGTCAACAATCATGTCATTCAATAGGATATCTGTTTGAGAATATTCCTTTTCATAAATATCCTTGACTGTTCTTAAGAATAGTCCATCACCCAATTTCCTATTTAACTTGTCAAAAAAAGAATAAAAAAAATTGCCTTTTTCTTTACATGATATTAGCCTTGTGTACACAAGTCACCTTTTTGCGATGATTCTTTAACGCAAAATCAAAAGCAAATCGAGCAATACGTTCCGTCTTACGTCGTGTCACAATTTTCAATGACTCTACTACACCTGGATGAGACTGATGCTCTAATCCACTATATTCTCCCTCAGTATTTTCACGTACGATCGCTAAATCGACGTTATCAAAACGAGATTTGACACCTGGTATGTTTTTGACCAATGAGATAGAGGCATAAATATCCAAATCTTTGCGCATGGATACGTTAAAAGAAGCATGGCCTAGTCTTGAGACGGGCGTATACAAGATACCTTTCAAGCCCACCTTATTGCGGCGCAATGAAGCCAAGGTTTCCTTCATCAAATCATCGTTGCTCGAATCGTGGCCAGACAGGTTGAATTGTTCCCACTCGACGGGCGCATTAGATGCCTTGAAGATAGCCTTGACAGACTCGGCTAGTTCGTGGCCGACGCCATCACCGGGAATCAATGTCACTTTTTGTGCCTATCGATGTAAAATATCAGTCTTGTTCTATTTATTTTGTATGCCTGTTTTGTTTACAGTTGCTGTTGCAAAAGCTCGTGACAAGATCTATCATACAAATATTTAAATAAATTTCTTTGTTCGTATTACATGCATTCTTTTATTTCTTTACTTTTCTCGTAGGGAGTTGGTGGAAAGCCAAAGAGTGTCTAAGCATGATTAAGCTCTGTTGAAAGAAAAGGAAAGAAACCGAAAAAAAAAAAAAGATTGCGTTTCACGTATTTCGAACTCCATTTTTATGCAAAGGGCTAGACGTGTCACAAGCTATCCAATCTCTTTTGATTAAAAAGGGAATTCTTGTAGAACAGGCATACATATGCATTATGGATAATGTATACATGAGTTGCCATTGAAAGCTTGAGTGGTATTTTTTAATAGAAAATCAAGACCTCATCTATTAAAGCTATTTTTTCAATGAAAGAGTGTTATTTCAATTATGAAACTTTATCTATTTTGAGCTCTTTCAGTTGCTAATTCCCAGTCCAGATGTCAA
This sequence comes from Rhizopus delemar RA 99-880, assembly GCF_000149305.1. Taxonomy (NCBI): domain Eukaryota; kingdom Fungi; phylum Mucoromycota; class Mucoromycetes; order Mucorales; family Rhizopodaceae; genus Rhizopus; species Rhizopus delemar. The sequence goes on from NW_027137828.1 coordinate 1,026,050, forward strand.
CCTGAGTTGCCAACTTGTCATCCTAAAAAATCTCTTTTTGTCTTTTTACTTGAGAAGTCAAACTTACATTAAAATAAAAATGACGTATGTGCAGGTTATTACATTTGTAAAAAAAAGAAAGTAATCAAAGAGTCTCTCTCTACTTTTTGGATGTACTCTTTTCACTCACTCACTCACTTTCTCTGCCTATCTATATCAAAGCCAATAGATTTATTCTTATATTATTGTAGCAATAAGATAAGCAAGTGGTGCTAGTGGTAATGTTGTTTGTGTATATCAGCAAAGCAGCATACTTTTTGCCTACATGCTACTTTGAGTATTAGACTTGTATGATGTATTTAGGCTTGTTTTTATCAAAACAGACATTTGTTTTTTCTAACTTCAAAGCTAGCCACACACTTGTTGTAAGGCTAAATTAAACCATTTACAGTGCACAAGCATAGACTGTTGAATCTTGTGGGTTTCATTCCAGTGATCACGTACTTTGACTGCTTTTGGTACCATGACAGCTCAATGTTCTGAATTTGTTATGGTTATGATTGCTCTGTTTTATTTAATAACAAATATTTGTGCTATTGAAGTTCATTTACTATTTAGATATCTTAGATTGTTTATAGTTTATGATAATAACAATGTTAATTTAACATAATAAAAACAAGTGTTTTCAACATGAAAGTTTATTAAATAATTTATAATAAGGTTTACAAATATTTACACATATCCTCAATCTAATTAAACATTCTATCTTATTAAATATTTTCCTTTATCATTGGCTCAAAAAGGAATAGAAATCTAAACGTATTGTTAGATAAGGGATATTTGAAAAAGATATCCTATTGATTCACTATCCCTTCTTCTATATTTCCTTTGGTGCACAAGATCTTTCATCCTTTTCATTTTTTATTTTGAATAAAATATAGCTATTTAACAAACTGATTAGAAAAAAAAAGTGAAATGCTCTATGTTATATATTTTATTTGCATAAAAACCATAAAATCCATAAGCCACTGTCAACTGTCTCAATTCTCTTCACCCGGGCAAAACAAATACATTTAATTCAATCAAAATAGCAAAGAACTAGTTTTTTTTTTTATCTCATTTTTTTTGTGCGTGCCTGTGCGTTTGTGTATATATTTTCTTTCTTCAATAGACCGATTCATGACAGCTCAAGAGCGTTTTATGCCGCTTTCTTTTTCCAGAAACGAAAACAATGCCAGTAAATCAGTTCAGATTGGTCATTTCATAAAAGAAGCTTTACAAATTCTAAGACATGCAGATAATTCACTTTTCGGTAGCAGTGGAGATCAAACAGAGACAAGTGATATAAATGATAAAGACAATGATCAGCCAATCACTTGGAAACTGAATTTAACACCTACTACAATGACACTGGATACTAGTATTTTGACTGTATGCGGATTGGAGAAGGTTTTGGAGCTTATACGCATCAATGTAAAGCCTCAGCCACCGAAATTTGAAAACAAGAGAACTATTCAATCGAATCTGTTTGACCTCAATTTATTCCACAAGATTACAAAGCCTGCATTTCAACTGTCGGCTATTGTCGTCGTACCTCGACTAGATCATGTCATGATTCAACAGCTGAATTCAATACAGTTTATGCGACAATGTGTTCAGAGCTTTGTCGATTGCGGCTATGCTTTCTTTTTGGACATACCTAGTCTTATGGCTAATGCGGATATGATTCTATCAATGCCCAGTGCTGCCAAGGAACATGCGGTGGAGGCGCTTTTAATATTAAGCATATGCAGTCTTATGGCAAGACATGCAGCGTTGCACCAACCTTGTGTTGACTCTGCGACAGCCAGTATGCTTATGCATTCCTATTATAGACAAGCACGAATGCTACTCGAAGATCTGTTTGATGTGCATCACATATCTGTCGTCATCTCCATGTTTCTCCTTTCTGTTTTTACTCAGGGTCATACTTATCTCTTTTCTCCTTCCCGAGTTCAATCGACCTTACTCACAACTGCCATTCGAATGGCCCTGGCGATGGATCTTCACAAGTTGGACACACGACACGATAAGGAATCTGATCAAAAGGAGAGGTTGAGACGACTGGCTTGGATGTTGCTTGCTGCAGATTATTATGCGGATTGGAATACAACAGGTCAAACAGGACTTGTCGAGATATCCGATTGGCATGTCGATTTTCCACAACCACTACCCAATGAGCCCGAGCCAAGGAAGATTGAATACTTTTCACAGCATTGTCGAATGATTGTCATGCGCAAGCTGGAGCTATTCAAGGCAGCCTACATGATATCCCTTCGATCACCCAAATATCTACAGTTAGGGATCGATCGACAGCTCTTTCAGAATTATTTCAACACACCCAATGCATTCAAGCTCAATCTTGTTCATCCAAAAAAGACACCCGATTTAGAATCACTTTTATTGCACGAACTCTATTGTCATACTCAACTCTCAGCCCAATTACCCTTTTTACCTAAATATTACTTTACTTCCTTTATCGCAGAGGAAGACCATGCAAGATGCGTTGACTTGGATAATATATACCAAAGACTCAGACAGTCGCCACCACCACCATCACTGGAAACTGCGTTCTATACAAAAGAATATATCCCATCGACCGAAACACATCCAACGCTTGAGCTTTATTGTCTCGTAAGCTGTTTGAGTATCCTAGAGAACTATACCTGTATCTTGGAAACGTTGGCATCTTTGGATCCTATGCGATGTCATCACAACCCTCTTTACGGTATCATCGTCCTATCGCATGTCGCCCTCCTTCTTCAAAAGACACACCTTCGCCATGAAGAGATTTCGCCTCTCTGTCGACTTATTCTCATACGAATACAGTATTTGCTGCATCAGGTGAGAACAATCTATGCCGATCCAGTCATTTTGTTGTTAGAAAGAATGTTAGCAAGGTTAAATATAGTTTATAAACAAGAGAGCCCTGCCGCCCTATCTACTAGAACACAGCAACTCACGAATTCTCTTCAAAATAAATTAAATCGTGCTCAAAAGAATGTGCCCTTGTAATACACTTTTTATATACATCACTTCCTCCCTGTTTTATTCTTCAATTGTACACATAAATAAAAATTATTGTTTTCTTACATTCTTATCACTTTCATACAAAATGGGGGGGGGGTATACAAGGGAGGGAAGAGGAACAATCAGATAAGTAGGTATGAAGGAATTACTCTTTTTGTGGTACAGAATGGCATGTACCATCATGGGTGTATGTTGGTAATCCGATCGACAGGTCGTTTTGATCTTCTTGAAGTATTGAATACAAAGCAGGCGCACTCGGTTCTTGTTCAGTTGCTGTACTGGGTCCTTCAAAATAAGGATTATAAGGTACATTTGGTTCAAGTAGGCATGTCTTGTCTTTTGTATCATTCAATGGCTCTTCTTGTTTGGGACCAGTCGTAGATTCTTTTTGGGCAAATTTATCAAAGAGAGGGTCAGAGAGCAAAGGATCCTTGTAGACCTCTTTGATCCAATCTCGATCGGCTTCGAGCTGTCTAGATTGAGTGTGACTGTCTGACACAAAAGGCAGTGACATGCGACGGTAGAGATATCTCGAGTAAAAAAAGAGAGCGATACCTGTCAAAATGGGTAAGGGAATGAGAGAGTATACTTGAAGAAGACCACCCTTTAGGGTAAGTGAAGTGATCATGATCAGTTGAAAAACGATGACTGAGGTCACCGTGATGGCATAGAGCAAGGGCCAGGCTTTACCGCGTGTGTCGAGTTTGAATGAATAGATATATATAAGCTCATACTTGAAGACCAAGGTCGCCATATTAAAATAAATGAACGAGAACGGAAGCACGATCGGAGCCGCAACGGAATAACCCAAGGTGACGGTAAAGACAGAGAGAATAAGGGCATAGTTCTTGCTAAATTTAAATCCTCCAGAATTGCCCGACTTTGTGAGCAAGGTCAGCGGTCGTACCAAGCTAAATACAAGACCAACCATATTTACGCAAGCATAGTTGATCCAATAAATAGCGGAGCTGGCCATATTTTTGCCAATCTGAAAAACATAACGAGAGAGCATGGCACGGTTGATACCGTTGGAGGGTCTGGTCAAGTCTGTGATTTGACCAACGATACCGATCATTGTATTAAAGGCGGTGAATGCAAAGATGTGATCAATGATGAAAAAAAGGTATGATTTCAGCAGTGTGCTTTGACTTCGTGTGCTCTCAGTCTTGCAGGCTTGTTGTTGAGAGATCCAGCTCAGTAGACGTATGCTTACTACAAGCGAGAGAAACATAACCCAGGGTGCAAAATAGGATTGCACGATTTCTAGGTACACTCGATGCTCATTCAAACTTGTGCTTGTCCTACCAAAGAATCTTAGGAAGTTGATCAGGTTGGAGAAGGAGGCGACAATCGCAGTTGGAATTAATCCGAGAAAGAAGAAGGAAAACAGGAGTCCGTGACCATACCAGGATTTGAGTTGTAAGGTCTCTTGGTCGAGGTGCATGCTGCTCCAGACAATATCCTCTGGATGCGGCGCTAAGCTGATTTTTTGGATCAGACGGTGCTCTGTCTTTGTCTTTTTTTTTAATAGACTGTAAGCTTTGTATGCAGTCGTTTTGCTAGGATAGATGACAAACAAGTAGCTGACGTCTTTTAGTTGAGAACGGCTACGTTGAATCAATTGACAGAGTGCTGCTGCTTGGTTTTTATAATCATTAATTGTTTTTTCTTCGTTGAATAAGCTTCTTTTTATAAGATGAATAGCTAATTGTAATAAAAAAAAAGGGCGTTATTTGCATGTTTCTTAAGCGATATATAGTCTACCTTGTTCTCTTCTTCTTACTGCAGCTTCAGTTTTCTTTATTATCTTTTGATAATCCTTTATGAGATAACCAATGTGCTCATTATACCGACCAAGAACAATGTGTTGACAAGTGACATTCGAAAAATGATCAATCAAGTACTTGATCTTGTCATCCTCTTGAGATATGACTGCCTTATCAACGCGTATAAGTAATGTTCTAGATACGAGATCTTCAATCTTTGAAAGAGACCTTTCAAATGTCGTATGGTATTTTTCTCTAAGACGTAAAAAGCGATTCGAAGAATGCATCATCTGGCCAACAACAATAACTGAAAATAGCCATGAAGCGATTGTTGGACACCAATACCATACATCATTATATGAGCTCTGATTCGGATAATTAATAGCAGAAAGAGTTAAAAATCCAAGTCCTGGAGTAGGTGGCCATTTTCTACTTTTTGTGAAACAAATAAGAATGGGAAAAAAGGAATGATTTTACAATTTACCCGGTATTATAGGTGGCAGCGATATTGACTGGAAGTAAAATAGTAATACAAATCAAAGTCAGGATCATAGTAAGTTTTCTTAGTGTTCGCAAGTAATAAATAAATGTGAACGCATCAAAATTAGTGTATTGTAATAAGACATCATCTTTTGTTTTCACTATTGTTTTTATCCAATGAAACCATCCGCATTTTAAAGGTTCTGGTTTTTGAGTACAACTACAAAAAAGTTTTAATTTTTCAAATTCATTTTCTAGCATCAGTCCTCTCTTACTTTGATTTACATGATGTCCTTTTAGATTCATATATGTTTGGGTATTTTGATCTCAAGATACAAAAAATAAGCAAAGTGATGATAATTAGTGTTGCATTGACAGAGGCTTGCAATATAAATGATTCTAGTTGAATACGATCATCGAGTTCTTGTTGGTCTTTAAATATATCCACAGATGATGCATATTCTTCCATGAATAGTTTTGTTGAACTTATTCCAGTTAAATAAATACTTTCTAATAGAAATTGTGTCCAAAAAAAAAAAAAAAAAAAAAAAAAAAAAGAAAAAGAAAAGAAAAGAAAAAGAATAAAAAAAAAGATTGTGTATATGTAAAAAAAAAGTATAATGTTACACAGAATTAGAATATCCCAATTTGGATAAAATCCAAAACTTGATTTTGGTTGCTAGGTGACTATTTTAAACCTTATTAGAAAGGAAATGATCAATTACTACTATTTTAAATAAAAGTACATATAAAAAGAAAGAGAGAAAAAAAAAAGGGGGGATGTGCGGTTTATTAATTACCAATATTTTTCTGCATTTACTTAAAAACATAATATTAAGTTAGAATGATACACTTGATATTAAGTAATAACAATAACAATCAATGCAGGACAAGCATATGTTTTAGCCCTTAATTTAATCGTAAGAAAATTTCATTTTCACATGAAAGATCAAAAAATGCAGCTCTTATATTAATTTGGTATTCATGTAAGATGTAAAAGCCTATCTTCTTTAACTAGATTGATCTATAAGAAATAAATACGCGTAAAATCATAAAGTGTTTTTTAAAAGATCAATCAAAAACTTTAATGATCCAGCAAGATTCCCCTCATCTCTTGATTTGTCCTTTTTTTATATTTATTGAATTTGATTGGCTTAGTTGACTTTAAATCTAGCGATACAAATTTTTTGTGTATGTGCAAATATTTCTCTTCTTTCCTACATTAGATTATTAAAAAGCATCTTACAAAAACAATTCAAAGCTTTTGCTGGCATGGTAAAAAATGTCTGATACAAATCAACCCAACACGGACCAACCTAGTACTCCATCTGAGGAAAATGCGACTAACCAACAACAACAACAACCACAACAGCAACAACAACAAGATAACAAAAAGAAACCTCGTACTGGACCTAAAAGACGAAAAGTAACACATGGTAATTTATAAGCATTTATTTCAATCAAATCAAGCTCATTATTTCTGCATTATAGCTTGTGTTTACTGTAGACGATCACACATGACTTGTGATGAAGGTAAAGAAAACAAAAAAAAACTTTATCTAAACATCATTAGGTCGTCCTTGTCAACGTTGTATCAAACGCAGTATTGGTCATTTATGCCATGATGAAGTTAAAACGCCTAGTAACAATTCAACACCCATACAACAACAACTAAGTAATAATAACAGTGCCAGATCGGATCTACAAACCAACCTAAGCAGCAGTAATTATGCCTCTTTATCCAACATGGCTCAAGCAAACAGTAAAACATATACACACATTGTTTTGTTCTCTTATATAAATATTACATAGTGCTTGGATCTGGTAATAGCAATCTTGGAGGTCTCCCACTCCAATTTTATGGGCAAATGGGGGCTGGTCAACTTACATTTGCAAGTGAACAAATGGGAAATGAGATATCGGTTATTAGTGATTTTTTGGATTCATTAGGTGATACAGCAACACCTATTGCAACCGAAACGACAGCGCCTAATACAACAACCGTGAATAACACGGAACGATTCTTTTTGACAGCAGCTGATCCATCTGATGGGAAATTAGAAGACCGTTTAACGGAAGTGATTAATGCAAAATATGAGGCTGGATTTTTAAAGCCCTATAATTATGTAAATGGATATGCTAGGCTTCAAAAATACATGGACAGCAAGTAAAGCATTATATTTATTTATGTTATGACAACTTAAATTTCTTTTTAGTATGTCTGCCTCTAGTCGACAACGTATATTGAACGTGATGGGAACATTTCGTCCTGCCTTTAGATCGGTAGCTCAGTCATTAACAGATATTGATTTAATATTAGTTGAAGAAGCCTTTGAAAGATTACTTTTGGTAAAATAGAATAAGATTAATACTGTGATGATGAATTGATCATGGCAATTAGGATTATGATAGAGTATTTAGTTCGATGGGTATACCAGCATGTTTATGGAGACGTACAGGCGAGATATATAAAGGAAATAAAGAATTTGCAGCACTTGTCAATGTGCCTATTGAGAACCTTAGAGAAGGAAGATTGTGTATTTATGAATTAATGGCAGAAGAATCGGCGGTTAATTATTGGGAGGTAAAATAAACAATAGAGAGATACAGAAAGAAATGCTCATATTGCAAGTAGAAATATGGAAATATAGCCTTTGATCCTGGACAAAAGGCAGTCTTGACTTCATGTTTATTAAGAAGTCCTGATCCAGAGAACACAAGTGTGATTTCTTGCTGTTTTTCATTTACTATTCGTAGAGATAAATATAATATTCCTGTAAGTTTGTATTGTAACTTATCTATTGCTTTTATTAACTAACCATCATTAGACTGTAATTGTTGGAAACTTTTTACCAATTCAACTACAATAAAACATATTTTCTGTACATTTTTATTTCTATGTATTTGCTATAATGTCGATATAAGTTTTATAATTTCATCTAATTCCACACTACATAAATATTACACTAGAAAGCTTATATATCTTTTTATAATATATCAGTTTAATGTTTTTGCTATTTGGGAAGATCACAACTACCAGAGACACGACCGTTTAGAGTAGTTTGAGGATTATACAAAGATGTCTGTTATCTCTGAAATGCTTATGCGATAGAGCCATCATCTGTACTGCAAAAAATGGTGCCTAACTTATTTAAATCAATCATAGTACGAAAAATAAAAAATAAAAACAAAAGTACTTTGTCAATAGAAAAAGACCAAAATCGTATATTGTTTGCAGTACATAAAGAGACATTAAAATTCGAAAGAAGAAAAAAGAACCAAGGAAACTTGAATCCTGCCGAGAAATTGTCAGATAAAAAAAAGCTTTGTTAATGAAGCAATCCTATTATCTTTAACAAACGCGTAATATCCACTTTTACATTTAAACAAAAGATAAAAAATAAAAATGTTATTTTTTATTTTCGTATATGGTTTATTTTTAAGTTTTCTAAAATTAATTCCATAATAACTCTATATTTTCAATGGCCTGAAGAGGTTGGTCTTTATAGTAAACAAAGTGACCTTGTAAACTAGCAGTGCTCACTTTCTTGCCCTTTAATTTTTCAACAAATCTATCTGCCAATTTTTCATCATCATAAAATCGAAGGAACATTTTACGTATTTGATAATCGGATGCATTGCCAAGATATTCCTTTAAATCCACTCTTCCTGGTCTTATTAATGCTGGATCTAACTTTTCAACATGATTTGTTGTCAAGAAAATAATACGTTCTTCTGCAGAGGCAACACCGTCTAAGGCGTTCAAGAGGCCACTAAAGGTGATCATGGATTGATAACCCTGATTGTCTGTCTGTGTTCGTTTCGTGAATGCAGCGTCTATATCTTCTAATAACATAATGCTACGCTCAGGAACATTGCTTAATAAATGATTTAATCGGTCATCTGTCAATCCACGTTCTGATAAATTAAGTATACAAATATTATATTCTAATTCTCCCTAATAATAGCCTTGTTAATTTTTCTCTCTCTTTTTTACATATAATCCTATTTACTGCTAAAGCTTGTATAAAACTACTCTTTCCAGATCCAGGTGGACCATAAAGCATATATCCTCTACGATAAGGAATACCTCTTTCATTATACCATTTCCCATTTGTAATAAATGCCTTAACATCATTCACAATACGTTCCTTGATCCCAGTATCCAAAATGACCGAATCCAATAATCGCCTCCTTCGAGGCATTCCAAAGGGTCTCCACTCTGGACCATAAGATGTGTAGATCACAGTCTTTCCCTCTTGCTTTTTTAATGCCATCTCTTGAGCTTCTTGTAGTAATTCTTCAAAAATGTATCTATCTCGACTTAGAGTGGTGATTGTAATTGTTTCCCAAGGTGAACCAGTCGACAAATCCATCATTTTACCGTCACGTTGTCTCTGAACTTGCATCCAAATATTTCGCCACTTGAAGAAATGATTGCCAGGTCCAGGCACAAATCCAAATTTGGTTGATACACTGCCGTTATCATGTTGTTTATAACTCGTTTCAACCGCCAATTGCTGAACCTGTCGTTTGGGCGCCTGCTGAGACATCCAGTGTAAGAACCACTGATAAGATTTATCTTTGGAAGGAATCTCGAGTGTTACGAGTAGTCGACGTCGAAGTGCACTTGCTCCTACTGTAGCCCCCCTTTTAAAAAGTGATAGACCGGCAGTGACACCAATCAGCCCAAAACCAGCAGAGAAAAGTGGATTGGATGTCACATTACTAAAAAGACCTTGCTTTTCTTCTGTTGGTATTCCTTCTGTGGTAGGTGTTTGTAAGGTTTCTACTATTGACATTTAAAAAAAAAGAAAAAAAAAATTGAAACAAGGGGGACACTAAAAGCTTATTTTTGTAGAGCCAGTCACTTTTGGCTTTTTGCATGATTTTAGCTAGACTTTTTACCCTTTGCAATGAAGACAGCAGGTGTGGTTAATGCAATTACCTGTCTCTATCGCCTCTTAGAGACTTTGAAGTCGTGTTACGCAAATAGCAAGTTTAAATAGAGTTCTGTCCATTAATTCAATTCAAAAACCAAATTCTTTCTGAGTTTTCTTAATCTACAGTAAATAATTACATACTTCAATGTATCTGATAACCTTAATAAGACTTAATCACAAGCACAAAGCTCATGATTAACGTAATGAAACCCGAGATATCATAGCTCCTGCCACCTTCTTTGACTTGTTTGGTATTACGTTTCAGTATCTCTTATCATTTTATAACATTATCAAATATCTATTACTCAAAATTACATTCTCTAGTCATACTACCTGAGTACGACCAAGCTATTAGCTTTTTTTCTAAAAAAAAAAAAAAAAAAAAAAAAAAAAAAAAAAAAAAAGCTAAACATGTTCAATACCCCTTTTTCTACTACATTACGCCGTATTTACTCAGCCATTACGGAAAGACTTGTTTTCGAGCACAAGTTCAGAAGAGGCTCCTGTTAGATACAAAAAGGGGGTGCTCACAATTATTTTAACAAATCTTAATAACACAGACAGTGATCACCGATCTTCTTCGTGTGACAACAAGAGCAACAATAGAAACCCTGAGAGATCTTCAACATATTTTTAGGGAGAAGGAGATGCAATCAGACAACATGTACATCACTTTTATTTTTTAAACTACTGTTTTTTCATTAATTAGTGACAAGACTGATCTAAAGAGACCATCACATTCTACGTAAATGTCCCTTGTTGCTTTAGAACATTGGCTCTGTCTATTTTTAACAAAAATGTGCATTTAGTAAATAATAATATCGGTGCAATCAATTCATTCTGCAACACAAAAGAAGAATGCTGTCATACGTTTATTTTGCTAAAAGTCAAGATATACTTTTTGGGCGACGTTAGTTCATGCCAAGGTTACAAACATATCATTTATGATGGTTGAGTTAGGGCTAGCGACAGGTTCAGAAGCATTAGCATGTTTAATAGTAGTAGATGATCTAAAAATGATATGAAAGGGCTTAGAAGTCACAGGCTTGTTCAATATTGTGTTAAAAATACATTTTTCCTGGGTGTAAACCCATGCTTGAATGGTTTCCCTCAGAGTTAGACCTAATTCATTTTAGATCCTTCATCTTTTTCTTTAGTACTCTCAGTCTATTTAGAGGCTCTAATATTCGTATCAGCCTGAATAAAATTTGCAAACCTTCTCATTTATACACCTTTTTTTTTGCCGACTTTATACATTATACACTTCCTCCAATTGTTTTCTATGAAACATTTGAAATATGGTTACAAAGCACCTACTAGTAAGTTAGACTTTATTTACTGTACAAAGGTTAGGAATATTTCAATATACCATAGAATCACAAGCTTTTTTAAGTTTTATTTTGTATTTTCAGATTCAGAACGCTGCTTTTATGGTCAATTACGTTGTTTCCATAAGTTGTTGGTTGCTAAGCAATATTTTGTACATAATAGGCAGCTTTCAATTTGTTTTTAATTATAAATTAGAATAAATGCTCTTTGTTTTGAAGAAATTAAAATTTTATAAATCCAAAAATTTAAAGTATAATACGATGCTCATTATTGAAAACTTTTATAAATTGCACTTTTAATTTCATTGTATATTCATAAAAAGATAAACGCGTCTTTTGCTTTTATACAATTAATTTTCATGCCAACATGAGTTATCATTAAACAAATCACTCCAACCTCTTTCTAATGCTTCTGTATAATCTTTTTCATCTTCTTCAATATAATCATTAAATAAAGATGTGTCTAAGGATTCATCTTCATCAGTTGTAAATGGATCATACATCATTACATCTTCTTGTTCTTTTGTAATAGTATGTGTGTCATTATTATCATTTGTTAATATATTATATCTTTCTTTATGAAATCGCTTTGTGGTGTGAAGAGACTAATGATGATATGAGTACCCAAAAAATATGGTTTTATATGTGCACACCTCTTCATGATCATCCTCTCCTCTTGATTTACGTTTTAATGAATATGTGTTATTATTTACAACTATTATTAATAACAATTAATAAAACATAATATAAGTCATTAAATTATTATTTACTTTACTGCAATGTTCCATGATATTTTTTAAAAAAAAATAAAAATAAAAAATAATCAAAATAAAATGCATTTTGTAAGCAAAATAACACAGTCACATCCTATCGGTGTGCATCGCGCTTCCCTTTTATGAAAATGCGAATCTTTACACAAAAGAATCTTCTTTTTTGTGATACAAAAAAAAGTAATACACATGAAACCACCGTTGATCAATTAATGTGGCTATGAAAAAGAAGAGGATCAATTAGATAAAAAGGAATGTATCACACAATTATTTTTTTGGGAAAAAAGGGGAATAAGCCTTCAACTAAAAATAAAGTTATATCAAAAAAGTAAAGGGGGCGTAAAAAGTAACTGATCATTTAAAGTAATTTATTCATTTTAGGGGTCACTTTGGATACATTTATAAGCCATTCTACTTTCTCTTTCTTCTTCTTCTTCAATAATATGAATACACATTTGCCTATTACTAATTGGTTGTCTAAATTAACATCGTTACCCTTTGGAAGAACACGTTGGATATCTCGATTTTTTGTATTATTAGACAATGAAATTTATGTTTACAAAGACGAGGTAATCTAACAATAAAATACAATGAATACTCTTACTAATGTTGACTCATTAGTTGACTGAACGTCCTTTACAAATTTTAAGTTTAAATCAAGTACGCAAAGTATTTTCAATATCAATTCAAGGACATCCTTATTGTTTACAATTAGAAAGAACAGAAGAAGATAAACCATGGATTATTCAATGTCAATCTGAGTTAGAAATGAACAAGTGGATTGATGCAATTCAATATAGACTATTGAATCGTTATCCTAAATGTAAGACTGAATCCATTGTTTGTATTGATGAAAACAGCATCTCAGCGGATATTTATCGTTTACCCACACAGCCACTTCGATGTATGAATGCTACAAATGAACTCACTTTACTTCAAAGAAGAAACAAACAATTAGCACCCATTAATACACAGCAACAAGAATCGCAGCTAATGACAGTATCACCTGTCTCTTCTACATGTACACTCATTCCTTCTCCTACAGGTGCAGTCATCGGTGCCCCAGATTATCATAAACAGTTAATGAAAAAACAATTAATTATTATTTCACCGCCATTAATCAAACAAAAAAATTATTCTAATCAAGAGGATGATGAACTATCGCCCACCTACTTAATTTATAAATCAAAATTTAATCTTCATCAATAAATATACACAAGCATTCATTAAGGTAAAGCCAAATCATCAAGGCTTAATCCTTCTCCACCTGGCTTTTGTCTCAAGTCATTAATGTCCAGTAAACTTTCTTTTTCTGCATACAATGTCTTGTAGGCTGTCTTTATAGTCACCTCAGACACTCCAGCTACATGTGCAATCTCTCTTGTTGCCTTGGGTTGACGATAAAGATAGGATACAAGATAGATACAGGCAGCTGCTACTGAAATAGGTGATTTACCAGCAAGTGTACCTAATTCTTTAACCCGCTTCACTAAATCAATGCCTGCCTTTTGTACATAATTAGCCAACTGAAGATTAGAACAAAAACGAAGCATCAAATCCTCAGAGTTCATAATTGTCGTATTTGTTTGAAGCTTCAATTGCAAAGACTTGCAGCATCTACCAATCTCTTTCTTAGGTACTCTTGTCAGTGCACAAATTTCTCTAAACGTACGCCCCACTTTTTCTTGTCGACAGGCAATAAAGATACAAGCGGCAATGATCGCATCACTTGATTTACCTCGCAGCAACTTTTCATCCTCGACTCGTTTATACAACTGTTTCGCTGTATCACTCACAATTTTAGAAAGAGAAATTGAATCGCACATGGCACCAATTTCTTTATAGGCTTGAACAAGGTTACGTTCTCCCTTGATAGCCGTTGCTCTTCCATGAACCTTATTTAAATCTTTTGCTGCACCCGTTCCACCGTCTCTTCTTGAAATGACTGTATCTAGTTGATTACCATCCAATAGTGGATTGGCAGCAGCACCTACACGAGAAGGATCCTATCAGGCATTACATAAACAAAAGAAACGCTTGATAAATTATTAAAATATTTACATCGCCTTCGTCATTTGCAAACGTTCGCCATTCAGATCGGGTATCAATAATACGGTCACCGAGAACAAGTCCACAATCACCACATACCAAATCACCAGACGCAAATTCTTCAACAATATGGGGTGGTACTATTTTGCAATCTGGACACATCAAGTTAATATTGAGATTAGCTTGAAAAGGTTTGGGTTTCCCTTCATCTTTGTTTTGTTGTTCACGTAATGGAAAAGGAATGCTGGATGCCATGTTAGTTTATGCAAAAATAAAGAAAGAAAAAAATGTAGATGAGGACGTAAAGAAAAAAGAAAAGAAAAAGAAAAAGAAAAATATAGAAAAAATATTTTTGCTTTGAAAAGCTTTGAAAAATGTATGTCGGTGGGCTGGCTTATTTTTAACGATAGTATGGCATTGTCACCTTTTTTTTTGCAACAGACAGAATCTTTATAATCTGCTTTGTGTAGTCTGATTAATAATAATCTTTTTATCAAGACATGAACAACAAAATTACATTTGACTGAAGCCTGCAATTCGAATAAATATGTTTACCACTTGACGAAAAAGAAATCACAAGCATGATTAATTTCTCATGTAGCTAATCAATTTGAATCCTGCCCATAATGAGCTTTATTTAACTCATATAGATCACTACTCCAAGGATCTTTATTTGAAACATTACTTGAATTTGAAAAAACATTTTTTAAAAAAAGATGGCGATTTTCACTGATTTCTACATAACCACACAACTAATAGTTCTTTTCTCTCTTGCTCTCAATCTCACTTTTTCTTTGTTAATTATCAATATATTTTACGCTTCTCTACGTTATTAAATTCTTTTTATCAGCATTAATAGAATACCAAATTTCAAGCCAGCATGTTCTTAGTGCAAGAAATAACAGGTTTGTTCATATCCTATTTCAAAAAAAGGGAATATGTACAGCCATTCCAACGCCAAAAGGCGGGTTTTAAAAATCAAAAGGCGGTCAATACTTGCTCCCAATCACCTCCATGCGTTTGTACAGCATTCTATGAACGTTTTTGAAAAGTGCTTAAATGAGGAACATATTTAAATCAGCATTTAATAAATAAAGAATGTTAAAGATATCGAACTTCAGGGAAAAGAAACTCGTCCTTTGAGAGAGTAAAGACCACCCTTTGAGCAAGTATTGACCGCCCTTTGCCGTAATAATATTATTAAAAATTTATAAACACCGCAGCCGGATTTGTTTTTATTTCCGGCAAAATATCTGTGACTACTACTATTTTAGCCAATGAAAAAATTCAGCAAAATTACAATCCGGTCCGAAAACTGTATGTAATTTTACCCATAACTTTTTCTAAAAAATCTCTCGATGGTGTTATAAAGATTTGAAAATCGTTTCAGAATTGACACGCTCATTGAGCCTCTGTCACTTATTAAAATTGGAACGATACAGAGAAGATTAGCATGGCCCCTGCACAAGGATGACACTAAATCTCTGAGAAGGAAGCTCTACGGAGCAACATTTTTTTTTATATGTTTCCTTTCAATCAAGTTAAAGATTTTGTTTTGTTCAATAATGAAGATGGTGTTATTGCTGTAATCAAGGTTTAAGCAGTAATCCTGCCTAAAATACTTTTTAAATCAGTAACCTTTCTTTTACAAACAACATTTTCTTATTTTTTATATCCTTTTTGTTTTTATTTTTTTTTTATACAACAAACTTAATTTTGGTTTTACTAACTTTACTTTTGAAATATTCTTTATCCAAATAAACCTGAAGTACTTTTTCTTTTGTTAAAACTCTTTGATCCTTACCTTATCATACAAGCAAGTCATGCTCCTTGAGTCCAATAATCTTCATTGTATCTTCTGTTTATTTTAAAATGGGTCTGCTCAGCTTAACAAGATCTGGGGTCACTTGCAACAAGCGAATTCCCTTGCCCTCAACACCTTCCATACTCAAACCCTATCAAAAACTCCTATCTCGAGGCCTACAAACCAAACTAAATTACGAAATTTACAATACATTGCAGACGATTATTAAGAAATCGCTATTGCGTCTTCCAGAAAGTAACAAGTAAAAAGCAAGAAAGGAACAAGAGAACGACAAGGCCTAAAAAAAAAGGGGGGGGGGACACAGAGAAAGAAGAGAATAACTGTTTACGTTCACAACTTTGCTAGCTTACTACCACAACTTAATAAGTAAGGAAACCTGATGGGCTTTACTTTTGTGGGTGATCAATAGGAGACAGACTAAGAATTTCCTTTTAGTCAGTGTTGTTCATATTGTTATGACATTCAAGGTCAAGGCAGCGAAATTCAAATCGTTACAGTACATAACGAACTCTTTACAGCACGGTGACCATAGCAGCAGGTAAATAGGTTACACGAACTATTTTGAAAAGTCATTTTTGACTCAAAGTCAATAAATGAAAAATGTCAAAAAAACAGCTCACTTTAAAAAATAGTATCCATTCAGTCAAATTCTTTTATATTTTACTGAATAAACATGGTTCATTTTATTTTAAGCGTTTCAAAACTCTTTTATATAAATGTAGCTCTTGTAGTACGGTATATCACAGCATAATAATAAAAAGACATCTAAAATAGATGGATTCCGTTGCCTGTGAGGATTGCATGAGAACACCATAACGTGTTCTTATCCTTTATGGAAAAGATGGATTGTATATAATACTTTGTGTGATAATCTTTTACTATTCTTCATTGTATGCATTTTTGTCTCATTCTTTCACCATCTCAAACTATGTCAACTTTCTCCTATCGATTGTTATCAAAATCTCACGACTTTCCAAAGTGTGTTTAATAAATAGACATCAAATGACTACGCATAAAAAATAAATGTATTTTTTTTTTTTTTTTGCATAAATTAGCTATTCAAACGAAATGATTGCACCATTCTTTTGTATGCGATAAATAAATGAAATGACGTGCTTGTTTCGTGCTATAATGAAATATGCAAAACGCTTTATCTTTTGAAAAAAAGAGGACAAGCTATGTAGGTGTACTGTTGCATTTCGAAACAAGGTTCGGTTATTAAAAAAATTTCTTATAAAAAATTCTATTTCTTTTTTTTTTTTTTCGCTTCCTTTTTTTTAGAAATAATAAATGACACTTCGACTTGGTGATACTGCTCCTGGTAAGAAATAGAGGATAAAATAATAAACTCAATTAATCATTTAAAATAGATTTTGAAGCAAAGACTACAAAGGGTGATATCAGATTTCACGAATTTATTGGTGATAGCTGGACAATTCTTTTCTCTCATCCTGCTGATTTTAGTAAAAAGAATAGAAATCATCTGGTTTGAAAATTAACCTTTTTCCTATTGTAAAGCCCCTGTGTGTACAACCGAACTTGGGCTTGTGGCTGCCCTTCAAGATGAGTGGGATGCTCGCAACGTAAAAGTGATTGGTCTTTCTGCTAATGGTCTTGAAGAACATGAAAAATGGATTGCAGATATCAATGAAGTGAGTCAAGTCCAGCTTAATTTCCCTCTGATTGCTGATGCGGATCGTAAAGTGTCTGCTCTTTATGACATGTTGGATCATCAGGTAATAAAGAATAAGCTAGTAAAGAAGAGAAACTGATGATGATGAAGGATGCTACTAATGTGGATGCAAAAGGCATCGCGTTCACTATTCGTTCAGTTTTCATCATCGATCCCAAAAAGACCATACGATTGATCCTCACTTATCCTGCATCCACTGGCCGTAACTTTGATGAGATCTTGCGTGTGGTGGATTCTCTTCAATTGGGCGATAAGTATCGAGTGACAACACCTGGTAACTGGAAAAAAGGAGATGATGTCATTGTTCATCCCTCTGTTTCAAATGAACTCGCTCAAGAATTATTCCCAAAGGGTGTTAAAGTCATCAAACCCTATTTACGTCTAACTCCTTCTCCTTTTTAATAAATCATATTTACAAATTTTTTATTTACAAGTTGAAGTGGATTTTACATTGGATGATTCAATAGAATCTCGATTGCTGTGTGTTGATCTTATTTCTTGTACTGATGATCCTCTATGACTATTGCTGTTATGAACAGATGACGGTGGACTAGGTGGTACTGTCCATTCGATCGGTAAATTAAATGTGTCTTGTTTTGCTAATCTTTCGCGTTGTTGCTGATGTTTAATATGTTCTAATTGAATTAATGCCTCTGCTGCAGTAACAGGATGATGTGCATCTGCTCTTTTATCTACAAGTGCACCACTAAATATCAATTGGATCTCTTCCAGTGAACGTCCCTAGAGATGATTAGCAATCATCAGATAATAATCTTGATTACCTTTGTTTCAGGATAAAATAAATGAACTGTGATGGACATAAGGAGGCACATACAAGTAAAGAACAAGTAGGTTTTCCACCCAATGTCTGCAAACATGACTGGTGTAACCAGTGAAATCAACAAGCTAAACAGGTAGCTACAGGAAGTAGTAACACCCATCGCATTGGCTCGTAACATTTGAGGATAAATTTCTGCTGGATAAAGCCATCCGATAGGTCCCCTGATGAGTTGGTAAGTAGGATATAAAACGACATGAAACATTCATTTACCAACTCAGAGCAAATATAATAATAAATAAACAAAGCAAGACAATGATCACATACGTCGCCTTTGGATTCTGAGCACTTGCGTCAAGATCAATGCTATCACTTAAGGTGGTCGTAATCAAGTTTTGATCAAATAGAGCAGATACAACCGTAAGCAAGATCATACAGATAGCCATCCCCAGACCACCAGATACCAATATCTTTCTTCTGCCCCATTTATCAATCTATTCATTTCATGTTGGCTCATGTTACAAATCAATTGAAACTTACATAAAACATCACGAATAAAGTAGCCACAAAATTAACTAACCCACCGATACCATTACCCAACAAAGCTAAATAAGTTCCTGTCACCCCCGCACTTTGAAGTATATAAGGAAAATAAAACCTAATAAACAATTGAGTATTCCTATCTATCCCATCCATCCATCCTACAGTATCGCATTGGCTCCAGCCAATTGGGTGAACACATGTATTCCGACACCGAGCAAGGTCCTTTTGCGATTATTGTCATTTCCTTTTGATACCAAACTCAAGAATCGATGCTTATAAGCCATCCGATCAAACGAGAGATCCTGAAGGATGCTGGTGAATTCCATTCGAACATCGCAAGACCTGAGCCGACTCAAGATCTCATAGGCTTCCTTTTCTCGAGATTGATAGATCAACCAACGAGGGCTTTCTGGAATAAAATAGATGGACAAGAGCAAGAGGACACCGGGGACAATTTGAATACCGAGTGGGATCTTCCAGGATATTTCCCCTTCAATAGGATAGGTTGCATAACCCAACCAAAAGGCAATACAAAATCCAAGTGTGACAAAGATTTGATAGATCGTGATCAGTCTTCCTCGATTCTTTGGTCTGGCTATTTCACTTTGATCTGGTAACGATGCTTTAGAGCACAAGAAAGGATGTATGGGTCGGATTGACTTACATAGTGGAACGAGCATGCTCAAGATACTATAATAAAAGGGGATGGATGTGTATATGAGCTGAAAGGATTTATTCTGTACGCTTACCCAGTCGATAA
Source organism: Rhizopus delemar RA 99-880 (assembly GCF_000149305.1). Classification (NCBI taxonomy): domain Eukaryota; kingdom Fungi; phylum Mucoromycota; class Mucoromycetes; order Mucorales; family Rhizopodaceae; genus Rhizopus; species Rhizopus delemar. The sequence goes on from NW_027137828.1 coordinate 1,046,033, forward strand.
ACCAGTAACGATCCGTCCTGCAAAAAAGGAAGCTTGAGTATGACCCGCGATCTGGACAATACCACCGATGGTGTGTATGATGGATGCGATCATAAAGAAAAACCGTCTGCCCAATCCATCTGCTATAAATCCTGATACGAACGATGCGATGAAGGAAGCAGCGAGTGAGACTGCGATAATCGCATAGCCCGCAGGACGATCTGAATAGAGTCCATATTTCCTTTCAAAGGAAGGATAGACGAGAATAGAGGTAAGGATACCACTGTCATAACTAGTATTCTGTTATTATCATCTGTGTATCATCCTCTCATGGTTGTATTTTACCCATACTATGACAGATAATTAATAAACAATCATAAAAGCACATTGTATTCATTACCATAAATCCACCTAGTGACACAAGACTAACGACATCTATTAGTTACACCTAATCTAATCTCTTTCTTTACTCACCAACATAAAACATAAATATTATATCGAATATTATATCGAGAACCAAATAAAGACCTCATCAAGTGAGAGTGGGAAAAAAAAAAAAAAAAAAAAAAAAAGAATGGCGAAATACTTTTTTTTTAATAATCTTCACACTCTTTCTATTCGTTAATTTTAAAAAAGAGAGAGAGAGAAAAAAAAAAAAAAAGAGAGAGAAAGAGAGAGAGAGAGAGCTAGAGAGGGTGTTATAGGCTTGTTTAATCACTAGGGGCTGCATGACATAAGTGGTTTCACAGCCACTTTATTTAGCAGGAAAAAAAAATATAACTTTTCAACGCGCTTTTTTTTTCTATGAAAGATTTCAATTGTATATTACAAAAGTATTAATAAACAGGAAACCATCTCCATCCTTTATTAAACAGGTTATTCATCAACTAAAATAATACGATTCAGCCATCGATCCACACATTTTATTTTTACCTTGAGTCTAAGCATAGTATCCTTATGCACCTTGTATCGATCTGGTATAAGCCAATCTGGTATGATCTCTTCCGTCTCATCCACACTCTCTGTCCCTTCTCTCTGTCTTTGTTCTCTTAATTCCTGATTTCGCTGCATCCTCAGTTCCTGCTGCGGTGTAGGATCTGTATGGATCCAGTGATCCATGCTATCCAGATACACTCTGAATTGTTCCCCTGCCAAATACACCATCCGACACATCTCCTCCACGTCCACCGGCCGTCCAGCAGCCAAACAGAGTACCAATAAATCCTGAGCGTTTCCTGTCACCAGTGCCTCTC